>NC_051400.1:30744602-30744822 GCF_015228065.2 Penaeus monodon
TGGCTGTACTCTGCCATTACCAAAAATGAAGCTTTTGAATACCGCATGGCATTCAGCAAGCAAATTTTAGTTACGGAATTTTTAAATATATTCCGTAAACTAGTTGCCTTCCCGAAATGTGAGCTATGAATTTGTGAATGCGTATTTTGGACAGTGTGTGTATATAACGTATTTGTACATATTCGCTCTTGTCATCTGGTCATTTAACATTTAAGAGGCA
>NC_051400.1:30744918-30745153 GCF_015228065.2 Penaeus monodon
TCAACTTCCTCTCATCTCCTTTCCCTTTCTCTCCCCTTAACCACGATCCTCTGTTCACTTACCGTTTGATCTGCGTATAATAACGGCGAGACAACGCGAGAGGACACCGTCAGTATTGCCAACGCGGCGGTGAAATCCTCAGAAAGTTGTCTAGCCACAATCCCTTCGGGTCTGGCCAGGATAATATGGGCCGCTCGAATGAGGACGACGCAGCTGCGAGAGGATAATTGGACAC
>NC_051400.1:30746078-30746380 GCF_015228065.2 Penaeus monodon
TTGAACATAATCTCTTCTGCAAAAGTCCCCCATCACTTCTCCGATGAAGAGAGACATCACAGACGTCATTTGGCATCCCTATGACCCTGCCTTCACCCTGTACAACCTTGGCCCTCATCTCGAAGACGTTGGCACTCCTCTCTTAACGATCAAGTCTCTCCGTTAACCTTGCCTTCCCTGACCTTGTTTTCCTTCTGTGTGGCTGGCGGGTCATTCCCTACGTGTGTTGGTATCATTTGCAGAGTAATTTTACAATATTTTTCTATTTGTTTGTTTGGTGTGTTAGATGTCATCAGTTCAGC
>NC_051400.1:30746436-30746843 GCF_015228065.2 Penaeus monodon
CCGCATTTTGTTCTCTTGTAGATTTATGGCAGTGAAAAAAAGCAGAAAGAAAAAGATTTCATGGATGATATTCCTGGCCTTATTTCAGCGTTGCATTGCATAGACAGACCGAACAATTTACCTATGCATGTTGATTCGGTTCCTGTATGATTCTGCCGTTCTCAAGCTTTCACTTTACTCTCGATCTGTATTTTCGTTGTTTGTGTGTGAAAGAGTACACAGTTAACATCCAAAGCCTAACTTTTTGGTCAATGCCCTTCCTTTTGAACCTTAATCCAATTGTAGGTTTATCCTGTTATGCGAAAACTTTATTCTCCTTTATAAAAACAAGTATGTATTGAGTAACAGGAACCCTTGATATGGACACTGAAAAAGTTTTCATTCCTTTATCAATCTGTTTCCATGAG
>NC_051400.1:30747483-30747608 GCF_015228065.2 Penaeus monodon
TTCCAGAGGGCTGTCGCATCTCGGTTGCAGAGAGATAAATCACTACTATCAAATAAGTTTAATTACACATAAAAGTGAGCCATAAAATGTATTAGTGAATTCAATACGTGATGTCACCCGCGGTT
>NC_051400.1:30748076-30748329 GCF_015228065.2 Penaeus monodon
CATTTGATACCCCAACGCGAAGCAACGATAAGAACCTCAGCTTTATTCCGATACTTATCCCACTTCCAAATAAGGCCTTGGCACCCGGACCAAGATTAACTCCAGAGACACTCCTTGAGAAGTTGTATATATGTAAAAGATTTCAGCAAAAGTTGGAATTTCCTTTAGTCTGATATCAATTTTTTTTCTGGTCATTAGCGAGATCAGCTCCTGGCAGCTTCTTTAAAGGGAATCAGAACTAAATTGACTAAAT
>NC_051400.1:30749033-30750510 GCF_015228065.2 Penaeus monodon
GTTCTTTTTTTTGGGGGGGGGGGGCTGAACCTTCGATAGAGCCACAGCGTCAGCGGTGAACTTGATAATAATAACAATTCAAATCTGCTTCTGTCCGTGTAAAATATTAATTTTTGGACTGAAGCTTATGCACCCGGCCACCGAATAGGTTCCTACGGCTAGTGTGAATTTTAACGAGTTCAAGATATACTATGAATATGTATGCAAAGTATTTGCATACACTTGAATAATTCTCTTTTTTGTAACACTGCTGTTTTTAAAAGGCGAAGAAATTAATGCATAAATAAATATCATACATATATTCATTCACTCGACTTCTGTTTAGCTATTCTTTTGTTCTATAAGTTACGGTTTACCACCAATTTCTGTTGTTTGCGTATTACAGTCGTTCTGCAAGAACTTTCCATTAATACCGCGCTATTCCGATAAAAAAAAAATATATATATATATCGGTAAAAGTTCAAGCGGACACAGAAATGGTCACAGTTGCTTTTGCACTGCCCTTGCAATCAATAACCCACTGACACATTGAACTATGTATGACTGGTTTTGGGTGCCTGTGGTGGTTTTAAAGTGTTGGGTAACTTGAAAGAGTACGACATCTGAATTATTTAATCTATCTGCATCTTTCACCATATCCAAAAGGACAATCACTGCAGGCTACGTTAGTCACCATATTCTAACATAAATCAGTATACCATGATATGACAGCCACGATTCTTTAATATGAACAGTGTGTATTCCGTTATATTACAGCCGTCATGGTTTAACAGCCCTACCACGACCATCTTATATACTAATATGACGCTTATCATATCCAAAAAAAGAGACTCACTATACTTAATATGACATCCACCATACTCGCCCGACACCATACTCGCTTTTTTTTTTGGGGGGGGGGATGGGGAGGGGGTTGCAGATTAAATTTTTCCACCTCCAGCAATTATACCTCAGACAGTTAACCCTCAAAAAAATAATAATCCGAAACGCCCTTTTTTCATTTTGCCGTGTTTTCAACTTGGAGGGAAATGGGATCATCTGCAACATTAATAACAATTTATATCAATAAAAAGCAATAATTGATGCACATTTTCTCCGTAAAACCATTACCTATTGGGAATTTTCCGAAAGAACGTACTATGTCTATGTCGCTGTGATGGATACGTAAAATTAGCATATTTGACATTAATCGCATTGTGGCCAATATTGTACAAGGAAATATCACTCACTGTCAGACGGAACCTGGTATCGCGTCGCAGAGCTAGTGGTAATAGCGAGATGACCTGATATCTGACCTGGCGGCTGACCTGGAGAGGGAGAGCGAGATCTGTTTCTGACGATCTGGGTTGAACCAGGGTAGTGGGTCAGCCCCCTTAGAGGTCAGGAAGAGTCCGAAAAGGTCACGTACTTAGGTTTCCTCGAGGTCTTTTTGGGTACATATGCGCAGCCTCTGAAACTGGCATCATGGCACTTCCGT
>NC_051400.1:30750805-30750906 GCF_015228065.2 Penaeus monodon
AGGCGCAGACTCCGGACGGCAGAGAGTCCCGCGCCGTCTGCCGCTGCTGGAGGCTGCTGCTGCACCTCCACTCCCGTGCCCGTCGCCGTCACAGTCACACT
>NC_051400.1:30750986-30751150 GCF_015228065.2 Penaeus monodon
AGGCAGAGCTTGGGCGTCCCCTACAGCAGAATGGTGCGGCCGAGAGGACTTTCCAATTACTCGCATATTCGTTAGTCTCCTGGCGACACGTGGGCGCGTGACCTGACCTCGGTGACCCGGGCGTGGCGAGATCAGCCTCTTGTGAACTTCTTGGTCTCATTTGT
>NC_051400.1:30751190-30753089 GCF_015228065.2 Penaeus monodon
GCGGACAGCAAGTGAGAGTGGACCGAGCTTGCGTCTGGCCCGCCCCCCGGCCCTCGCTGGACCACAGGCGGGCCCGGACCGGCCCTCGTGGTCTGGCCATTTGCTCCTTCCATAACCCTTGGATAGAAAGAGAGACAGTGGTTGCCCTCGAGTCGAGGTGAGGTGAGCGTGTGTCTGTGATTGTTGCCGGCCGGGAGGAAAGAGCGGCTCGAGCAGTGCGTTCGGCCGGCGCGCCGCCAGCCCGAGTGGGCGCCGTGAGCATGTGAGAAGGAGCCCAGTGACCTGCTAACCCCGAGCGCGGGAGCGACGATGCCCCGAGGTGGCCGAGCGCGGAGGGGCGAGCGAGGCAGTAGCTGAGGGCAGCCATGTGCTCCCGTGCGCCGCCCTTCTGTAGGCCCGCCATGGCACTCCAGGCGCCCCAGCATCCTGCCGTGGCACCCCAGGCACCTCAGCGTCTCGCGAGGCCCCGGGGACTGCCTGCCTATGCCCCTGCCCCCTGCCATAGAGCTGCCCAGGGCGGTGATCCTCCCGCGGCGCCGGCAGCTATGCCAGGAACGGGTCGCGCCACAGGGACATACCCGCCTCTCGACACCGGCCAGTCGGGCAGGGACGCCCTGCCTGGGCACGGGGGAGCCCCCGAGTGTTCCAGCAGGTGTTGTGCGAACAGCAGCCCGCGTGTGCAACGTGACGGTTTACTGGAGACGAGACAAGGAATCTTGATAGAGAATAAAGGCATTAGTTTCCTAAGCGGTTTCCTGAGGTCGAGGGGGCGCGGGGGAGGCGGGGGCTTGGCGCTGCTCGTGGTGGCGGCGGCCCTGGCGGTGCTGGCCGGGCCCTCGCGCGCCGGAAACCCCGACAAGGTCAAGATGATCAAGCTGTCCGGCGACGTGATCTTCGGCGGGATGTTCCCCATGCACGAGAGGGGCGTGGACGAGCCCTGCGGCTCCATCAAGGAGGAGAAGGGCATCCAGCGCATGGAGGCCATGCTCTACGCCCTCGACGAGATCAACCGCGACCCCAACCTCCTGCCCAATATCACTCTCGGCGCCCTCATCCTCGACACTTGCTCCTCCGACACCTACGCCCTCGAGCAATCCATGGAATTCTTCAAGTCGTCGCTCAACCAGGTACGTCCTCGGGCGCCGCCTTCTTCCACCTCCACCTGTCGCGTTTGCCGTTTTTAGCACTACCATGACCTTTTCTTTTGATCTCCGACTGACACGTTTTTCTTCGTTTTTTCTTAAGGAAAAAATAATAAACTCGCACTTGCAGAAAGTGCAGCTAAATAAACCTTTAAAAACGAGATACGTAGAATCCCAACACACACACAACAAATTCAAACTAAAAATATTTAGTCTCGACAAAATTCGGTAAAAAAAAGGGGGGGAGGCAAAGAAAATTATTTTCAAAAAAGGAAACATCGATGTTGACTTCACGAGAAAAAGGACCTAAGGGAGAGGGAGAAGAAAAAGGAAAGAAAAAAAATGAGTCACAGTGGTGTCGTGATGCGAGACAATCAAGTGACTCCGACCATCAAGGAACTTTCCAAACTTCCCCAGAAGATTAACAGCTGATCCCACACCCTTCCCCCCCCCATCCCTCCCCCTCATCCCCATTCCCATCCTCAATCCCCTCCATCTTTCTCCCCCTTCTCCCTCCCTCACTCTCCATCATCCCCTACTTGTTGCGAGGTAGTTACCCCAAACTCCATTAGTCCAGTCTTTTCCTGAGGCAGATGTAACACTCGCTGTAACAGAAGCAGTTTCCTTGGCTCTCTGTAACAACTGCTATTTTGTAAACATTGGCGTGGCTTGGGGAAGTTTAAGTTTTGTCCGGTGTGTATATCTATTTTATAATATGTATTTCCGTGTAAGGGCTGGCTTGTGCGTGCGTGCGTGC
>NC_051400.1:30753143-30753289 GCF_015228065.2 Penaeus monodon
ATGGGACATTAATTTTCCCTGCGTCTTTTCCAGTTTAATTCAACGGTTGCGTACATATATATCGCGGCCAATAAATCATTTTATAATTTGGTTCCCACTTAATTGTTCCCGATATGGTTTGTAATTTATTGCATATTGAATTCATC
>NC_051400.1:30754963-30755668 GCF_015228065.2 Penaeus monodon
TTTACTTAGTTATTTGTACCTTAAGTCAGTTAATACATTAATATCAAGGTATTCTCTTCAACAGCAATAGCAGCCATTTATCCCTTTCCTCTCCGTGGCTCAGTGCCCGAGCATCATCAAACAGTCTTGTAGATCAACTCAGCATCTTTTCTATGACAGAAACCTATGATATACTGTAAGACTTCTTCATACATTTTTTCATACCTCTTTTGGAAAATACAATAGGTAGATATAACGCGTATCTAAATGTCTTAGCTGTACATGTTTTGTCTGTAATTGATTTAATCTAAGACTTATCAAGGTTACTTTTGTGTGATAGAACTAGGAATTGCGCAGTCTTATATATTATAACATGTTAGTCATGTCTTACATATCATACGATATTTACATTAAGAACAAAAGATTAACATCGCCACTGATTTCTATAACAAGAGAACGTTTAGAAGAACAGTCACCTATCTTCCTCCCCGTCCTTTGTAGCAGAAATTCCACAACACGTGAACATTTAAAAGAACATGACCCCTTTCTCCATACACTTCGTAGCACAGAATCCATAACACGAGAACATTTAAAAGAACATGACTCCTTTCTCCATACCCCTCGTAGCACAGAATTCACGGGAACATTTAAAACAATCAACCCATCTCCCTTCTCATAACATCCTCAAGAAACACCAGAGACAGGAATTCAAGGACACCTCCCTCC
>NC_051400.1:30755833-30756151 GCF_015228065.2 Penaeus monodon
TCGCAGAACTCCTCCATAAAACACATGTCGGAAAATCCAATTACATAAAACGGCCACGTCCAAAAATCCGGTCTTTCGCGCCGGCCTCACCAGGGCGCCGTGGACGAAGGACGGCGGACTGCAGACCAGCTGATAAAGCCTTGATTGACTTGCGATCTGGCCTTGCTGTGATGCTGGCCCTCCTCTCCTCTTTTCCCCCTCGTATCTCTTTTTTTTCTTCTTTTCTCTCTGTTTTTCCCCTTTTTCCTCCTTTTTTTTTCTTTGCTTCTCGTCTTTGTTCGATCGATCCTGCTTTTCGCTTTTGTTCACGTGTTGCTT
>NC_051400.1:30756395-30756674 GCF_015228065.2 Penaeus monodon
CATTATCCTGACATTCCTCCCTTCTTCCCTCCTCTCCTTTTCTCGTTCTTCCCTCTTCCATTCCCGCCTCTTAGCGTCTCCCTCCCCCTCTTCCTCTCCGCCGCCGCCGCCTCTCCATCATCTCCTTCACAGCAAAGGAATCTCGCCGAATTCAGGAGCCGGGGAGGATGCTGGCCTCGCTATCCATCGTCCGCCTCGCCCGGGATGGATATTGATCTCTTCTGACTAATCCACGCGATCCAATCCGCTCCCTAATCGTCCAGCCCATCCACAATGTTA
>NC_051400.1:30757141-30757255 GCF_015228065.2 Penaeus monodon
CAACAATAACAATAACTGTGATTATTGTGAAAGAAGTATCGATATTTATAATTTACATCATTATCATCATTGTCTAAAACATTTGTCACAGATAACACAGATCATCACAGTACG
>NC_051400.1:30758518-30758627 GCF_015228065.2 Penaeus monodon
GATGGACTGTATGTGTGCATTTGTATGCATTTATATACCCGTATATTTTTGTGCTCGCAACCCTTTGAGCGTGCAATATGTGTAACACAAGGCCGAAATGAACGCACAT
>NC_051400.1:30759125-30759416 GCF_015228065.2 Penaeus monodon
CGGAGTGAGACAAAAAACGGAGAGAGGCGGACCAACAAAGCAAAGGCGAGGATTACCAGCACAAGGGGAATAACACAACGAACTTACTGGCGGCTTTCTCCGTAATCCTCACGCGAGTAAATTATAAAAGAATCAAATTTTCATGTCTTGTGTGTGTTCTCTCGCTTCCATTAGCCTTACATTTGTTCTTCTCCCGCCCTTCTTCCTCTTCTATTTCCCTTTTTCTTCGCCTCTTTCTTTCTCTTTCATTTCTCTTACTTCTCCCTTCCATCTTCATTCCTTTTCGTCGTT
>NC_051400.1:30759597-30759974 GCF_015228065.2 Penaeus monodon
CTAACTTTATTTTTCCTCGTTCTTATTTTGAATTCCTTTCCTCTCCGCCTTCCTCCTTTGCCATATTCCCTCACTTATCCTTTTTTTCCTCCTCCTCCCCCCCCATCCACCCCTTCTCCTTCTTCCTCCTTCCTTGTCGATCCCTAAAATATCTCCCCACTCGACCCCTCTCCCTACCCCCCACCCAACCCCTCTCCCTCTCTTCCTCCCCATTCTCCCTTCCCCCGCCCCTTCACCCTGCCCCTTCTCACCCCCCCCCCAACCTCTCTCCCTTTCCCCCCAATCCCCCCCTCTCCACGCCCCCTCTCCACCCCCCCCCCCAACTCCCCACCCCCGAATCTCTAATCTCCTCAGATTAACTTGATCGAGTTTTCATT
>NC_051400.1:30760002-30760179 GCF_015228065.2 Penaeus monodon
TTCCCCTCGCGATCTCTCAAGAGGAAACGCGATCTCCCGAAAGAACAAGGGCCATCTCAGAGAACAAGGAGGATCTCAAAGAACACGAAGAACACCTCGGGAGAACGTCTTAACAAAGGGAGTTAGAGAGACCCAAGACCTTGACGATCCTGGAGGAGCGTGATTTGATGTTCTCCT
>NC_051400.1:30760613-30760922 GCF_015228065.2 Penaeus monodon
ATTTCCATGAACGCCTCACAATGGAAATAGGTTCCCGCACATTAGGGAGAAAAACCCAGATATGGAACTCAATGGAATCTGCTCTGTGGTTCTCTGCAAGTGATGATTTTATTGCATTTGTTGCTTTTATGCCTTTTGCGTTGTCGGCTTTCAAGGGTAGGACGGGGGGGGGGGGTTATTTCATTTTCCAGGTGAATGGTATTTTAAGGTACTTGCCATGCTGACAAAATAGTTTTTTGGTTACTGGATCGTATGTGACGAATATATCTTTGAAGAAAGCTTATTAAATTGTTGGCCACTAGTCCTATC
>NC_051400.1:30760967-30761242 GCF_015228065.2 Penaeus monodon
CATTTGCTTTTTACATGGCATTTGTCCTCCGTTGAGATGCTATTCTGAAACTGTTTCGAAACCATTATGGAAGAAGGTCGTATGATTGACAGTGATTAGCGATCACTTGGGGGGGGAGGTGAAGACGAAAGGGGAGAGAGCAAGAAGGGAGCATAAATATACAGATATACAGAAGGTTTGAAAGACATCGGAGGAAATAGTATGCAGGTGAAGTATTGATAATCAATGATAGAAAGGAACCAATCAGATGAATAGAACAGAACCACACGGTCGTA
>NC_051400.1:30761290-30761565 GCF_015228065.2 Penaeus monodon
TCGTTCGGATCCGTGGGGACGACACTAAATCATTCTGAAGCACGTCGTTTACAGCGATTCTTTTCTCAAACTTCCAAGTTCAGATGAACGTTCAACCTATCTGTTACTACAGCTTGTGCCTGTGGAGGGGTTGATGGAGGAGGGGGGGGGGGCATGGAAATAATGGTAGTGATGGGGAGGGGGGTGAAGACGGAAAAGAAAGAGCAAAAAAAAACTGGATTTTTATTCAGTTTTTTTTTTGCTCTTGAGATGGCTTGATTGACATCTGATCGAAG
>NC_051400.1:30762132-30762376 GCF_015228065.2 Penaeus monodon
CAAAAAAGCACCTATATTGATGATAAACCATGTCATCAATTCTAACTGCTTCATCGCCAAATCCCACGTTAATTGCCTTACTTAAACCTTATTTGCAACATCGCCCTCGACCAAAATGCAATCCAAACTTCATCCCACCGTCCCCCTTGCAAGCCACGAATTAAGATGTAAAAGGCTATTGTATATACTCTATCAACACACACCTGCATACCAGGTGAGGGACAGACTAGCATAGGCTGATATT
>NC_051400.1:30762449-30762539 GCF_015228065.2 Penaeus monodon
TCAGGCGAAGTTAATGACTTGGTGTAATAAAGTCGATTGAAATTTAAGACTTTCTGAAGATTGAGATGGAGATGAGAAAATTGGGGTAAA
>NC_051400.1:30762880-30763021 GCF_015228065.2 Penaeus monodon
CGTCAATGTTTTCGGATCACCTAAGCATTTAAATACCAGAGGTACAGGCGATAAATCAACAAATAACGAAAGAGAGAGAAAAACAGAAAAAGAGGATAAAAACAGATAAGCAAAGGAATGAATAAAAAGATCGATAAGAAA
>NC_051400.1:30763112-30763272 GCF_015228065.2 Penaeus monodon
AAAACACCGACCCAAAATGCTAATTCAGCCTCCCCCCACCCTTTCCAGAAAAACCCTACCCTAGCCCCCGACGGTCGTTTGGGGGCTGCTAATCTCCACAGGGGACAACCAAGGGGGGCATCGAAGTTTCTGGAATCTTAGATGTACCCTCTTACTGTGT
>NC_051400.1:30763660-30763807 GCF_015228065.2 Penaeus monodon
ATATGTGTGAGGGAATGCGTGAAGATAGAGTGGTATAAGTGTGAACAAGAGATAAGGAAGGTATAAGGAAAATATAAGACTAGAGATAAGGAGCGAAGGAAGGAGACAAAAAAAAAATATTAGGTTAGAGGGAATGGTGAATATGTG
>NC_051400.1:30763908-30764266 GCF_015228065.2 Penaeus monodon
TATATATACATTGGGAGAGAGAGGGGTATGTATGAGCAAAAGAGATAGTATGAGGCAAAGATAATAGGAGAAATAGGATTATATGCAAGGCAGAAAAATGGAAAACAGGATTAACCAGAAGGGACGTCAGATTACAGTAGATATAAGGAACAGTACAGGCCGAGGAATATATATGAGCAAAAGTTAAGGACACCTTTAGCGAAGGAGAGGATAGCGTAATAGGATTAAGGAATAGGGAAAATAATTGGATATAAGGACATACAATCGACAAAAAGGATTTTTAGATCAAAGGAGACGCCAGTTCTTGTCTGACGCCCTAAGTTCACTTCTGTCTCTTCGAAACAAGGTGATCTTAGCA
>NC_051400.1:30765702-30766281 GCF_015228065.2 Penaeus monodon
ATGCGCACATCCATCCCCGCGTTCCTTCTCCGTCCCTCTTGATCGGCGCCGCCTCCTCCCCCCGCATTCCGTCGCCAGCAATCCAATCTCCTGTTGAGCTAATCCCTCCGAATTCACTCTTCCTTCCCTTGCTGTCCACACTCTTATCCATCCTTCCTCTTCTTTTCTCTTTACCCTTCTTTCACTCGTCCGTTTTCTTCGTCGTTATTGACTTCACTGGTAATATCTTTTCTTTCGTTATTGTGTAAGTTATTCCTCAGTTCATTGATTATATCCGCTTTATCCTCAGACACTTTGTTAACTGATTCATTGCTCTTACAATCGCTTAATATTCTTGTTTTATATTCATGTCATCATTATCATGTCAGTTTCCAATCATTAGCAGACCATTATCATCATGTCAGAATCATTATATTATGTCAGTATGTGTTTCCGTTTTCTTATGCTATGTTATTGCCAATATCAATAACGAAAATAAGTCAAAATAATAGAAAACGCAATAACAAAAGAAAATGCAATAAAAGAAAGAAAAGTGCAATGGAAGTGAAAAGGAGAAAAGGTTGACAAAAAACATGATCG
>NC_051400.1:30766319-30766435 GCF_015228065.2 Penaeus monodon
CCTGTTATAGGTGTTGTTGTATCTTTTATTTATCTCGATGTTATTACCATCATTATTAACGATGACTTTTATGGTTGTTTTCTGATAAAATTTATTGTTGTTTGTACTATCGTAAG
>NC_051400.1:30766754-30766952 GCF_015228065.2 Penaeus monodon
ATTCCCGAGGCTCGACGCGAATCAACTGCTTTAGGCTTTGAAGTGACCTGCATAATTTACATACACATAAGCAAGCCCGGCATACAGGTGTTCCTTTGACGCACTAAGTCACACTGGAGATTAGCATCCACAGTTTGATTCACTCAGGCTCTAAACAGGTGTGGGAGTTTTCTGTGTTCATGTTAAGGCTTCGATATT
>NC_051400.1:30767161-30768253 GCF_015228065.2 Penaeus monodon
TCCCCTCCTTTCGCTCTAATACGTGGTTGCCATTTCTTATCTGACTTTGACAGTGGAACATCACATCACATTTAGCCAGATGATTGTGATTCGTTTTCTTAATTACGTCTGGCTGCATTTCCTTGTGTGTAATTGGATCGAGTGTTTTACCAGCGAATGGAGTGGAAAATTGGCACCAATTTGCCTAAAGTTTCTGATTAATTGTTCCAGGAGGGGTATTGATTTGATAAATGATGGTTTAGGGAGAGAAAGGAGGATATATTTTCTGCCTGGATACGCGGTTGGTGCCGTCATAGAAATTTAGTTAGTTTTATAGAGTACAGTTGGATGTAATTGCTTATGTAGTTCGAGATCTTAATATACCTTTCAGAATCCCAAGTGAATGACTCTTAGTTGTATTTACATTGATGATAACAAAGCACTCTATGTAATCGAATGTGCTATTCCAAATTAGTTTATATGTTCAGTTATTTTATTCTCTTCTATGATAAAGGTTATCTTTAGTCTAGCGTGACCTAACGTAACGATAAGATAAATACATAAATTTATTCAGGGGCTTTGATAAGGGGATTTAATTAACGCAGTTTATAATTAACTGCCTAGACTTATTCCAGTGTTGAGTTGGTGAGCTAGGATTAATGTAGCGCCAGAAAACTTCGCTCTGATTAAATTGATACTGTTGAATTTGCCGATTTATAAGGATTTTTATAAATTCTCCTTTACTGTCTGCTCCATTGATGGAACCTTGGCAGTGAAAGTTTAAAACTGAACAGAATATGAATATCTTATGTCGCAAAGTCTAGGGAGACAGACGCCATTTTTAACTATGGAATTACGTGGAAATATGCAAGTGAGCAGAGATATGTAGCGAAAGGGAACAAAGATTATTAGGAATAAATAAACGAATTAGTATCATATTGACGAGATAAAAATGGATATCGGAGTTGCAAAGCAATCAAATGATACAGTCAATGTGAATGCTGTATTACATTACACACACGATGGTCGAAGATTAATTTAGAAGCGATGTCATCTAACAGAAGACCAGGGACGCAGAAGAGGGCTAGGAATCAAACAAATAACGGCAGCAAA
>NC_051400.1:30769098-30769579 GCF_015228065.2 Penaeus monodon
AGGCGCGGAAAGCCTGAAGAATAATGGCTGAGTCACCGCTCTTGGCCAAGCGAAAGACAAAAGCCAGATGGAAAGCCGACATCCACCACGCAAGGCAACGCATGCTCGCCCTCCTGCATTCTCATGACTCGCCTGCTGAGGAGGATGCTGACCTTCTCGTCTCTTGGGAGCTGGAATGCTTAAAGGACAATGCTGCTTCAAGACATTTTCTTAAGGCCATTTCTTAAAATCAAAGTTGTATGGTTATTTTGCGGTGTGCTTGATGGAGAGAGGAATGCACACTCGTTTTGTTTCTTCATTTCTATGTCCTTTTTGCGAGAGTAAAAGAATCTAAAGTTATATGAGCTTCGGTTGATATAAATGCCACTTAGGCGGTTCATTTTTATTGCAGTTACCGAGCTGCATTTATATATGCCAGAAATATAATCGCATTGCCGGAAACGTAATGGGAATAGTAAGCAGTTCACGTTTTCTCTCCCCT
>NC_051400.1:30769926-30770981 GCF_015228065.2 Penaeus monodon
ACGGTTAAATAAGAAAGTGAACTGCCGACTTCCTTCTGTTTTTCGCATTTGGTTACAATCTTATAATCAAAGTTGAACTGTAAGGTAATAATCTCCTTAACAAAAAAAAAGTTGCAAATAAAACCAAAGTGTAAAAGAAGGTGAACTTAATATCATAAGAAATATTCCCATTACCTTTTGCAAATGCATATTCAGTCCGTGTTTTAACTTTGTCATATCTTGTATAAATGTGGAAAGTTTGTGCTATAAAGATGATATGAGCTTATATGATATTCTTGTCCCATCGTAATGCAGTACAAAGGGCTTGAATAAAACATTTAATCTCCATCGTTTGTGTATTCATATTGTTGTTTTCATTACCTGTCTGTATAAGTTTTATTACGACAGAGTAAACTACGCTTTGATTTAACTGAGAGTACATACTGTGATATTATGTCTTTTGATAAGTTAGATCTTGTAAATATTCTATGAAGGATAGATAAATACGTTTCTAGTTTCCCCTATTCATCTTACCTATTTCGAAAACGTTAACAGGAATAACAATATAAATGATATTCATTCAAGCTGTCAAAGGTGTCATTTGCTTGCCAGTTTTGTTGATTTATACTCTGTAAAGACTGCCATGCTATATAGATATAAATACCTGCCTAGATTCAAAAGGTAATCCTCGGTTGATTTACAGATGATAATTCTGAGGACGTAAAAATAAAAATAAAGTGAACCGTTTTGAAATAAGAAAATTTTTTTAATAGGGAGAAATTAGTGAGATAAGATATGCTTTTTAAGAAATGAATAACTTATACAGAGTAATATTCATCGGAACATACATAATGCAAAGAAAACATCCAGCATTAGAATAATACGTCCTTTGTTCAAAAATTGTGAGTCACGTATAATATTTTACTATTATTTCGTAAGACTCAAGGCCCATAGGCAGTGTATGGACTAGAAGTGCGGTATGTTTTTCTTATTATGAATAATAACGGATTTTGGAATTTGAATTATAAAGGAGTTTAAACAGAAGCCTTAAGTATAAAGGGAAAAATAATGACAGA
>NC_051400.1:30772205-30772343 GCF_015228065.2 Penaeus monodon
AGCCAGGTTATAGCTTTCGTTACAAGAAGAACGACAATAGTAAAATAATTATAGCAATGCGGCAAGCAAAAAAAAAAATCATTTTTCAGATTTGTGGCTAATTTTGACACATCGAAAAATCATGGAGTACGCAAACTG
>NC_051400.1:30772523-30773418 GCF_015228065.2 Penaeus monodon
CCGCGATGAAATCGTACGTGTGAAAAGAACAGAGCGAAATAGCGAGCGAAATTCCCCAGACGACATCCACGCGCCACGATATGTTACCGCAACATCCGGTGATGCGATTGGAAACATCCGCTGAGTGACCAGGCGAGTATCCCGTTATCTATAAATTTTGTAGATTAGATTTCCAACGAGGTCAGTAGGGCTATCTTATCAGCGGACGAACCACAATTTTGTCCTTTATCGGTGGAGGCATTCGGATAAAGTAAGAAAACATACGACTGCTGCATTTTGCTGATATCTCAGAGAGGAGGATTATTAGGATAAGGAGATACAAGAAATAAATATCTGGTGAATTTAGAAAACCTCTTATCTTCTGAACACTGTTAAAATCTCGAATTCAGTGAGAATACAGGATAAGGAGATACGACATATCTGGTTAACTTAGAAAACATATCCCTGCTGAATTTTCCTGACATCTATAGTTCAGTAAGGAGGACCTGTATCTGTAGGAATAGAATAACAAGTTTAGGAGACAGAATAATATCGGGCAGACTTCGAAAACTAATAAATCTATAGAGTTCAGAGATCATATAAATCTAGAGCCCAGAAAACATATGGATATAGAGTTCAGAGAGCATATAAATCTAGAGCTCAGAAAACATATAAATCTAGAGCTCAGAAAACATACAAATATAGAGTTCAGAAAGCCCATAGATATAGAGTTCAGAAAACGAATAAATATAGAGTTCGCTGAGGATGACCTGTACCTGTAAGAATAGATTAGGCAGGTTTAGGAGTCAGGGCAGAAAGGGAAGCCGGGGAATATGCACAACAGGTTTCAAGGAGAACTGGTTAAATACTCCAACAAGAGACGCGAGGGAAGCGAGTGAGCAAAGAAAAGCCGAAA
>NC_051400.1:30773883-30774377 GCF_015228065.2 Penaeus monodon
AGCAATGTGAATATTAAACGAGAGAGAATTGAGAATCCTAAGAAATCGTTAAGGCTATACCAGCTTTGCAGGAAACGTTATGCGGTAATATTAGTGCGAGAGTAGGCAATGAGACTGAAAATTATAGTAGAAATATATATAAAAAATTCAGTACATAAACACACCTTCCTTTCTATAAATATCCTCTATCTCCAATGAGCAATTTCTAAATGAATAAAATTCAAAAGGATTATCTTGAAATACAAAACAGGTTATTTGTGTACGATGCTTTAGATATCAGCTTAAGAATCACGATCGAATGGACCATCAAACTGAAATTTATGACATTTTGATCCACAGTAACAAAGATATATTCGGACAGAATGGCTGCACAGATCTAGGTAATTTGGAGGAACCGCTTGCAATGGCAGACGATTCTCTCGAGCTTACTTTATTTTTATAAAATGCATATGTGTATAAATTTGTCTGTGCAGATGGATACATACATCCACATC
>NC_051400.1:30774472-30775112 GCF_015228065.2 Penaeus monodon
GCTCGCGCGCGCGCGTGCGCACTTTAATATATATCACGACAAACACATTAATGTCAAAACGCCAGGTTCACCTTCGCTCCGAGTGACATCACCTGAGCATCCCTTTCTTTCCTGCTAATATGCGATATTGGCGTGCGTGCTCCCCGCCCTTTGATGTCAGCGGAGAAGTCATGAGTTCCTGGCGTCAGATGTTGGCAACAGGGTCCTTTTTGCCACCAGCCCTCCCTCATTTCCAACAGTTCCACCTCGGACGTCGGTCTACGGCCATCGCTATCTCCCTGACAACAAATTACCTCGTCTCGCTCTTGCATTACGTCTTACTTTTGTCATATTTCTTTATCCTCACCTCCCCTCCCTCTCCGCAGCTTTTCCTTCTCCCTGCAATGCAATATGAGGATTCGCCTTTAGGTTGCAGCCGCGAGGCCTCTGCAATATTCGAGGATTAAGACACATTTTCGTCTAATATCAAATTCGGAGTCGCTGTTGCAATTTGCGTTAAGGTATTTCCCCCTCGCTTGAGCCTGTTGGGCCTAAGGCGTTCTTCTCCTGGTGTCGCTGAAGGGGAAAAAAACCTACGTGTGAGTCGCTGCTACTCATAATTCGCTTTTGAGATTTTGTAACTCGTTTTAAGAAAGTAAAA
>NC_051400.1:30775160-30775659 GCF_015228065.2 Penaeus monodon
AATATAGAGTTCAAAGAGAAAATGAGACAAGCAGCGGCAGAAAATGGGACGCGTGTCGAAAGGTGATATTCATTTCACAAGTTAATGGATTTATTTATTTTCTCTCTTCCTCTTATTCTCGTTCTGGTCCATTTCTATCATCTTTCGATACTTGTCTTTCCCTCTTCTTTGTCTGCTAGAACCCCCTTCTCTCTGTCAATCATTCTCCTCTTCTCTATCTCTGGATTTTTGGTCCTTTTTTTATTTTTCCATTCCAATCATCTCCACCGCTTCTCTTTCTCTCTTTTCTCTCTCTGCTCTTTCCTTTCTCGCTTCTATTCTTCTCCTCTCTATCTTTAATCTCTCTATCTTCCCTATCCCTTCTCATCGCTTCTCCTACACAATCTCTTCCTCATTCTCTCTTCCTTTTTTTCCTTCTCCCTCCCTTTCCAAACCATTCCCCACAAGAAAAATAAACGTAGTTTCTCCTAAAAAGCGTCTACATGATATATTTTCTCTC
>NC_051400.1:30775756-30775985 GCF_015228065.2 Penaeus monodon
ATTTTCCAAAAAAAATATCAATACACCGACATAGAAAATTTACATGAACTGATTATAATTACACCAAACCAGTAAATAGCAAAAGCGGAATTTAAAAAAAATTATAGATAAAAAGAGCATATGAAAAACGAGGCAAGAAAGATTAGGAATTATAGTACACGGGAAATTGATGATTGGGAAGCGAGCGAAAATCTGGATGTAGGATGGAATGTATGCAAATTAAGCGCGA
>NC_051400.1:30776607-30777237 GCF_015228065.2 Penaeus monodon
AAACATAATAATAAATCATATACAAACGAACACAAAAACAAAGTCAAGAGAGATGATAAAATAAAACATATGAAAAGATAAGATCAAAGATACGTAGTCAAAACAGTATAACGCAGGAAAGAAAATACGAAGAGAAATGAAAATGATGGAAAACTGATAATCCTGTGAGTACCAGTGTGGTTAGAAATGCAAACGATATAGATTAAAGCAAAAATATACATATATATATGCGTAGAAAACAAAACAAAAAAAAAATAATGAGAATGATAGATATGATAAAAAAAAAGCTAAAAGAAGATCGTTTACTTCTAAAGAAAATACGGTAATTGTAAATAAGAGATAAAAGTTCATAAGAATGATAAAAGAAAGAAAACAATGATAAAATGTAATAGAAATAACCGTAATAAAGAACAAAACTTCATAAAAAACAATGAAATTAAATTAGAAAGTTAAAAGAAGAGAGTAGTAAACTTAAACACAAAACAAATAAAAGTGAATAACAAGGATAAAATAATTACAAACGTAAATAAAAGAGAAAAAAGTTAATAAAAGCAATAACAGTAAATAAGAATGATAAAAGTAAACTACTTCCTTGACAAACGAAGAGAATCTGGAACTTGGCTTTAACGC
>NC_051400.1:30777671-30778041 GCF_015228065.2 Penaeus monodon
ACATATCAGTAGGAAATACCATACCGTTCCTATTAAGGCTGCGTGTTCCAGGGCCTTGGAGGAGCGAGATAGCAAGCGCCCTTAGTGAATTCGAACGGGTTTATATCTCTCGCTGAAAACACTGACTTGAAATTAATGTTTCGGGAAAGGCTGTAAAGGCAAATCGGGAAGCTAAAACCAAGGCAATTTGACCCATGAGGAATGTATGAGGAGACTGTGAGGGGATGACGTCACTGACAATGAGAGAGTGGGAGGGAGTGAACTGAATATAGGTGAGTAACTAAATCTCTGGGTGTACTGGATGGCTAAAACGTTTGGATGATTGTATGAGAGGGTGGTAGTGTATGTGTGGGTATCTGCATGTGAGTGA
>NC_051400.1:30778347-30778651 GCF_015228065.2 Penaeus monodon
ACCCAAAAACAAAGCAAACCAAGGCTAATCGAGAGCCGCAGATCTCCACCCACCCAAGATGTCCTCCTAGCTCGTGGTCGCTTTTAGTAATAAAACGATATCCGATCACAAATGAATCCGTCAGGGGCTACGCGAGACGGGGATCTTCGGTGTTTCTCTGAGGAAGACAAAGGGAATGAGGAGTGTTTGTTGGGACTTTCCCTGCGAGGTGTTGGCAGTTAGAGGGTTAGATTTAGTGTTGGGAATGATGGAATTCGTTTTTTTTCTGAATCTGGTGTTGGAAATGCTGTTAGAACAGTAGAAT
>NC_051400.1:30779004-30779105 GCF_015228065.2 Penaeus monodon
AATTAGATCCTCCCCAATCCCCCCCACGTCCCTAGTACACCCCCTCCTCTACCCTACACACGTATATAAGATTACACTTCTAACGAAATTGGAATTAGCAG
>NC_051400.1:30779129-30779474 GCF_015228065.2 Penaeus monodon
GATGTATTTGCGCACCGTCTTCAGAAGGGAGAAGGAAAACTCGAGACATCACAGGGAGATGTCAACGGGATTCCTATCGATCGAGGAAAGAGGGAGAAAATAAAGGGAGGAAGGGGAGAAAATACGGGAAGGAGGGGTAGGGAAGAGGGGGGGAGAATTGGGGAAGGAGGGGGAGGAAGGATGGGGAGAGAATTGGGGAAGGAGGGGGGGGAGGAGGAGGAGAGAATTGGGGAAGGAGGGGAGGAAGAGGGTGGGAGAATTGGGGAAGGAGGGGGGGAAGAGGGTGGGGGAACTGGGGAAGGAGAGGGAGAAAATTGGGGAAGGAGGGGGAGGAAATAGCGGAAG
>NC_051400.1:30779532-30779641 GCF_015228065.2 Penaeus monodon
GTCACACAAAAATTGGAAAATAGAAAAATAAATATAAAAGGACGGGAAAAAAAGGTTCCAGGACCCTTTGAACTGTTTTGAAAAAAGGGCAAAAGAAGACAAGGGCGGC
>NC_051400.1:30781536-30781835 GCF_015228065.2 Penaeus monodon
GAAATAAAGGCACAAAAAAGGAAGACTAAGAAGAAGGAGAAGAAGTGGAACATAGAACAGAGAAGACAAAAAGATAGGAATAGAAAGAAAGAAGGAAATAGGAGGAACTTGAGATTAGCTCGAAAGGAAGAGGGAGAACAAAGAGAGAAGAAGCGAGAGAGATAAAGGAAGATTAACAGGAAGAAGAAAGATGGAAGAGGGGAAATAGAGGAAAGAAAATCTGGATGAAGGAGGAGGAAGGGAAAAGCAAACGGAAGAGGAGAATGACAGGAGGAAGATAAGGAGTAAGGAAGAGTACC
>NC_051400.1:30782905-30783033 GCF_015228065.2 Penaeus monodon
GCAGTCGACGAGTAAACACACAAGACGGGAACGATCGACGGTGTTTTTCCAATATAGTATTTCAGGATTTCCTCAGCAAAAATCTGAACTAGCGGCTCTTCATGCATAAGGTATCAAGGCAGGAAAAA
>NC_051400.1:30784216-30784535 GCF_015228065.2 Penaeus monodon
GTGCCTGTCTGAACTTTATAATGCATATACATTTTTCCTTTTTAATATCGATTACCTTCCTATGCCACCCCATCTGTTTCCATCTCCTTACCTCCTTCAACTTTACTCTATCAACACTTCATTATCCGTATTTTCTATAAAAATACACTTCGGGGAAATTGATAAAGTTTCTTTTACGTCATCGCCAAGGTCTATAACAAAGGAAGATGAAAAATAATATAGTTTACCGAGACCGCAGTTCTTATCATCGTGGGGGAAAAAATGCATATATGTTATCAGTTTCCAATGTTTGACTTTTTAGATCGGAAGCATTTTTTGC
>NC_051400.1:30784651-30784752 GCF_015228065.2 Penaeus monodon
CCGTTTCATTAATGGAATGCCGGAGTAGGGAAGAGAGAGATGTTACCTTGAAGCCTGAATATCGTGGAGATAAGAGTGTTTATTCAGGATGGGGATTTCTT
>NC_051400.1:30785096-30785394 GCF_015228065.2 Penaeus monodon
AATATCATAATATAACCAACGCGTTTTATCAGTGGGATAATCTACGTTTCTTTATAGCAGGCGTAAGACGGAGGACAAGAAGTAACATTGAACCGTTCCCTCGTGGAGGAAAATTATACATGTTTAGTTTTTCTTTTGATAAAGCACTAGGTTTTAACTGATATCCAGTTTTTTTGTTGTTTGCCTGTACAAGCGTGTGTGTGTTTGTCTGTATGTGTATGAGGGGAAGGGGGGGGGGCGGCTGATCTCGTGTGTTTGTGTGTGTATATTCTTCTCTCTGTGTATATACGTGTGCGCG
>NC_051400.1:30785473-30785647 GCF_015228065.2 Penaeus monodon
CGTACACATTTCCAACCTACGTCTTCCGTAATCCCACGGACGGCAAAACATAGCCTATCCGTGGCGCCAGGCAAGAGGGTCGTCCTTGTCGACACCCATCCCACGCCCGACCACGCCCACTCTCCACGCCCACTCTCCACGCCCACCCACGCCCAACCACGCCCACTCTCCTCG
>NC_051400.1:30786386-30786618 GCF_015228065.2 Penaeus monodon
CCCATTATTGCTCCTCTCTGCCCTTACTTTCCCTTCGTCGTGGTATTATTCCTTCCTCCCTTCTCCCTTTCTATAATTAATTTACTGTTACTGTCCTTTCCTCAATTTTCATTTGCTTGTTTTTCTTGTTATATGCTGTTTTTTTTATTGCTCTTATGTCCATCAGTTTGTTCGCTTTTCATATCTTTTTCATTTTCTTGTCTCCGTATGCCTCCTCCATCGCATTAATTTG
>NC_051400.1:30787011-30787298 GCF_015228065.2 Penaeus monodon
AACCCCCTTAAGAAAACTTGAATGTTTTCCCACCGGCATAAATTCACGGATATTTTCCTTTCCAATTTTCAAAAGAAGGGATGAAATGAGATCTTTTTTCCCCCTCATCTCCCTCTTTCTCCTCTCACGACCTATTTTCCTTCTTCCTTCTACCTTCACCCCCCCCCCCTTCCCCGATATTTTACCCCTCCCCCCTCCCTATCCTTTTCCCACCTTGTCCCTATATTATAAGGATCTCTTCCTGTTCTCCCGTCTGAAGAACAGACCCGTTCCGTTAACTAAGAAGC
>NC_051400.1:30787813-30787936 GCF_015228065.2 Penaeus monodon
GAAGGGAAGGGGGAAAATTGGGAAAACAGAGAGAAAAGGGAAAAAGGCAATGAAATCAAGAAATTAATTGTAGAATGCTATAGATAGCATGTTTATAGTAATTTATTGTATGTGCGTGTTGGG
>NC_051400.1:30789251-30789484 GCF_015228065.2 Penaeus monodon
AAATTTTCAGGTCAGAGAAAAAATCAGAACGGGGAGACAAAATGGAGAAGCAGAAGCGGAATCCCCATGGCATGAAGCACCGACCGGAAAATTTCATAAGATCTGTTTTGAGATTTCCTCGAAGCGTCCGTAAAAATGTTTACGGCCTATTTCGTATGGGTTTTCGGCCTAAAAAGGTTTTTTCACGCGGGATTTTTCAGGGCTTGTTTTATGAGGATCTTTGAGAGGTCGAA
>NC_051400.1:30789924-30790057 GCF_015228065.2 Penaeus monodon
AGTCCCCCCCCTCCCCCTCTGCTTCCCCCGCCTTCCATTACTAAATATTTCCTTCCAGAGCCATTCCTTACCAAAGCTCCGTCTCCCTCCTCTCCCCCCTACTGCTCCCCATTCATTACCGAGTCTGCTAACT
>NC_051400.1:30790291-30790404 GCF_015228065.2 Penaeus monodon
ATTACCATCACTTTGGGTGACCTTCAGTAAACACACAAAGCCACTTTCTTGCCCTTGCCCGAAATACGATTAACCGACATTATATCTTCTATCCATATTCTCATATTCTCATA
>NC_051400.1:30790832-30790920 GCF_015228065.2 Penaeus monodon
AGCCTTCTGAAACGGCCATCTTGCGGTGTCCAGTTTCTGAAATTATTAATGGGGTAAACATATAACCTGATTTTAGGATTTAAGGTAA
>NC_051400.1:30791051-30791383 GCF_015228065.2 Penaeus monodon
GAAGGAGAAAGAAATAACGAGGTAAAAGATGGATAAATATGTATAAAAAGTTAAGAAAAAAGTACATGAAAAGGAAAAGGAAAAAAACAACGAAAACGGTAAAAAAAAATAGGAAAAAAAATCAAAAGGGAGAAAAAAACGAGAAAGGTGAAGAGAACAAATCAGAAGAAAAGGGGAAACAAATAAGAAAAAGGAAAAGAAAAACATCTCGAAGAAAATGGAGAAAGTTAAGATGCTTGAAGAATAACTTGCAGATTCCCCGTTATATTTCCCTCTGTCTTTCAGTGTTGCCAATAGTAAGATAGCAAAAGTGATATTAAGGAATTTATAAA
>NC_051400.1:30791463-30791634 GCF_015228065.2 Penaeus monodon
AAAAAAAATATCTGGCCCGAGACCAATTTTCGATTCACTTCATTGCTTCTGTTCCGTTTTGTTGTTTTTCTTTTTTGCCTTCTCGCTTTTGCTTGGTTTTATTTTTGATACAAAGGAACAAGGACAGAAGGGAGGGGAGAAGAGGGAGATAAAGAAAGCGGTAGATAAATA
>NC_051400.1:30792449-30792819 GCF_015228065.2 Penaeus monodon
CCCACACCTGTCCACTTGCCTTCAAACACGAAGTCAAACACAAATGCAAAGTCAGATTCCGTCCTCAGCCCCTCGCTTCCCACTCGCCCTGTTTGCCGAGAGCCACAGCCAGCCAGCGAGGAGGTGCCAGCTGTTCGCCCAGAGTGCCATGGTCATGTAAGAGATGCCATGGCCGTGTTATGAGCTTCCATGCGCTTGTTGTCTCCCCTCATTGGCAGGAAGTGAAGCAAGCACGCCGGAATTTCTTGCCTTATATAACCATGTCATTTGCATACCTTCTGATGAGAGGTGGTGGGTGCTTTCTTTGCAATGCTGACGTGTTGCATTCTGAGGTGTTTGGGCTGTTTCTGCAATCGTTTTTCGTTGTCGT
>NC_051400.1:30792917-30794506 GCF_015228065.2 Penaeus monodon
CCAAAAGCATTATGCAGCTGTTGTGATTGTTGTCACTGTCTGGTTTGATGTTGATGTAATAAAGCTTTTGGAAAACTTTGAGTTGCGTTGTATGCGAGTGTTCAAAATATTTACAGCATTTTCTTTTTTCCTTTGAAGTGTTAGTAATATGTACATGTTTTCACGGCTGTTTAGTATTAGCTGAAATAATTTCCAAATATTTCTTGAAAGAAATTTCGAGATTCCGAGCAACCCAGCCTGACCCCAAGCAACTTTTAGGTATATACTTAATATCCAAAACAAAAAGTGTTGGCTTAAACTAGCATATGCATGAACCTCCGAAGAAAATTCTAATGCCTGAGTAAATGATTCGAAAGTTTTTTATATAAAATATCACATAAATTATTTTTTTATTTTTAGCGCAGAAGAAAGTTTCCATAATGGTGAGGCTCCTGCCTTTGCTATCATGAAGATTTACATTTAATAAAAGCAAAATTAGACTCGATTTATGCTCTACATAATGATAGTTTTCAAAATGCAGAATTTCAGTGACAACGGCGATAAATCTGAACATGATAGTAATATTAGTGATAATGACAATGATGATAAAAAACAGTGATGGTTGTTGCACAAGTTGATACGGGAATGAGTTAGAAAAAGTATGTGCACATAATAATGAATGAATAAAGATATGGTTTTAAGGATTAAGCAAATAAATAACAAAACAACCCCATAATAATACGAGATAACCAGAAAAAAAATAAATAGCAGGAAATATTTCTAGTTTGAGTAATTTTCTTTAATAAAAAAAAATTGTTTAAGCAACACTTACATGCAGTTAAAAACTATGGCATTCGAGGCTCGGTACTCCACTATTAACTATATTGTAGCTTCGCTCAACAGCGACTTATCGTATTAATGAAAATGATATTACTCTCAATGCATTTTTCACTGTGTTAGAATAGTTAATGAATTAGGTATTCAGTGAAGCATCATATTCGAGGTATTATCATAGTACATTGTTCAGTATATTATCTATCGTAATATAGTATCTAATCTATCATTCAGTGTAATATATTATTCACTGGCATTACCTTCTGTTTATCAGTAAGGTGATATGTGTAAATCTATATGAAAGTATACCGTGTGTTCCTTCCCTTCCTCGATATTATGATTTGTGTACAAATGTATGTGTGTACTTCCGTGCTTCTCTGCGTATTTGTGCGCTGACACGTGTGTGTGTGGAAATACAAGTACAATTGCCGTTTTATAAGTACGTGCCTCTCACATGTGTGTGTATGTTTATATTAAAGATTTTATATAAAAGAAAGTATCACAAGTCAAGTTTATCGTCTTTTGGCCCCATTTCGTGACATCAGCAACGCTGTCTATTACTTGTTCTGACGTCATAAAAGCACAAGTACAAACAGTCACATGTGACCACCTTTTTATACCTTCTGTTTATGAACATCGATCGTTTCTTTTCAATAGCTTTAGTCATTGTTTTCATGGCTTTCAGAACTCTGGTTTTACAAAGGGAATCGATAATAATGCCAAAGACAGTGAACATTCCAGGAAAGAAAAATATATAAACACATGAATGAATATGC
>NC_051400.1:30794538-30794890 GCF_015228065.2 Penaeus monodon
TATTCCGAACTAATCGGGGAATCAGATACTATCCTTATTGGATTCGAATTCCATTCATGTTCTGGGGCGCTGGCTGATCGTCAAGGAAAAGTCAAATTATTGAAGGGTGGTGCGAGCCTCATTACTCGAATGATTAAACGAATTAAATCATTTTCGCATGGTGGAGTTGCAAGCGTTATCTGCAGCTACAGGAAGAACTGGAAATGCAGCAAAGTGAAAGAATTTTGATACACATTCAATAACATAATGACACATGCTAGATGCTTAAGTAGATACACGGATAGATAGGCACACAGGTTGATGGGTGATAATATGCGTGCGTATGAGAGGGAGGGAAAGGTAGGAAGGAAGA
>NC_051400.1:30794991-30795157 GCF_015228065.2 Penaeus monodon
GGAATAAAGAATAGATTTAACACCCAATCAGACAAAACAGAGGACTTTCGAACATTGCTCAAACGACCCGAACAGTACAGATTCGCCGTAAGAGACAAGAAATCAACATTCTAACCATTGCATCTTTGTTTACTTTCTGAAGGTTGGGCTACGTGCTTATTTCAGT
>NC_051400.1:30795796-30796045 GCF_015228065.2 Penaeus monodon
AATTTGAGACGTAAACCAAAATCCATCTTTTCGAGGAGAGGAGGGGGGTTGGGGGTTGGGGGGGGGGAGTGAGGTCGATGGTCAGAAGGTTCAGAACCAAAGCGTTAGTTCTTATACACCGGAGACTTACCGTAATTACTGGTCAATGATTAATCAGCATGGGGATGGGGGGTTAATGTCTTTGTTGATCTGGAAGGGAAGGTCGAGATTAGGTCCGTAATTAACGAATAATGGAAGTGCTTAATTGTT
>NC_051400.1:30796404-30796713 GCF_015228065.2 Penaeus monodon
CTTAATAAATGAATAAGATGGCCATTTCCTCTTAATCTGTGCTTGACTTTCAACAAATTATTAGGCTCATAATCACTCATCTATCTTTTTTTTTTTTCCTTGAATTTATCAGATATGTCTATTCCACTCTTTATTTCTAAGTTTTCGGTTGTTTACATTTGTTGTTGTTGTTGTTGCTGGTGATGCATATGTGGTTGTTGCACTATTTTTTGTTGTTGTTTGCCGTGTTTGTTTTTTTTTCTTTTTCTTCTTTTTTTTTTGTTTTTTTTGATAATGAGGAAGGTGATTTTGATGGTGATGTTGTCTGTG
>NC_051400.1:30796835-30797099 GCF_015228065.2 Penaeus monodon
ACTGAAGTTTGCTTTTGTTATCCTTGACGATGCTGAAGTTGCTTTTGCTGTTGCTGATGCTGATGTTAATCGTCACGTAAGCCTGCACGAAATCGATGGCCATGTAGCATTTGATGGATTGGATTCGCTGGCTGTGCATGTCCACGTGGCAGGACACCGTACCCTCTCTCTCCATGCTGTAGCGTGTCGTGTACTGTTCCTCATCAATTCATGGATTATATATAAATCTTTGTCCTGGTCCTTAGAGCTGAGTGGCTGTTGACT
>NC_051400.1:30797610-30797875 GCF_015228065.2 Penaeus monodon
CCTACCCACTCTCCCTATCTCCCTCTACCAAGATAACTCCCAACCAGCACCGGCATGCGTGTCCCCCGCCACAGAACTCTGTGATCTGGCGATGGTCTCAGGCGAGAAGCACAGCAAAACCCGTAATGGACTTCATCTCTTCCGCTACTCCAATTGGTGGCCGAGGAGGATCGCGTCCAGCCAATCATTAAGGCGCCGGCAGATTAAACTCTATTCCTATTGGTCAGTCACTTCCCGCGGGCGACAGAGAAGGACGAGTGGAAGA
>NC_051400.1:30798202-30798676 GCF_015228065.2 Penaeus monodon
AAAAACACTCATAATATCATAAAACATTTTAAAATCTCAAAAAGAACCAACCAGAGAGCCAAAGAACACAACTAAAAGAACACGAGCAATAAACACAATAGAACAGTGTTTTAGCATCTTCGATTTATTAGGGTATCGAGCGCCCTTTCCATTCAGGGTGACAGCACGAAGGCCAGAAACAGCTGACGAAAACTGTACGAGAAAGGAGAAAAGAAAATGAATATACTGTCCGTCTCCCCAAATGGCTTTTGTCGGCGTATGTAATTTGGTATTAGCCTTTAATGTGTTCAATATCTTAGTTCCCGAAGGCGCGAGGATATTAGGAACGCTTGGTTATGGGTTTATATTTTCTGTTTGTGCCTGCATTTTATTCAAGTCTCGTGGTGCTACTAGTACGTGTGTTAACTGCAAATATACTCGCTTGTATATAATCACATAAACAGCATATATCCAAGTAAACGTAGACAAAAGTAT
>NC_051400.1:30798923-30799026 GCF_015228065.2 Penaeus monodon
CGAACGTCTCATCAGAAACTACAATCAGGGGCCAATCAGGTCACCATTTCAGATTGTAACCACATTGCCTGAGGCGGTAATAACTCGCCAATCATTGGATCTT
>NC_051400.1:30799670-30799938 GCF_015228065.2 Penaeus monodon
AGATAAGAGTTGGAAAAGAGACAAGCACAAGGATAAGATGAAGGAGAGGAAGCGAAAGGGACGAGAATGGAAGGCATAGAGAAAGGAGAGAAAATAAGAGAGAAAGAAAGATTATGTAGGGGTGAGAGAGAGGGGAGGGACAAAAAAAGAGGGGAGAGGAGGGGAAGAGGGGATAGGGGGACGCCGGAAGGTAATGTGGATGGGGGGGAAGGATATTAACCTCACCCCCCATCCCCCCCCACGCGGCCATCACCGCACCGCGATACAA
>NC_051400.1:30800809-30801336 GCF_015228065.2 Penaeus monodon
CCATCATCCTGACAAGTTTATCTCCCACAAATAACTCGTGTCTGGCGAGCCTTCTCCCTCCAAATGGCATTACTGCTTCCTCCACTAACAATAGCTCACACCGTCGCATTATCTCCGTCCAACATCCATATTAGAGAGCCTACATTCCCTGGTCTGTATCCTCGGACCATCTGCTATTCGGGAGTAGATGGCCAGTGGATAATATCGTCATAGTTTTCTCTCTATTAGCGTTGTCTACTTTAATTTGGTCTTGTCTACTTTAGCTGCTTTGTTCTGATAATACGTTCCTTGGTGATCAGATGTTCTACTATATATGTGATTTAGCAAGGAAGCCATACTTGTAGAGAAGACTGGGTGTAGCACTGTATATTGTATTTACACTTCAGTAGGTTTTGTCCTTCTCTGTACTATGGGTCTCTGGAATTACGTGATTATTGCTAGGGTCGTTACTGTTATAATTTCTAAATTTCTTTTTTGAACCATTCACATATTTTCAATTTTATGGGTGTTCATGAGAGTCATAAGAA
>NC_051400.1:30802776-30802905 GCF_015228065.2 Penaeus monodon
GAGATCAGATATAGCAGTAATTTGTCTCCACATTCTAAACCAAAAACATCTGGAACCGGTGTAATTTCACGTTTCTGATAAGGTGTTAAAAAGTACTTTCAGTCTTACCTCATATCTTACTGAAGAGAA
>NC_051400.1:30803062-30803228 GCF_015228065.2 Penaeus monodon
ACGTTATGATTAACAACGAAACCTATATGTATGAATATCAGTGTAATCCTTATTAGTAGGGAAGGAAGAAGAAACTGAAAGAGTAACACTGACAATCCGTGACACAGAGAATCGAATGCTCTCCATTTTTCATCCGTGTCGCAGCTTGTTCTACTTCTGGTCACGA
>NC_051400.1:30804249-30805769 GCF_015228065.2 Penaeus monodon
TCTCGTCTCCCCATTTTCCCTCCTCCTCCATTTTCCCGCCTCTCCCATTTTCCCCTTCTCCCTCATTTTCCCACCTCCCCATTTTCCCCTTCTCCCTCATTTTCCCACCTCCCCATTTTCCCACCTCCCCCTTTTTCTCACCTCCCCTATTTTCTCGCCTCCCCCATTTCACTCGCCCCCCCACCATTTTCCCTCCTCTTCCCCCACCATATTCCCTCCTCCCCCATTTTCCACCCTCCCTAATTTTCACATCTCTCCAATTTTCCCGCGTCCCCCATTTTCCCGCTTCCCCCATTTTCCCACCTCCCCCATTCTCCAACCTCCTCCACTGCGTCTCCGTCACAAATCCCCTCCCCCGCTGTGCTTAGTTCGTGACCTATAATTACCTTTTTGACTCCCTGATTGGCCGGGTACTCAAGTGAGGTAATTAAGAACGGAATCACTCACTTGCACCTGCTCGGGCCGAGGTCCTGAGTTCCTTACGTGGGAGTTTCTCTTCAAAGGATCCTTTTTTTCATCGAGAGAGAAAAAAAAGTCTTCAAAACTTTATCTAAGTTTTTTTCTTCCGTTCTCTTCAACTTCCTTTCCGTTATTCTACCTTATGTTACTTTTCCTCTGTATTTCACATGGAATTCAATCATATTTATACTATTTATGATCTATTATTCCGTGTCTCTTCGGTCTCTTCTTCGATTTCATATTCAGTGCGATAGGGATCCCGAACTCCCATCTCTCTCGCAATCACTGCAACAGGCGGGTCACGCTTTAATGGATTCACCAATGAAAACTTTGGTTTCCTTCACATCCCCCTGAGATTGAAAAGTTAATGATATCAGGAAAGTCATTTATTCTCAATCTGTAAAGTCTAATAAGATTTTTCACATCTTGCTTTGGGACTTCCCCGAAATTAGTTAAGAGTCGACAAGAAAAATCTACGGTCGGAAACCCGAGTTTAAGTTACCGATAATGAAAGTGCCCGAGAAGTTCTTCGCTGACGTCGTGTATGCTTGCTTCTTCTTGTGGTAAGACGTAGGGAGTTTAGTTAGGAAAGCAGTTGCAGAACTTGGAAAATAAATTGTAAGGTGAAATTCTTGTAAGATTTCGTTTGACTTTTGTGCTGTTGTTTATGGAACCTTTATGGATATTGCACATTGAATCTGACTTTTGTGTTATGATATTTTATATCCATAAGTTTTGGAAATCCAAGTAAACAAAAATCTTTCTCAAATCCATTAGTAAATTTATATAAACCGACAATATCTTTGCCACAATAGCATCAGCTGAGCAATATTCGTAGGTCAGAATCATTATTATATATAAACGGACATTGGCCATTTGCATATAACTAATGACGGCAATGCTTTCCTTGCCAAATACGTACAATAGGAATGTTAAGTGTCCCGGTCATGTTGAATATTGTTAGCATGAATTTTCTGCAAAGGAGAGGGAAAAGGCAAATGGTATGACGTCTTAGGCGACCTTCGTATTGCAAGGAAAGAGATTGTCGTGCAATAGCAGAT
>NC_051400.1:30805967-30806154 GCF_015228065.2 Penaeus monodon
GTAGTAATAGCATATATAACAGAGGAACATTTATGATACAAACAACGATAACATTTCTAAGGAACGTTTACTTTCTTGTAAGATAAAATACAATAATGCGCTTCGACTGCGGACAAAGAACGGCGCTTTATTTCGTCTCGCAGAAAGGAAATGTTAATACCTTTATTCCGAATAAAGTATTGGACAG
>NC_051400.1:30806736-30807307 GCF_015228065.2 Penaeus monodon
AGGAATGGTGGAGAGAAACACGAAAATGGAGAATGGAGAAACAGGAGGGAATAGAGGACAGTGGGACAAAAGAGAAGCAGAGAAAGAGAACGAGCGAAAAAGAAGAGAAATGAGGAAGATAGAAAGAAAATATATGAAATTTGAGAAATTAGGAAAAGAGAAAGGTGGAGAGAGAAAAGGAGAAAAATGGGGAAAAGTTAAAAAGAGAGAGGAAAGAGAGCAGATAGAAAACAGCAAAGAAAATACAAGGAAATGACAAATGGAGAAAAAGAGGAGTCAAGAGGAAGACATGATAAAAGAGAATAAAGGAGTAGGACAGAAAAAAATAAAACGGATAAAGAAAAAGAATATATAATATCAAGTGAGAAAGAAGTGGGACGTATTTCTTATAAAAAATTCTCAGTGAACGAAAGATATAAATGTAGAAATGTAACGAAAAAGAAAAAACAACGATGGGAGAAAATGAAAGGAAAAGGGAGAAATATAATAGATGGAATTTTTGTAACAAGTGACGCGGAAGAATAATTTATCCGGATATCCGACTTTTTCAAATGAAGGACACAAGGACATC
>NC_051400.1:30807383-30809004 GCF_015228065.2 Penaeus monodon
TTGAACGTATTTGTATGCGTGAGTGTACACGTGTGTATACAGAACTGTAATATAGCTGCATGTGTATGTAAATAATAAGTTAGACAGACAATTTACAAACGCTAACGCTGTCGTATCAAACACAATGCTCGCAGAACCAGGAGGAAATGGAAGGTAATGAAAATAATGAAATATTCACGACCGGCACGGCTCGACTCGCCCAGTCTTTATCCGAGAAAAATATTCAAGAAGATAACGATTGCTGGCGGGATATGTGTGGAAGGAAATGATGAGGACATTTCAGGCATCTGAAGACGGACCAGGGGGGAGGGAGGGATTAGGGAAGAGGGAGGGATTAGGGAAGAGGGAAGGAGAGGGGAGGAGGTTTCAAAGGGGAAAAGGAGAGGACAAGCGAGGGAGGGAGTGGGGGAAGGAGAGAGAGATTTCAAAGAGGAGAGAGAGATGGAGAGGGGAGAGGATGAGGGAGGGAGAGGGGAGGGAATTTCGAAGGAGAGACGGTGAGTGAGGGAGAGGGAAAGGGGAGGAGATCTGAGAGGAGAGAGGGAGGGACAGAGAGATGTTGAAAAATAAGAAAAAGGAAAGTGGGACGAAGAGGAGTAAGGGATTAGAGAATGGGGTTGAAAAGGAGGGACGTAGAGGGGACGTGGAGATGAGGGAGAGGGAGAAAGATCGAGATGGGGGAAAAGGAAAAAGGTGGAGATGAGGGAGAGGGAGAAAGGTGGAGATGAGGGAGAGGGAGAAAGGTGGAGATGAGGGAGAGGGTGAAAAGGTGGAGAGGAGGGAGAGGGAGAAAGGTGGAGAGGAGGGAGAGGGAGAAAGGTGGAGAGGAGGGAGAGGGAGAAAGGTGGAGAGGAGGGAGAGGGAGAAAGGTGGAGACGAGGGAGAGGGAGAAAGGTGGAGAGGAGGGAGAGGGAGAAAGGTGGAGAGGAGGGAGAGGGAGAGAGGGAGAAGGAGAGAATTCCGGAGGAGGAGGAGAAGGAGAGAGAAATGGAAAGGTAAGAAAGAGAAACGGGGAGAAGAGAAAGAAAATAGAATTGAAGGGAGCTAAGAGAGAGGAGAAAGGGAGGGATATAGAAGGGAATTAGGAAGGGAAAAAGAAGGGAGATAGGGTGAGGTAAAGTGAGATAGGCGGAGAGGCGTAGGAAGAAAGAAAGTTGTGTTAAAAAGGGAAAGAGAAAAGAGGAGAAAATTTCAAATTTGGAGGAACGGAAATAAACACAGATTTATTTCTCCTTTTTCTTTGCCTATTTACTTATCCACTTACATATTTACTCATTCGTGTGTGAAGAGACGTAAAAGATTTTCTTATGAAGAGATTGAAAAATATTTTTGAAATTTTCCTATCCTTTTCCCCATTTTATAATGAAATCTAAGGGGAGAAAAGAGGAGAAAGAGTAGATACTAACTGCACGAGCGAGAGAAGATTGAGAACCTAACTTTGCTGTTTAAAGTTTAGTCAGAAGAGAAATTAAGAATCGAAAGAAGGGAGCATCAAAGTGTCCCAGACGATGCAGTGGAAAGGTCAACTTATACAAAAAATAACAAATCAAGGAAATAAGTACTGATATATCATTGGGTTATGAATTAACGATAAAAAAAACTCAAAATGTTATAAATAGAA
>NC_051400.1:30809196-30809266 GCF_015228065.2 Penaeus monodon
TAGGTAGAGGTATAAATACGAATAAACAACTTTACAATGCAATACGTAACAGATGCGTTTCAGTTAAATG
>NC_051400.1:30809617-30809843 GCF_015228065.2 Penaeus monodon
GAGAAACCGAAGGCAAGAAGCTGACCATAGCCTGAGAGGAAGCTTCCAGAAAGACGGCCCAAAAATTCCCTGTGAGCGAGGCTAAGCCAGGGTCTCCTCAGCCTACCCTAGGCTGGTCTCCCTCCCTCTATTTCGTGGAATATTGAAAATCCCCGACTGAGATGGTCGAGATTATTTCGGATTTATCACATTTTCGGTCGTGTTTGGGGAAAAGGAAAAGGAAGAT
>NC_051400.1:30812136-30812570 GCF_015228065.2 Penaeus monodon
CGGAAAAGCGAGGCAGAAATAAGAAACTTCTGCAGGAGGCAACGAGCAAGAACTAACCAAATGAAGTGCCTTCTCGGACTCCTGCAGACTCGCACCGCCTGCTAGAGCACTGAAGTTTATACGCCGGGAATAAAATGCTTTATAAAAATGCTTGACGCGTGAAACTCTGATATCGGCAAAGGGGTAACTTAGATTAGAAGTCCAATATCCCTTGGAGATTATCAGATACAAAAAAACGGAAATATCTCCCTATACTTAGACATTATCGGGCCCATCACAACCACCTCGGCGAGTCTGCTCCTTCCGAGGGGGTGGGCGTGCAGTGGAGGGGGGGGGGGGTCTAGGCTGAGGCAGCCCCGACGCCCTGGACTCCCCGCCCGCCATTTTGTCAAATCAGGTTGTCAACCTCGCCCTCCGGGACAGGACGAGACAGG
>NC_051400.1:30813305-30814117 GCF_015228065.2 Penaeus monodon
TCACAATTAGGTTATTAAATACGTGAGTGACTATATAGCAGACTTCAATGAATAATGAAGAGGTCTGTGTTCTGAAAATCACAAGATTTTGTGTTAACGTGACTCCTTGCTATCACTCTAAAGCATTTCCATTATCGTCTTGGCTACATTTGCTTATGCATTCTATTCTCTTTCATAAATAGTATCTTGCTTATAGAATAACATGATATGCTTTTCTCCCCCATAATGATGATATATTACGTTTTGTAGTACATGATTCACATATATCTGTATTTATGATTTGGTATGAGTATTGCATTTCGTAGTGAAATGTGAAGTTGCACTTCCCTAGAGTTTAGGAAGCAGCAGGGTTGGAGAGAGGAGCTAGTTCAACGCAGATCAGCACATTATTCGCTCTAACTAGTTGAACACAAGCACATATGTATGCACACATACACCCACATGAGAACATCTTTGTACACAACATATACCAGAGTTTTAGGCCTACATGTAAGCACAAGTTACTAGGGCTTGTATAGAAAACACGATTTTGGAAAGAATTACAATATCAGATATACACGTCAGTCTAAAAAAGAAGATGTATACATATATACACCCACACGCAATCAGTAAATTCGTTCAAACTAAATTATCTCATGATCGTTAACATATGTTTAATCAGAAATTTCCTTGCTTTTCAATCTTCACTACGGATATAGAAGGTATGATTTGCCTGTATGTAACTCAAACAAAACTTATTGGTTAATTTTCCGGTACGTTTCGATACATATACAAATATATTTTTTCCAGAGTGCTGCTCCTGCCATGCCAAA
>NC_051400.1:30814158-30814501 GCF_015228065.2 Penaeus monodon
AATAAAACATGTTGAAAACACGTGTCAGGGATTCATCATGAACTGGTTATTGTTGGTGTTGTTATGGTCATTGTTGCTATCAATGTTATTGCTACTTTCTTCCAACAATATTTCAATTGCTTTCGTTATCATCATCATTGTCACCTTCATAAACATTAAAAGCACAAATAAAATCATCACCTTTATCTATTCATTTATCATTATTCATTATTCTCGTTAGCATAGTAGACAGTAATGAAAGTAGTAGTAGCAGTAGCTCTTATTGCTGTTTAGGATTAATGATAAACTGATCAAGAGAGCCCTATATCTTTTGCAATTAAGAACATCAAAAAGTTCATAACTC
>NC_051400.1:30823018-30823256 GCF_015228065.2 Penaeus monodon
AACTTTTCTATATTACTTCACCTGTTTTAGCTTTCGTAGGAATAACTTCTGATTGTAAAAGGGGAAAAATGAATTCTTGGCTTGTTTTGATCTGTCTTGCTCTGCTTTGCCAATTCTTGCCTATGCTGTGTTTTTGTCTTGTATTTCTAGTGATGTTTTAAAGCTGTGTGTATGTTATTTATTGTTGTTTTGGATAACATTAGCATTGTCTTTATCATCAATGTATTATTGTTATCAT
>NC_051400.1:30826151-30826228 GCF_015228065.2 Penaeus monodon
CTACTCTGTGTCTCAGCCCTTCCTCTGCCTCAGAGATGAACCGGCATCAGACTGACTCGCATAACATTGATTTTTGG
>NC_051400.1:30826421-30826498 GCF_015228065.2 Penaeus monodon
GTTTTTTATTGTCCTTCAAAGTGCACCGTGTAGTCGACCTTCCGTGGCCTTATAAAGCGGTAGCTCGCGAAGCTTTT
>NC_051400.1:30826563-30826884 GCF_015228065.2 Penaeus monodon
TTTTTATTTTCTGTTTTTACTTTCTTTGTCCGTTATCTTATTTTTTATTATCCTTATTTTCATTATATTCTTCCATTTCTTATGATTTTTTCCCTTTTTTTCCCTTTTTCTTTATTTTCCCTCATTGTCACTGTCATCTTATTTTCCTTCTGTCTTTTGAGAATCTATAAGTAATGTGTAGATGTTATTATTAATTATATACTGAAATGAATGTTCTATGTATTGCATTTGCTTTTAACATGTAGTAAATATTTTTCTAATACCATATTAATGCTCGTGGATTCACCATGGTGAGAATATTGAGATATGTCATGGAAATGT
>NC_051400.1:30826935-30827182 GCF_015228065.2 Penaeus monodon
ACGTATTTGAAATATTGATAGCGTTATTGGTGACGTCAATTTTATTTCTAAAAGTAATGAAAAAAAAAAACATTTATCATTCCTTGCAATAACTCTTACTTTCTATTATAGTTTATAGTGCTATTATAATTACAATGATACCTCCCTGCAATGATTTCATTATTGTTTGAAGTTACACTGCCAACAGGGCCCATAAGCACAGCGACCAGAGGTGGAATCAGCAGGGAATGTGAATATTTAATGCTTG
>NC_051400.1:30827603-30827915 GCF_015228065.2 Penaeus monodon
TACGAATTATTCTACCAATACATTTTCAATCCCAGTTCCCCTTTGCATGCTGTACCCACTCCTCATGTTCTTTCTCTTTTATGCCACTAATTAAAAGAACACCTTAACTACTGGCTTTACAAACGTAAGCAAGGTTCTGCAATGAGCTGAGCCAGAAGCAAGCACTCTCTTACCGCAAGCACTCACGCGCTATCTGGGCTAAGATTAAGGTCAGCTGGTAATATATCTGACACACGTTAAAGGGGAAGCCGTGAGTGTAAAGATGGATAGGAAACGTGCTGAATTTCACGGTCTATTTGCCTCACTATTCGG
>NC_051400.1:30828469-30828726 GCF_015228065.2 Penaeus monodon
CTAAATCTCTTTCAATATCCGCTGTGTCTGTCCATCCGAGTTTTCTCCCTAAAAGTCCAAGGTTCAGCATAAAAAAGCGAAGGGATATGTCATAAAAACAGACTTTATTCTGGCTATCACTCCGCTTCTCGACGAACTATTGTTGATGGCATGCTCAATAAAACATTATTTCACGGGCCAGCACAGTGAAATGAGTTTACATAATTGAATGCCTACACCTGATAAGCATCACTTTTTTTCAATAATCTTTCGGTCTT
>NC_051400.1:30829086-30829231 GCF_015228065.2 Penaeus monodon
TCCCTCCTTCTCTCTATGTCTGCCTCCTATCCATCTTCCTTCCCTGTTTCCGTCTCTCCACTTCGGCGTAATATCTGTTAATATTTTCCCCGTCCCCCTCCCCCCTTACCCCCACCCACCCACCCACCCATCAATCATACTTCAC
>NC_051400.1:30829631-30829725 GCF_015228065.2 Penaeus monodon
TGCGTGCGCGTGTATCTGTCTGTCTACGTGTCACTTTTGGGTTAAAAGCAGCTAAAAAGAGCTTGAATATAATACACTACCGACCCTCTCTCAA
>NC_051400.1:30829909-30830061 GCF_015228065.2 Penaeus monodon
ACTCACTCACTCGCCGTCTCACTCTTAAAAAACGCTTAGCTTTAGGTTAATAATGAAGCGAGTGGGTCTTATAGGGATGTGTTTCTCCTCAGCACCAGTGACCTGGGTGTTGGAGAGAAGGGAGAAGATGGGTAGATACATAAGAAGATCAG
>NC_051400.1:30830213-30830293 GCF_015228065.2 Penaeus monodon
GGAAAGTTCAACAAAGAAAGCCAGCCAAGAAACAAAAATATACAAAAATATACGCCCCCCCCCCCCCCAAAAAAAAGATG
>NC_051400.1:30830433-30830640 GCF_015228065.2 Penaeus monodon
AGGAGATCTGAATGAAAAAGACATAGCAAAACTGAGAATTCCTAGAGAGCCATCCACCCTCACCGGCAGCCACGGACCTCCCTCCCAACAGCACGCCATAAGGTCGGGTAGGGCGCCTGGGTGCGGAGTGGGCGGAGGCAGACGGCGCAAGGACGAGGCTGTCGGGTGGGTTACTCTCGCTAATGGCCGTGAGAATCTGAATTAAAA
>NC_051400.1:30830928-30831101 GCF_015228065.2 Penaeus monodon
ACTCCATTATCCCTCAGAAAGAAGAGAAAAAGAGCAGAGCCGAAAGGGAAAGCACACTCGAGGTCCCGGGCGCTTAATCTTCGCGTTTCGGGGAAGGCATTTACACATTATCCTTCTGCGAAAAGGGGTCCTTAACCTTCGCATAAACGCACTTAAAGACTTCGTAGATTTTC
>NC_051400.1:30831634-30831741 GCF_015228065.2 Penaeus monodon
CGCACAGATCCAGCCATTGCGAGTAAGCCACTAGAATGGGCCTTTTCCTTCTCCCTTTGACTCGGAACGTGCTTTTGTGTCCCCTTGCTGTGATTGCATCCCAGGCC
>NC_051400.1:30832247-30832486 GCF_015228065.2 Penaeus monodon
GCACCCGAAGGCAACGAAGGAAATAAACCGCACATGACCATCCCCACTTCTCGCCTGAGTTATGGCAACACTGTCGGTGGCTTATGCACCAATAAAATCTCCTAAAACGGTTATGGTAACGCTGCATCCCTGTAATCCTGAGTTTGGGCTTGGCTTTTGGAGCTGCGAATCTTGAAACAGGATTTTCGGCAAAACAAAGGAGGTTTTGTGGCATTGTCCCGGGTTTTTTTTTTAGGACT
>NC_051400.1:30833135-30833229 GCF_015228065.2 Penaeus monodon
GCGTGCACTCTGCTCCTTGAGATGTGTTCTCTGGGGGACAATATAGGAGATCTTCGGAGATGATAGGTCACAGTCAGACAGGTGAGTGGGATAA
>NC_051400.1:30833783-30833903 GCF_015228065.2 Penaeus monodon
TAGAAAACAGGAAGGAGAGTGGATGGTGAAAAGGGCAGAGGTCATATGGTGAGAGGAAAATTAGTCATTCAAAGAAATAACGCCTCTGACGCTCTCGATCCTTCAAGTAACATAAGCCAA
>NC_051400.1:30834074-30834335 GCF_015228065.2 Penaeus monodon
GCATATCCCATGCACAGTAGGATTCCAGACACACGAAGATGGAGAGGACGCGGGTTGTCGCGAATTCAGAACACAGGGACTCCGCAGGGCTGACAACCGGGGAAGCAACATGGAATGAGAGAACAAGGTTGAGTTAGAGTTTTAAGTTCTATAAAGGCCAAAAATGAAGCAGTGTGAATACATACATATATATAGTCATGCGTTTACATTCCATGAGAAACGATATTATTATTCGAAGAATTTAAAAATGCCTGCGTCTGT
>NC_051400.1:30834558-30835058 GCF_015228065.2 Penaeus monodon
TGTCTTCCCACCTTCGTTACAGCAGAATGATTGAAGATGATAGTGGCGCTAAAACCACATTACCACCACTCACAGACAAGGCACACGGGGAAAAAATCGACAAAAAAAAGATACGATCAGTTAGAGGGACGACGAGCGTGGAAGAGATACGATAATTCAGGGATAAAAGATAAGACCGTCCTCTGCAGGGAGAGAGATACTCCAAAATGGCTCTGGATATTGTTGTGATGATACGGCACGTTAAAGTGAGCTTGGAACTCCGGGGTACTTGCGAGGGCGTTTGGGTATTATCCCTCTTTAAATTCAGTCTGAACACGCTTTTAATCTCGCCTTTCTCTCTCATTATTTCGCCGGCTTCACACTTCACTCTCCTTTTAAATTTCCGTCGCATATCTTTCCCCCTCAGACGCCCCTGGAGGCTCAGCCATGCCCTTATTCCAACAGCTTTTTGCACTTTCGCAACTGACCACTTTAATATGATTTTTTTTATATCTTTACCC
>NC_051400.1:30835104-30835254 GCF_015228065.2 Penaeus monodon
ATATGGTGTCTTTCTATTACGGTTTTTTTCCGCCACAATGATTCGTCTTGTATGTTTTGTATACATATTTTCGAGTTTGGTAACTGCGTTTTTTACCCTTTTCTACGTCTCCTTTATGTCTCTTACCCCCTTTTCCTCTTCCCTTGCCGC
>NC_051400.1:30835729-30835835 GCF_015228065.2 Penaeus monodon
AGCAGCTTTCCTCTTTGCTGTGCGCGGGGCGAGGAAATACAAAGACTGGCCGCTGTTACCTGTCTCTCTGCGTCTCAGGCAAGGCCGAATAAGAAAGTGCTGAAAT
>NC_051400.1:30836492-30837267 GCF_015228065.2 Penaeus monodon
AGAAAAAAAAACAGATTAAAGAGAATAAAAGGTAAATGAAACAACCTCCGCGACACACATCAGCTGTGTCGTTAAAGTGAAGTCAGGCAACGTCGACGAAGACACACGCGAGCGACTTCTGAGAACATAAAGCCTCGGCGATCAAAGAGCGGCGTCCTTGTTGTCCCTCCGGCAGAAGGCGGCGACGGTGAAGGTCCTGGGACGGGCGGAGGGAGCAGGGAGGGGTAAGAGAGGTGCGGGAGGGAGGGAGGGAGGGAAGGAGGGGGGGAGGGAGGGAGGGAAAGAGGGAGGGAGGGAGAGGAAAGAAAGAGGGAGGGAGGGAGGGAGGGTTGGTGGAGGAAGGAGGGAGTAGGAGGGAGGGAGACTTGGAGGAGAGGAGATAGGAGGGGGGGGTTGGAGGAGACGGGGTTTAGGAGAAAAAAGAAGGAGAGGAGAAGAAAAAGAGGAGAGAGAGGGAGAGAAGGGAGGGGAGGGAGAGGAGAAAAAGGGAGAGGAAAAGGGAGGGGGAGAGAAGGAGAGGAGAGGAGAGGAGAGAAGGGAGAGGAGAAGAAGGGGGGAGAGGGAGAGGGGGAAGAAGAGAGGAGAGGGAGAGGAGAAGAAGGGGAAAGGGGGAAGGGGGAGAGAAGGAGAGGGGGAGGGAGAGGAGAAAAGGGAAAGGGGAAAGGGGAAGGAAAAGAAGAGAGGAGAGGGAGAGGAGGAGAAGGAGAGTAGGAGAGGGAGAGGAAAAGAAGGAGGGGGAGAGGGAGAGGGGAGAAGAATAGGAGAGGGAGGGGGG
>NC_051400.1:30837598-30837666 GCF_015228065.2 Penaeus monodon
CAGTTTTGAGACAGCAAAGAAAAAAGCGGCGTTATAGAGGCTCGTGGAAAGCTTTTTTATTAAATAAA
>NC_051400.1:30837820-30838534 GCF_015228065.2 Penaeus monodon
TTTTGGGGTTGTGCGTGGCGTGGTTGTGTGTGTGTTTGGGTAAATTTTAAAATTATATTTTATTTTTATAGTATATTTATATAATAATATATATATAAAATAAAAACAATATATTATACAGAATAAAAAATAATTATAAATTATGTTAAGTAGAAAAATAATAAAATATATAGAAAATTTTATTATTTTAATCATTTAAAGATATTTATATGATTTTAAATTTGGATATTATATATATTATATAATAAGTTTATATATAATATAAAAAACATACATATAAATATTTGTATATATATTGTTATAATATGTAATATAAATAATATTTTTTTTTAATTATATATATAAATTTTATTTTAGATATATTATAGAAACAAAAATTATATTAATAATATATCTATATTATTAAATTTATTAAAAAAGATAATAAAATAAAAACAACAATCAATATTGATTTTATAGTTTTATATAGATATTTATAAAAATATATATAAATATTTTCCTATTATATATTTATATATTTATTACTATCAAATTAATCGGCGGGGAAGTAGGCGGGGTGAGGCGGGAAAAAGGGGGGTGGAAAAAGGGGGGGTGTGAAAAGCGGGCGATTTCCGGCGTGAGTGAGCCGGGGGGGCCCGACCCGGGGGGCCGCCTTTCCGCCCCCGGTTCCCGCCCCCCCCCCTCCTTCTCCCTTTTTTCCCTCCCCCCTTTTGC
>NC_051400.1:30839164-30839399 GCF_015228065.2 Penaeus monodon
CTTCACCCCCCCCGTGGTAAGGGAGGGGGGGGTTGGGGTAAAGATGAATAATTCAGGAGTTTCAAAAGTTTTGATGCGAGAGAAAAAAAAATGGCAAAAAAGACACAAAAAAAGAATATTTTTTAAAAATTAATCAGAGGAAAATGTTTCACGTTTGATCACCTGATGTTATTTAATCTCAGATGTAATAATGTTGCGAAAAAATAAGCGTAAATAAGAATCACTGTCTTTTGTG
>NC_051400.1:30839595-30839824 GCF_015228065.2 Penaeus monodon
GTAAATTCGCGATTTTTGCAGTTTATTTTACTCCCTTCACTATTTCTTTATTTGTTTTCAAACCATGTCTACCGTTTTGCTGCTGCTTCCCTTTTCAGGAAAAAAAATCTTTTTTGTTCCTGTTTTTTTAGAAAATAAATTGAACTTTGATTGCTTTTCCTTCTTTTTCAAAATAAATCCATCCTTTTCTGGTGTTGTTTTGTTGTCCTTTTTTGCTTACCTTTTATTC
>NC_051400.1:30840020-30840360 GCF_015228065.2 Penaeus monodon
AACATCACTTTCATTTCTCCATTCTTGTCTCTTTCTCAAATTAAGTGCACCATTTCTCCCCGCAATCCACTTCCGTTTTCTTTTCTTCTTCCCGTTTTCTTTCTTTCTTCTCGTTTTCTTTTTTTCTTCTCGTTTTCTTTTCTTCTTCACGTATCTTTTTTTTTTTTTTTTATGCCGCGAATTAAAAACCCACCACGTGAATATTTCCGACTCCATCCCCCGCGCAGGAAATGCCAAGCCAAGTCGTTCCATTTTCTCGAGAGGGTAAACGGATTTGAAGTAACATATGGCCGGAGGATCTGTCAGAATGCGAGTCTTTTGCAAGCCTTTTCTTTTGGTT
>NC_051400.1:30840993-30841070 GCF_015228065.2 Penaeus monodon
CAGCCTCGTCATTTAATTAAGGATAAAAGAAAGAGTGGGATATTTCTTCTTAGAAAGAGGTGAAAGGAAATGTTATG
>NC_051400.1:30842105-30842218 GCF_015228065.2 Penaeus monodon
CCAGCCTCGGTCTCTCCTGCCTTACGAGCGGACGGCAGCCAGCCGGGGCTCCGTCACACAGCTGATCGCCGTAAACTACAATCAGTGAAGGACAGGCTACAGCAGTGCCAGGT
>NC_051400.1:30842844-30842983 GCF_015228065.2 Penaeus monodon
GAGTGTTAACAGAGAATTCCATACAACAGAACCGATGACAGAAAACGGTCTGTTAATTTGTCGTTCGTTTCGCCTGTTCATCTATTTCTCTGCGTCTCCCTTTCGCCTTTTGTTGTTATTGTTTTATGGCTTTTATCAC
>NC_051400.1:30843365-30843494 GCF_015228065.2 Penaeus monodon
CCCTTCATTTCCTCAGCATCTTTCTTCATTGTATAATACGAAGATGAAAGCTTTTTCTCAGAAGCTCTTCTTACATTCACATTTCTGACGCTCTAAGGAAAGGCATCCCGACTCAGTGCTTTTACTTCT
>NC_051400.1:30843826-30843982 GCF_015228065.2 Penaeus monodon
CCTTATAGTTTTTTGCTCTCCATTTAATGCATGTTAAGATTTCAAACGTCACAGCTGCCAGATGCTCATTCATCCAAAAAACGATGTGCATACATTGAACAGGCAGAGCCAAACATGCTTGAACAGGTTTACGTCGACAAACCTCGGACGGTGGAA
>NC_051400.1:30844286-30844410 GCF_015228065.2 Penaeus monodon
GCCAAATCCTGTTTTGTTCAAATTTTCTCTGTTTCCTTTGTTCATGTTCAACAAAGTATCTGTTTTCGATTCACATGAAAAAATCGAAACAAAAGCCCATCAGTCAAAATATTCCTCCCTTTAA
>NC_051400.1:30844594-30844840 GCF_015228065.2 Penaeus monodon
AGCGCGTTATACTTTTTTTGCTGTAAACATTTGATGATTCAACCCAAACATGATTTATTTTGAATTAATAAAGTTTACTCGTGATTTTCGACCACTGGCGCACAGAAACACGAAACCAATGTACATTAACATTTAGTCATGATTCCAAAATATCATAGTTCAAATGACTAAACAATGTGTGTGTCCGGTTTTGCGTGATGACGTTTTTGACTAAAACGGTTGGCATTTTTTACAAATGCCGAATTT
>NC_051400.1:30845293-30846212 GCF_015228065.2 Penaeus monodon
TATAGCATATTTATCTTTTTAGCAGCAACTTGAACGTCAAATGATCCATGTCTCGCAGTTTGCATCGTAAGTGCTGTTTCTCGGGCAGTATATTTTCTAAAGAGAAATTCTTTCTATAAACCCGAAACGAAAATTTCTTTGGCAATATTTCTGCTTTAACAGAATATTCAATTTAGAGAGTTATTCCTCCATTATTGAAGTATTCACTACCGAAACTTGTTATGAAATTCCTCATTTCTTCAAATCTCATCTGATTCCTGGATTACTAGATTTTCCAATTATATTTTTCATTACGTCTAGTTTTATATATCTTCTCGCACGCTCTCCCTTGACAGAAGTGTTCATGGTGCCGCCTTATTATCACAGTCATTAGTCATTCCCTTTCTGCAACATTAATTTCATATCTTGCTAACCCCTCTTTTGGCTCTCTCTTCCACTGCACTACATTAGCCCTTATACATTAGAGTATCGCATTGTTTTGCCCTACCGTCTCGCTTTGTCTCGACCTGATCCCTTGATTCCTGCGCCCCACAAAGCTTCACCATAGTGGCCTGGATCAGCTGTTCGTAGGCGGCCCCCTTGCACCGCTTGTGGATGTGTACCTCGATAACTTAAACTGAGCATGCTGTGTCCTGTGTACCTCGATAACGTGAACCGAGCATGCTGTGTCCTGTGTACCTCGATAACGTGAACTGAGCATGCTGTGTCCTGTGTACCTCGATAACGTGAACTGAGCGTGCTGTGTCCTGTGTACCTCGATAACGTGAACCGAGCATGCTGTGTCCTGTGTACCTCGATAACGTGAGCTGAACATTCTTTGTCCTTCTGCGGTTTGGCTCGGAGGCAAATTAATGAATGGACCGGCTGCAATTTGTTTATGGATTCCTCTAGATTTTTTTTCCTATTATTGTTAATTTAT
>NC_051400.1:30846259-30846354 GCF_015228065.2 Penaeus monodon
CTCCACCAATGGAATAAATCTATTCATCTAAACAAAATATCACTACCCAGATATTTACCAACTACCGTTATCCTCCGAAAAAACCGACGAACCTA
>NC_051400.1:30846394-30846789 GCF_015228065.2 Penaeus monodon
GTGCCAATTCATCCCGACGCAAAGTACACAGTTTCAATATAATCTAATTCCACAAACGCGAAAACCCCGATCAAATAACACCCGGGAGTCCGAGCAACAGAGGATTCAATTCTTCCAATGGACCATAAACTTTTACATGGCACGTATGGCCAACAGAATCTAATCCTGTTAGCAGTGTGGCAGTCTGGGCCCACAAACTCCCTCCTTAACTTGCGCGTTGATATCGAAAGACATACGGATCAGGCTACTGCATAGATCAAGCATTTCCGTCGTGGACTGAATGCGCGTAAATATTGGAGACCATTGCTTATATAACACTTGGTCTGTACGTTTGCAGATATAACAGACCACTGCCTGTAGTTGAGAGTGACAAGTTTTCCCCTTGAACAGTGGAT
>NC_051400.1:30847317-30847475 GCF_015228065.2 Penaeus monodon
CCTTTCTATTACATAAGCATAATTACAGTTTGGCCCATCCAATTTAATCATTTCACTAGAGAGGCTGAAATTACCATTGGCAATTATAAATAATTGTCAGTACTGTTATAAACAAATTGTAGTTTATGTCTCTATTAATTTCTAAACATTCATATAAC
>NC_051400.1:30847509-30847735 GCF_015228065.2 Penaeus monodon
AGAGGAAAGAATAACTAACTATTGCATATATTAAAGAAATGTAATTATTCATAATTTGCAAAGAGAAACAAAATCATCTTTTAGAAAATAAGCGTTAAAATAAAAGTTTCTTATTTTCCACGTTAATAATTTTCATAATTGTTCATTAACTCTCAGACTTCGAAGAGGAATATCGTTTTGTTATGATGATGCTGATCTTTTTGAACTTACGATTTTAGTATGATGG
>NC_051400.1:30847811-30848209 GCF_015228065.2 Penaeus monodon
GGGGGGGGGGTCGTGATGAGTGTTTGCTAAATTTGCAAATATTTATTCGTTCTCAAATCAAATCGTTCTCTTTTAAATTCTCTCTTCTCTCAAATTATTCAATTTCATTCCAGGCTTTCTGCTTTCATCTTAATTAAATTCCTTAAAAAGATTAATTTTCCTAATTAGTATTTTTCTAAGGATCGGTCCTTCTCCCCAGTATTTTTTCTCTCCGCCTTTTGCCAAATCATATATAAAAAGGCAATTAACCATAGCGTCACTCAGACGCTCTGGGAAGGAGAGTTATTTAATACACATTTTCTGTGAATCGCCTCCCAAAGGGAAAAACGGGAAAAAAAAGGAATTGCTAGAAATATATTATAATTCTTTGTTACTTTTTTCATCAATAGCAATATCTA
>NC_051400.1:30848436-30848763 GCF_015228065.2 Penaeus monodon
ATGTTGAAATGCAGTGTGAAAGTAAAAGTGTATTTATCTGTCTATCTGGTTCGCTTAATGCATTCGATGTTCTAAAATTGTATTGTTTCTGAAGATCTAGATCACCTTTGAATATCAGTCTTAAACGGTTGCCTTCCGCAGTTAAAGGGAGAAATTTGTAGGCAGTTTACTACAAAATAATCATCGTTCAATGTCGTGTCACTTGTGATATGAAGGTGTTTTATTCTTATGATGGTGAACGAAAGATAAATTCATTTAGGTCATCCTTATTTCTTCAATTTTTATATTTCTTCTTCCCACTTGGCTCCATCATTCGCATATTCATCT
>NC_051400.1:30848826-30849584 GCF_015228065.2 Penaeus monodon
CTGCTTATACCTACACCCATTCTGCACTCCCACCCTTATCCCTGCCTTCACCCAGTCGTCCAGCCGCATACCAACACCCACTCCCACTCCCTCATCCCCCCCCCTGCCCTGCCCCACCCTCTATCCTCATTCTCATCCCTTACCCCCATCCCTCCACCTCCACCCCTTCACCCTCCCTCCCTCACTTCCATCCCTTCACCACCACCACCACCGCTCCACTCCCACATCATCACCCTCCCTCCCTCACTCCCACCCCTTCACCACCACCACCCATCCACCCTCACCCCTCCACGACCCCTCCCCACCTCCACCTCTTCATCCTCCTCCTCACCCCCCTTCTTCCCCCCCCCACCGCCCACCCCTCACCCCCTTTCCAGCTGTTCTTATCGAGAATGAACAATTTCCTAATGCAAATTGGGACAGATTTTGCAACGTAAGAGCGAGGCTTTTACACGAAACGCCCTCCGTGGCGGCGTCCGCGAAATGGACTTTTAAAGAAATGAGTTACAGGAATTATCAGAAGTCATTTTGGTTCGGTCGGCCGCCTGAGTAGCGAGTGAGAAATGGGCTTTGATTCGATTTCTGTCATTAATCTTCCACTTATGATTTATCACCAAATGAGGATTACCTAGTCGTTCTTCTCTGAGTAAAAAGAGGAAAGAGAAAGAGAAAGAGAAATGAGCAGTTGCATGTGTCGATAGAAAATAAAAAATCTTAGTTCAAATCGAGATGTAGAAAGAAAATAATGCCGAGAGAGG
>NC_051400.1:30849841-30850130 GCF_015228065.2 Penaeus monodon
ATGTGTCCGTGTTGACTCGTCAAATCAACAGACAACTCTCACGCCAAACTGGTCGAGGTAAATCGTCGCTTTCACCAATCACCGGAGGCTCAGTCAGCCAATCCCCAGTCCGAGCTCGAAACAGAAATGAATTCATCGGATAATCTTCATTGAGTCAGATTCAAATGATGGTTCGGTCGATTTCATTGTCTTTTGTCCTTTTCCAAGAGTAATCACTCGGATCTTGAGCTTCGAATAACAATGCCTAATAACGGATCTGGACGATTCTTCAGGTGGATTTTTTTTTTTG
>NC_051400.1:30850383-30850747 GCF_015228065.2 Penaeus monodon
CCGCCAGTTCGTAGCCATGGTGTATGCCACGCTGTAATTAGCCTTAGTGAAATATAATCCTGGGACAAAGACGAAAGGCTTTATTAAACATCAAGCAGACTTTTACTCTTTCAGCCATTGTTTGTCTTGGTCGGGGAGGGGGTAGGGGTATGGCGAAGGGGGTGCCGTTATTGCTCATGGAACGCTGGTGTTGTATAGCACTCTCTTCGTGTCGGGGCGCGAGGACAGGGGGGGATAGGGGAGGTGACGGGGGGTTACATATGGGGGGATGTGGGAGGGTCTCATTGGGTGAGGGACTGTGTATGTATTGTGTATGTATTCATAATCACATGCACATGCCTATCTCTGTGGCTCGGTCTGTGTC
>NC_051400.1:30851404-30851684 GCF_015228065.2 Penaeus monodon
GCTCAATCCATCCCAAGCCAGAGCCACGAACCGCCACTCCCCTTTAACCAAGACGAGCGCCCTCACGCCGCTGCAGCCAAGTTCAAACATCACGGGGTCACATAACACACGCCATCACACAGGGGTCGCACACAGACAGCGTGGCGTCAGCCAAGGCAGATGGATTGATGCGGTTGGAAAGTGGACTGACAGGGGGACAAATATATTAAGGGCCACGGTGATTAATATATCATGAGATAGTGTTGGTTGATGGTGGATAGACTGGAGGGATAGGAAGTGG
>NC_051400.1:30852179-30852404 GCF_015228065.2 Penaeus monodon
TTTTGGACATAAAAGAGTGGAACGATTTACGATCACACTGCTATTCATTTTATTAGCGACACAATTACAAACACTTCGTATTAATGCACGGAAAATGAAATCAGGTTATTTAGTTTTTCACTTTTCATTTTCATTACAAAGGACTAGATAATACATCTAAAACCAACGATCACTTAAAAACATTATGTCGCTTTAGAAATATTTTATCAACGATAATTATTCACG
>NC_051400.1:30852433-30852601 GCF_015228065.2 Penaeus monodon
TAAAGATTTATTCTGATATAACAATCGGGTTTCAGATGAAAAGACAAGAATGTGTGCAACGAAGAGCAACATCCATTCACTCGCTATTCCAAATATCCTCATTGTTAATATTACTGATTTTCAAAACACGTTGAGAGATATAGTCAACAGAAGACGGTTTCTTTGATG
>NC_051400.1:30853229-30853428 GCF_015228065.2 Penaeus monodon
CCACACACATCCAACAGAAGGATTTTATTTTCCTGTACCAATTGTTATTCCTCGTCTCCTGCAAAACCAGGACTTCACGGGAAAGTTCACCACGGAAATTATTTTGGATTTGATTTGTATTGATGCTACGATATAAAAAGGATTTTTTCTTAGGGAGGGGGGGTCCATGTGTGCTAGCAGATATAATTCTCCAATATCA
>NC_051400.1:30853619-30855297 GCF_015228065.2 Penaeus monodon
TTTAGCCATCCCGAAATTCATACACCAGAATTAATAGTCTGGAATAACAAGATTATTCCGTGGCTGCCAATAAAAGTATCTGAACAAAGGGGGATCTTATGTTCATTCAATTTAGCAATCTTCTTACAGCTCTGGACGACCATCTTTGTTGGGACAGCTGATCCTTCTGAGCAAAAAGATGCTCTTGCTTCCCTTAAAATACCAATAGTGTTATATTGTATGAATTCACTAGCTTCTGGAAGAGGATTTTAGCTAGCAGAATTTAAATCTTAGAAAGAAAAAATCGTACGGAGTGTATGAGTCACATTACGTATAAATCTACATGACATATAACTTTTTGTTTACGAATAAAAATGTCTTGCTCATGGTAAAAGACGGCGACGAAAATACCCATTGAAATAACAAGGTATACGAAACGATAGGATCCGGGATTTCAACGAAGGAGCAAGCGAAAGGCTGCTCGCACTTCCCTCGTGAGTCTCAATACTAGGTGAAGATATCCGTCCCCACTCGTAGGTAAACACTCGCTCCATCGTTGCATTAGACTTTGCTGATATAGATTTTACGTTTTACGATTTACTGATGATGATGACTACCGGATTTTAGAGGAACTCGAACCCACTGTTTAAGCTTATAGCAGTCGACAGGGAAGGGAAGGAGTACCCAAACCCACAGTTAGCGGCCGTGGATAGAGAAAGACTACGGGCGGATACAGAGGGAAGGAATGGGATACCTACATCCACAGTTTACGAAAGTCGATGCGAGATAGGCGAGAAGGGAGTCCCACTTCCATAGCGTATATGTGCCCATTGGCAAGGGGTGGGCGAGGAGCAGATCCCCTCCCACAGTGTAAGACCGACTGGAGGTGGGTGGGCGAGAAGAGCCAGGATTCAAGACTTCCATAGCATCAGACCCGCAGTCTAATACTATGGCTGTAAGACCGACTGGATTGGAAGCTGAACTCAAGGTTTAAGACTACAGCCGAGTGTTCTTTATCGTCTGGCATATGCGTCAATGGCACTGATAATGGGCCGTAGTGTTGCTATAGCGACGCTGTATGACATTTCTCGCTATGAATGCTTTACACTGAATTGCTTATTGGAATGACTTTATGGTTTCAATAGTTCACAAAGGATTTGGTGTACGGACGCCATTATGCCTTTGTCATAACGACACTCTATAGCTTTTTTGTTTATTATGTTCAAATAATGTTTTGTTATTCTTTGGGGCCAGGTAATGGAGAATCTGTAAGGAATTGTGTAATGAAAAAAGACTGACGGGCAGCTTATTGCATATCTGACGATGAAATTTGTTTTCGGAATTGTTTAGTGAAAAGATTTCATTGCTATCGAGGCATTTAACCGACCCTGGTAAACTCTGGGATGTATGTGCATATAACTGCAGAACAGAAACACGAGAATCTTGACACAAACTCTTCATCTAAGTAAAGAAAATCCTTCATTACACACACACAGAGCACACCAGAAATAAAAGAGGGAAAACACACACACACAAAATAAGAATTAAATATCACCTAATTTGTCGTTTTCATTAACGTCTCCTTCTCCCTCCCTCAGGACGTGTCAGACTTCAAGTGCGAAGGGGGGAAGAAACCCATCTACAACCCCCCCAAGCCTGTCATAGGTGTCATAGGGGCAGCGTCTTCGTCCGTGTCTGT
>NC_051400.1:30855648-30856030 GCF_015228065.2 Penaeus monodon
GACACGTTAAGATGAGATTTAGGAGTATTTCCAATTTTTTTGTCTCTTGCTCATTTTACGTATAATGGTTTTCTGCAGTCAGATGCGGCATACAAAGGGTCAAAGGTCAAGGGTCGAGGGCAGCTCTTGTCGTTGGTCTTCATTAGAAGTTTGAATTCACCTTTTTAAACGTTATAGAAGGTTTGATTTTTCGGTGAATCTTTTTTTCCAGGTCTTCGCTAACTGCAGATAATTTTCTCTTTTTCTTTACATTTTCTTCCAAGTTTCTGGGTCTGACAGATGAATCTTAAGGAGGTCTCAGAAATCAGGAGCAAAAGGTCACGAAAGATCAAAATCCATATAGAAATTCATATAAATTCCACCCTTCTCCCCCACTCTAAAT
>NC_051400.1:30856251-30856447 GCF_015228065.2 Penaeus monodon
TAGTCATATCTGGATGTAAGCTATAGTGCAGAAGGATATTTGTACCTCGTGCACTATCCTTTGCAACAATACATACCGTCGTTTGATCTTCGCAACAGAGCAGCGTCGATGGTTTCGCTAAAAGGATTCAGCTATTTCGAATGTGTTAACAATCAATCTACGTAGCGTATTTGAGGTAGGAGATCGGGTAGTAGAA
>NC_051400.1:30856571-30856919 GCF_015228065.2 Penaeus monodon
AAGGTGATTTTTGTTGGTGATGTGTGCGTGTGGATGATGCGTGTAGTTCTAGCAGATTTAATTGGATTTTGATCAACCTTTTTTGGGGTAGAATTTATGCATACTCGTACGAGACATTTACACAAGCAGACGCATGCACACACAGACACATACATAAAAACAAGCAAACACATGCACACACAACTCATACAGAAGCAAAACCGTATATATACAACCCTGAATGCACATGAAAAACACAAGCTGCACACACAGCCACACATATAGCAAATTCACATACAGACACTACATATCGAGATACAAACACCCACAACTCATACAAACCTCACGCATCAGAAACACACTCCATTC
>NC_051400.1:30856980-30857205 GCF_015228065.2 Penaeus monodon
TTCATTTACCGCAGGCCACTGGCGCAACGATATGGAACGTATCATATACAAGAAAATGAAAAATAAAAAGTGTTCTGTGCTATCAACGCCAGGTAATTTGCTCTACACAGGCCATCCGTTGACCCTCGCGTATCACTCTGCACGGGCGAAATAGCTGTACTTTGGTCTCTCTTTCATATTTCAGTTTCCCATGCACAAAATGCCAACATTTTTCCTCTTTCTTTC
>NC_051400.1:30857455-30857562 GCF_015228065.2 Penaeus monodon
TTTGGCGTAGAGACTTTGTTGGAAAGGCATTACAGCTCCGAGTTAACTTTGGGGAGAGAAAAAAAAAAGTTTCGGTCGACGGAAAGATTAGGTTAAACAAGGCATGA
>NC_051400.1:30858595-30858733 GCF_015228065.2 Penaeus monodon
AGATTAAGTAAAGTTGAGTCATTCAGCAAAACCTAAATAAAAATCTCAATAATATAAATTGAACATTCCATGAACTTTAAAATATATATTTTTTTTCCACAATCCAATACTACTATAGTTGTTGTTTTTTATCACAGT
>NC_051400.1:30858891-30859240 GCF_015228065.2 Penaeus monodon
CCAGTACAACCTGCCACCAGGAGATGCCTCAAAAGAAAAATGCGTCAAAATAATTGGAATTAGTTATGGAGATTAATTCTTTTATCACCAAATGTTCTTCACTGAGAAGAAACGCAAAATTGGCAAACATTTTAGCTAAAAAGTTAAATCAATATAGTGTTTACGTAATTTAATATGTTAATAAAAATTATTATTTAAAAAATTAACAACAAAAAATAAGACTATTAGCATCAACCAAACACCGGCATTTTTGGTTCAGTATATACCATTTGTTGTATAAATAAATAATCATGTTGGAAACTTTCTACTGGTATTACATTAAACTTACAGCTAAATCACAAAAAAAACA
>NC_051400.1:30859887-30859974 GCF_015228065.2 Penaeus monodon
CATGAAAACAGGGATGATGATAGCATCGATATCATAAACAATAATATAAAATACAGCACTGACAAAAATGTTATTTCTACGAATGAA
>NC_051400.1:30860183-30861023 GCF_015228065.2 Penaeus monodon
AATTTGTGCACAAGAGCCATTTCATCCAACACGTTCCGAAAAAAGATAAAACAATGGAACATTTCTCAATTACAACAACAATCCAGTGAAAACAGAACAGTGCTCTTTTACCTTTAAAATCCAAAACAACGTTACCAATAACACACCAGAACGCAACGCCAAAAGCACACAGAGACAAGCCCCTGTTTATAACGGGAGGAAATACCCCTTAGAGTGAAGATCTAGTCAATAGCTGCACAATGGTACCAACCGTGGAACACATGTGCATTTGTTCATTAGTCCTGCCCTGCCTCCCTCCTCCCTTCATGGGGAGACTCATTTAGATCCATGTATAGCTTGATAAATGAAGAACAATTGCTCGAAAGTGTAGGTATATAAATAGATAGAATGGATAGTTGAGAGTGAGATAAAACATTTAAAATTTAGTAATAAAAAAGTGTTAAAATATATATGTATAGATTTTGACATGTTGCCACTGGTTCCCAAAAACTGTTTACACTTGGTCTTTATTCTAATTTCATTACCAATTGACCTAATTTTCCAAAATGCCAATAACAACAGACAGTGTATGGAGTATTTTCATCACACAATGTTATCTGTTATGAGTATCACCATAATATTTTCTAACAAAATAAACTATAGGCTTTCTTCTCGCGGACAGTATATCCGAGTTAGCATTTTAATTTTCATCTGACAAAACACTACTATTACTCTTCGCTTCCAACATTTCATCAAACGGGAAACAGATAAACTAAATTTGAAAAGTCGTGTTCCATTGGAAAAACACATCCATGATGAACCAGAATAAAAGAATCCCCAAAGCAACGACAAGGAAATGAA
>NC_051400.1:30861325-30862198 GCF_015228065.2 Penaeus monodon
GCTCCTACACGGCTGCGCATCCTGCTGCTCTTTCCTTCGCTCGCCCGTGCAGCCTCCCTCTGGCTCAAGGATTCCTAAGCAAAGCACTAGGATCCTGCCTGATGCAATGTTGATGCTCGGCGATTCTTGTTTCCCTCCCGAAGCCTCAGGGAAGTTTGCAAGATGGTTGCAATGCCGGAACTCCTTGGGCGGTGAGAGTTCTTCTAGGGCAATATTGCAATCGGTTGACTTACGAGAACACTCTGAGTACGACATCACGCGCGGGGGTGTTGACACTCTTTTTCGCAATGGCACAGTGCCGAAAGAGAGTAAACAGGGAGAGAGGAAGTGTGAAAATTATATTATAAAGAAATTATATCATAAAGAGCGATTTTGTAGCTGCGGGAGATGAGTGTTTTTTTTTTCCAATGGCTACAGTGGGTTTGTTTACATGAATATCCGGTGATATATGTAAATAAATTGGTATGACTAAAGATGAATAACATTACAGCGTGGATATACTTATGTTTTACATGAATATCCGATGATATATCTAAATAAATTGGCATGACTAAAGATGAAAACCATCACAGCGTGGATATATTCAAATTATGTTTTCTCAATCATACCCTTTTCTATACATTTGTCACAAAGAACTGGGGGATGTTGTACACATACATACTCACTCACAAAAGTAATGAATGTCAAATACAGAAGTAATGAATAACAAAATATGAAAAGCGAATTCAAGATAATAGTCAGAAATTCATCTTATTCATGTGATTATTAGAATTCCGTCTAAAAGCAGAAATGTTCAGAAATTCATCTTATTCATGTGATTATTAGAATTCCGTCTAAAAGCAGAAATGTTTCACGAGAATTCATAGAAAAAAA
>NC_051400.1:30862279-30862350 GCF_015228065.2 Penaeus monodon
GGAAAGTAGTTATCAATGAAAAAAGTAAGAGAATATAAATAGTTGAAAATATGTACGACTACAGGATTGCA
>NC_051400.1:30862545-30862854 GCF_015228065.2 Penaeus monodon
TTGCATGCATCTGTATGCATTATTATATGTACATGGCTGAGTGCATGTCTCCCTCGCAAAAAAAATCTCAAAAAGTACAGAAGAGACTCCCCACCCTAGCCGCCCCCCCCCCAAAAAAAAAATGATCACTGACAGAGAAAAATTGAGCTACCTGGAAAGGCGAGAAAAAATCTTGACTTTACGATCTTTATTGTGGAAGAAAGAGGAATGGTTTGATTGAAGCGGATAAAACACCAAGCCTGAAAAAGCCGACGGAATTTTCCTTCGCTCTCTTTCAGAATGGCTGCGGATGGACACAGGTGCGGGTGA
>NC_051400.1:30864497-30864637 GCF_015228065.2 Penaeus monodon
GACAATATTTCAACAGCCCGAACAGAACACTGAGAAACACAAGATAGTAATTATTGTGCCCGTCCGTCCTCAACCGCGGGGGCTCTCCATATTGACTGGTTAGATAAGGCAAATAGATGTCCCCACTTTGAGATAGGATC
>NC_051400.1:30864669-30865679 GCF_015228065.2 Penaeus monodon
TTACTAGAGATAGATATAATTTCGATGCAATGATTTAAGAAGACTTAGATAGACTGATTTAAGAAGATTTAGATAGAATAATTTGAAAAAAAAAAATGTTAGATGGATAAAAAGATTGAAGATAAAATATTTGAAGAGAATATGATGGTTATTTAGAGGTAGTGGTATAACTGGATTTAAAAAAGATTTAGATAGAGTGATAAGAAAACTGGAGCTAAGCAATTTGAGGACAGCAAGTCTACTGCCTGATAAGCTTACATAAGGCAATTCTGTCTTGCCGGACACGGAAAGCAATATCGAAATACTTGCTGAGGGCGACTCGGCGAGTGGACACGATAATCATATCTTTCAATTATCCTGATATTAACTTCCGTCCTCCTCCCTCCTCCTCCTCCTCCTCCTCCTCCTTTGCTCCTCCTCCCTTCCTCCTTCTCCTCCCTCCCTCCCTCCCTCCCTCCTCCTCACTCCCTGCCTTACCCCCCTCCCCTCTCCTCTCCTTCCCTCCCGACAGCACCCTCCCTCAGCCCTCCCCACTCCCTATTTCATCTCCCTTTGAACTCCCCTTTCCCTCAGTGCCTTCAACCCCCCCCCTCCTTCAGCCTCCCCTCCCCCTCCCTCATATATGTTTATATATATCCCTCAGCCCCCTCCCCCCTCAGATCTCTGGCCCCTCCCTCTCCCCCCTCTGAGAACCCCCTCCCTCTTCCTTCAACCCCCCCCTCCTTCAGCCACCCCCCTCCTTCAACCCCCTCCCCCTCCCTCGGCCACCCCCATCCCTCATCCCCCTCCCCCCTCCCTCATCCCCCTCCCTCAACCCCCTCCCTCAACCCCCTCCCCCCTCCCTCAGCCACCCCCATCCCTCATCATCTCCCCCCTCCCTCATCCCCCCTCCCTCAGCCCCCTCCCCCTCCCTCATTCCGGCAGAGTGAAGCAACACTCCTTTCTCTCTCAGGCCGCGTTGGGCTTCGTTCGAGTTCTTGCTTCTTGCTGGACAATTCGCCTCGTGTGTC
>NC_051400.1:30866022-30866170 GCF_015228065.2 Penaeus monodon
TGCAAGACCTTCAAAACAAGCATCTCGAAGCAAACTCGCCGGAGCTTCGAGCAGCCCGGCCCTGCCACTGGACGAGCCGGTGCGTTGCGGTCGGTGTTTTAGCGGAGAAGCGCTATTAGAGGAATGGCTGGTTCCCGATCAACAGACG
>NC_051400.1:30866507-30866575 GCF_015228065.2 Penaeus monodon
ATTGGTGTTTTATTTGGTGTTTCATTCCCCAGCGCTGTCTGTGACTAGAGTGACTAAGTGTAATCGTA
>NC_051400.1:30866680-30866872 GCF_015228065.2 Penaeus monodon
TTTTTCCATCCTTCCCCCTTTTTTTTTTTTTTTGGGTCTCCCCCTTTCTTTTTCCCTCCCCTTCCTCCCCTTCTTTTTTCTTTTTCCCTTTCTTCCCCTTTTTCCCTTTTTTCCTTTTTCTCATTCGTCCATCACCTTCGCCTTTTTTCCAAAAACTGATAATTTTTGATAATAGAAAAAAAAAACAAAACT
>NC_051400.1:30867123-30867491 GCF_015228065.2 Penaeus monodon
TATATAATACCCCAAAAATATGGAAAACCCTTTTTTAATGTAAATACCATCCCTATTTCCTTCCATGTAGCCGTGCCACGCTAAGCCCCCCCTCCTTACCCCTACTCCCCACCCCCCCCCCTACTCCCCCCCCCCCACCCCTACCCCCCACCCCACCCCCTACTCCCCCCCCCCACCCCCCGCCCCCCCAAACCTCGCCTAAGTAAAAGCATTCATATCTGTCTACATCTGTTTCTTTCGGCGACAAAGAGCTTTCAGATAACCTCGTTCGTCACTCTTTTCAAGCTGCCATCAACCCTTTTCCAGCTGATCGTTCAAGTCGCGAGGTATGTTTTCTCCCTCACATGAGAAAAGCGTGTGGATTCTAG
>NC_051400.1:30869302-30869383 GCF_015228065.2 Penaeus monodon
CTTGTTTATTAACCCTCTTCCTATCTTCCCCTCATTTCTGCTACTGTTACTTCTCACCCCTTTCTTTCCTCTTATCATCAT
>NC_051400.1:30869733-30869904 GCF_015228065.2 Penaeus monodon
ATCTCATCCTAGAAAGACTTCCCCTCATTAAGGTTCTGAAGTGTTTTACCGGGGAGGGGTACCCTTAAATTTTCCTTAAAGGACACTGCCCAAATACATATTTTCGGGGTCCCGCTTGCTACGGGGCGGCGCCCAAAGCCGGGAAAACAAGAATTAAAGCAGTGCTTAAAC
>NC_051400.1:30870994-30871186 GCF_015228065.2 Penaeus monodon
TCATAATCTCCCCTCCCGCTCCTCTATTACAAAATTTTTTAGTTATTTCCCTCACATAAATTTCCTTTTGTTCCTCCCCTTTCTGCCCAACGCCGGGCTATTCATGCTGTGCAACAGTGCCGAAAGTATCTTTGCAATATTTTCTCATCGATTTTCTAACTTCGTTCATATATCTATCCACTTCGGATGTAA
>NC_051400.1:30871215-30871323 GCF_015228065.2 Penaeus monodon
TTTTGGGTAATATTTTATATACTCACATATTCACTTTATCGAAAAAATAACGGGGTATTTTATTTTCTATATGCTATAGATAATACGCCCGGTTGCATTATATCTAAA
>NC_051400.1:30871422-30871499 GCF_015228065.2 Penaeus monodon
TTCCATACCTCTCCTCCCCTCCCTTTTTCTCTCTCAGCTGTTTATTATTTGATAGATAGTATCAAATAATATCTACA
>NC_051400.1:30871717-30871846 GCF_015228065.2 Penaeus monodon
TAATGCATTCATCATTAAGTAATCGAACATTTACGAGAAGAAAAAAATCCGCATCGCACCCGCTGCAGACATGTTCCTTTCTACATATAAAATCAACTTCAAAAAAATATATTAATAAAAAAAAAAATC
>NC_051400.1:30871944-30872135 GCF_015228065.2 Penaeus monodon
CTTTTAACGAGAAACGACCAAGAAAATGGTCTTGCGAGAGTACCCACAAACAAGATCTGTCGAGTGGATGACAAGAAGCTCGATTCGGGATAGAAGGTCTTGGTTCACAATATTCCGGAACAGAGCTTAATCTATAAAAAAAACAAATGTTTTGTTTTGTGCATTTAGTGGTTGGATGTTTTGTGAATGGT
>NC_051400.1:30872555-30873131 GCF_015228065.2 Penaeus monodon
CAGGAGCAGCAACAGTGAGTCCCCGATAAGCCGACGGACTGCCGAGAGGACTGGAAGCCACACAAATCTCCCGGACGAGATGGCATTCGCCCACCAACCGAACAAGACCACTGGCAACCATAAAAGGGCAATAGGCAACCGAAGTAGATAACTAGCAGCTGTAAAAAGCAACCAACAACCGCAAAGGGCAACGAGCAGCCGAAAAAGACTAGCAACAGAAGGCGACTAGCAACAATAAGAAAGACCACTAGCAACCGTTAAAGAGGCAGCGATCAACCGAAAAAGTCAACCTGACATGATGCCATTTTTACATTTTCCTTTCGTGCCTTATTCTCCTGCCAATCTAAGACAACACAGCGACCAAAAGCCACTTGTCTGGAGACTGGAGAAAAAAAGAATGTCTTTAGAATATCTTAAAGCTTATGGAGAAGGTACTAGGAACATTAAAGACTCTATCGTACTGACTTGTCTGCGCTATTGATTGTCCTGAGAGTTCTAGTTAATCCTCTTTGATTCTGGATATTGTTTGCGCGTGTGTGTGTTGTTTGGCGAGGTGGGCAGACAAACAGGTGTTAT
>NC_051400.1:30873278-30873345 GCF_015228065.2 Penaeus monodon
TAAATCGAAATGTCTTCGTAGAACTTCAGACTCTTTCATACTGGCTGAAGGTTTTGAGATTTAAGCA
>NC_051400.1:30873576-30874109 GCF_015228065.2 Penaeus monodon
ACGCGTGCGTAAATACCAAAGAATCCCAATGCCATTGAAGAGCGAGAGGGCTTCATTAAATCGTGAAACCTCAGGAGGACCTCGGAGCTTCCTGCCGCAGGGCCGTACGTCGTGTGATTGACCTGAGAGTCCTAGTGACGAATCGAGAACCTCAAGCAAAGGATTTCTGGAAACTACTCTGATTCCTGCAATTAATCGGTTCGCAGACTCCACCTCCTCCCATCCCGACTTGATTCGTGTATTCAAACGACTCCATGAAATTCAGTTGATATTGACCTGATCTTATTTTTGTATCTGTTTTTTCCCCATTCTTTCTTTCTTATTCAGTTTTTTTTTCCAGTTCCAAATTATAAGGGAAAAAATACGATGATCAATAATTGCTCAACTGGTGGTCTACACGTCCATCGCAATTTCCAGTTTATTGAAAATCTGAATGAATTAATGGAAGTTGGTTGGGTTTTAAATATCGATTGCGTTGATTAGCATCTATCACTGGGCTGTTAGAGGCAAATGCCTAAGCGACTGAATGGCGG
>NC_051400.1:30874524-30874804 GCF_015228065.2 Penaeus monodon
GTCACAGTGACTCTTCGAATTCCCGAATCAAAAGATATGTCAATGTTAGATCGAACGAGCAGCTCTACAATGCAGCTCAAAGCATCAGTCAGCCATGCAGCACAATGCCGGTTGACAGCTGCACATGCAATGCAATACTTTCAGCGTTGCATCGTTGTCATGTTGCAAAGGCTATTGGCGGTGCGATTCAACAAAACAGACGATGGATTCGGTCTCATTGGAACGCCTGCACATTATACCGTCCGAGTCTTGGGTGGGCTTCCGCTGGCGAGGGGAATAC
>NC_051400.1:30876178-30876322 GCF_015228065.2 Penaeus monodon
ATGCCCGGCACGTAGCGACCTAACAAGGGGCAGGGAGCAGCGGGCAGCGTTTCTACCGAGAACCAGCCGTAATTTATCCGAGTTTGCAGACTTAAATACTAATTGTGTTTCCGGAATAGTATCTGCAACTTGTCTCACTTACCT
>NC_051400.1:30876845-30877516 GCF_015228065.2 Penaeus monodon
CACTCTGGCTCTAGGGGTTACATCCCTAGACGGCCCCCTACATATTTTAGGTTTGATGAAGAAACGTACTAAATACATTTATTTACTCATATAAACTCAAGCAAGTATTTGCTTTTTTAACAAAAAATAACGTACCTTTTCTGCTGCTTGATATTATTACATTCTACAATGACGAGTAAAGACATCTCTTCTATGGAAATATTATAAAATAGTAGATGAATTGTATATATGATTAAAGATATTGATTCATCTATCTTCGTAATTTCCGATTGTTTATCATAATTTTTCTTTCGAATCCAACCCCCTTTAGCTATACCACTGTATAAGAGGGGCGAGAGGAGAACATAAACAAGTGAGCATCGCTTCTAGAATGACCAATAGATTCACAAACGGAAAATTGCTAGGACGTGAATTCATTGCAGCCGATTTAATCTGTCCCGGATTCTGTTGCCATGTTTAGCGAGCGAACGGCCGTGGATAGTAATCCGATTTTAAGAATAGTGAAATATTTCCCCCAGTTTTGGGAAATATAAATGCTGAAGTCGAAAGCAGAGAGCACGCGCCAAAGACCAGCCGCTGTGTGCTGACTCGCCGGAAGTTTTGTTGTTTGTGCTCATTCGCTCAACCTCGTGCGCTTTGTAAACAGCTCGGGCAGTATCGAGGAACGCCAA
>NC_051400.1:30878816-30880821 GCF_015228065.2 Penaeus monodon
CAGTGGGGCAACAGGTGAACGGGACGGACGGCATGGGAGGAGGAGAGAGGGAAATGGGACGGCATGGGAGGAGGAGAGAGGGAAATGGGACGGAATGGGAGGAGGAGAGAGGGAAATGGGACGGAATGGGAGGAGGAGAGAGGGAAATGGGACGGAATGGGAGGAGGAGAGAGGGAAATGGGACGGAATGGGAGGAGGAGAGAGGGAAATGGGACGGAATGGGAGGAGGAGAGAGGGAAATGGGACGGAATGGGAGGAGGAGAGAGGGAAATGGGACGGAATGGGAGGAGGAGAGGGAAATGGGACATGGGAGGAGGAGAGAGGGAAATGGGACGGAATGGGAGGAGGAGAGAGGGAAATGGGACGGAATGGGAGGAGGAGAGAGGGAAATGGGACGGCATGGGAGGAGGAGAGAGGGAAATGGGACGGCATGGGAGGAGGAGAGAGGGGAAATGGGACGGAATGGGAGGAGGAGAGAGGGAAATGGGACGGAATGGGAGGAGGAGAGAGGGAAATGGGACATGGGAGGAGGAGAGAGGGAAATGGGACGGAATGGGAGGAGGAGAGAGGGAAATGGGACCGCATGGGAGGAGGAGAGAGGGAAATGGGACGGAATGGGAGGAGGAGAGAGGGAAATGGGACGGAATGGGAGGAGGAGAGAGGGAAATGGGACGGCATGGGAGGAGGAGAGAGGGAAATGGGACGGAATGGGAGGAGGAGAGAGGGAAATGGGACGGAATGGGAGGAGGAGAGAGGGAAATGGGACATGGGAGGAGGAGAGAGGGAAATGGGACGGAATGGGAGGAGGAGAGAGGGAAATGGGACGGAATGGGAGGAGGAGAGAGGGAAATGGGACGGAATGGGAGGAGGAGAGAGGGAAATGGGACGGAATGGGAGGAGGAGAGAGGGAAATGGGACGGAATGGGAGGAGGAGAGAGGGAAATGGGACGGCATGGGAGGAGGAGAGAGGGAAACGGGACGAAATGGGAGGAGGAGAGAGGGAAATGGGACGGAATGGGAGGAGGAGAGAGGGAAATGGGACGGCATGGGAGGAGGAGAGAGGGAAATGGGACGAAATGGGAGGAGGAGAGAGGGAAATGGGACGGAATGGGAGGAGGAGAGAGGGAAATGGGACGGCATGGGAGGAGGAGAGAGGGAAATGGGACGGAATGGGAGGAGGAGAGAGGGAAATGGGACATGGAGGAGAGAGAGAGGGAAATGGGACGGAATGGGAGGAGGAGAGAGGGAAATGGGACGGAATGGGAGGAGGAGAGAGGGAAATGGGACGGAATGGGAGGAGGAGAGAGGGAAATGGGACGAAATGGGAGGAGGAGAGAGGGAAATGGGACGGAATGGGAGGAGGAGAGAGGGAAATGGGACGAAATGGGAGGAGGAGAGAGGGAAATGGGACGGAATGGGAGGAGGAGAGAGGGAAATGGGACGGAATGGGAGGAGGAGAGAGGGAAATGGGACGGAATGGGAGGAGGAGAGAGGGAAATGGTACGGAATGGGAGGAGAGAGGGAAATGGGACGAAATGGGAGGAGGAGAGAGGGAAATGGGACGGAATGGGAGGAGGAGAGAGGGAAATGGGACGGAATGGGAGGAGGAGAGAGGGAAATGGGACGGCATGGGAGGAGGAGAGAGGGAAATGGGACGGAATGGGAGGAGGAGAGAGGGAAATGGGACGGAATGGGAGGAGGAGAGAGGGAAATGGGACGGAATGGGAGGAGGAGAGAGGGAAATGGGACGCCATGGGAGGAGGAGAGAGGGAAATGGGACGGAATGGGAGGAGGAGAGAGGGAAATGGGACGGAATGGGAGGAGGAGAGAGGGAAAAGGGACGGCATGGGAGGAGGAGAGAGGGAAATGGTACGGAATGGGAGGAGGAGAGAGGGAAATGGGACGCCATGGGAGGAGGAGAGAGGGCTGCAAGGAAAGGCGCTTGTACTGAGGGACGTAATGATGTTCCCTTCTGGTTTGTCTGTATTTGTTTGTTTGCGTGTGT
>NC_051400.1:30881302-30881408 GCF_015228065.2 Penaeus monodon
AAATGACACCAAGAGTGTTGATCGACGCAAAAAAGAGAGAAATACACCGATATAGAACGACATAACAAAAGAGAAGAGAAACCGAGGATAAAAATAACATAAACCC
>NC_051400.1:30881451-30881525 GCF_015228065.2 Penaeus monodon
TACTATACATATCTCATGTGCACCTGTTCCCTCACAGCGAAAGGGGCGTGAGAAACAGAGGTGTTTACACTCAT
>NC_051400.1:30881758-30882134 GCF_015228065.2 Penaeus monodon
TTCATTTCTGGGAGATGACGTATAATGGTATAGCTGAGAAAACAGCGTATTTTTACAAATGATTTTCTATATTTCCTATTATAAGTTCAGATATTTTAATTTCATTTTCTCTCCTCTCTCGGTTTGTTATTTCCTTCATTTTTCATTTTTCATGACTTCTTCTGTCTCCTTCCTGTCTCTCTCTCTTTTTTTATGCATGTGTTATTTCTTTTTTTCCTTTTTTATAGTTATTGGTCCGTATGGTCATTTTACAGAAATATATTTTGATACTTGTTAACTGACCAAGCAGTTTCATTCCTCATTTCTCATTTTGTACATACATATAGGTAAATATTATAGATATATATGGATCGATGAATAGATAGGTATGTGTGCC
>NC_051400.1:30882324-30882727 GCF_015228065.2 Penaeus monodon
TTTACATAGTTATGTGTATCTGTGTATCGGAAAGAGGGGTAAAAGTTTATTATAGGTATATAGAAAAATGCATAGAAATGGTTATTTGAATAAACAGATAAATGGATATAAAGTCATTTAAAAGGATAGCAATAAAGGCAATGACAAATATATATAGTAACAGCATAAATATATTGAAATACCTAGATATATAACTTCATGGACACAGGTAGGCAGATATGGATAATGAATTATGTAGATATGCAAATGGTTGAATTATCTCCCAGCTACATAGAGATATAGAGTGATAGCATTATAGACAGACAGACATACAGAATTTAACGTAGGTAATAGATAGGTAGCCATTTAGGGCTCTGTGTCAATATGCAGATATGAATGATGAACTATTTGAATATAGATACGA
>NC_051400.1:30882869-30883054 GCF_015228065.2 Penaeus monodon
CTTCTTTGTATGTGAATGTGTACATATTGTATGATGGAAAAGGGATGAATGAAGAAATAGATACTTATACACATGATAAGTAGGAAGATAGATACATTTGCCTACGTGTTGTGTGTGGTCTCCCATGCGTAACATTACTAATTGGCAAATCATTCCATGTCTTGTTGAGATAATTTGATATTGTG
>NC_051400.1:30883249-30883644 GCF_015228065.2 Penaeus monodon
ACGCCCTTTCCCATTTGCTCCTTTATAAGTAGCACACCTCAGGCCCAAACTACCTACCACACAACGAGCGTATCCGGAGAACACAAAAAAAAAGCAATCTCAGAAGTGTTGAAATATGGCAAAAGTTCGTAGAGTTATCGAACGGCGTGGAGGCCGGGTACGGTTAGCCTACGTGATTTATTCCCAAGGCGGAGGAGGACCCAGGAGGAGCGCTTAGGAAGGACTGTCAGAGGAGACTCTCCTTTTCCGGATCTACTCTTCCTGTTGTGTGAGAAGGTCGTTGTCTCTGGCCTGAGTGCTTGCTCCGGATGCGACGCTTGGGAGGAAGGGAGTCCACTGACTGGGTATTAGTTGGCAGAGATATGCGAATTCAGGTGAAAAAAATTCTTTCTGTT
>NC_051400.1:30883873-30884388 GCF_015228065.2 Penaeus monodon
TGTTTCACTGCCTATAAACACGAGTCAATAAGCATCGATGTTGGATTCAATCTCGCCCTAGTGTCGGCGCCGTGTAGAAAGAAACGGACTTTTCCCCTTGTTTCCTTCGTGTCTTTGCCTTGTTTCCTTCGTGTCTTTGCCTTGTTTCCTTCGTGTCTTTGCCTTGTTTCCTTCGTGTCTTTGCCTTGTTTCCTTCGTGTCTTTGCCTTGTTTCCTTCGTGTCTTTGCTTGCTGTCTTGGTGTTTTGTTGTTTTCCTTGTCGGTTTCTTTTCGTTTTGTTGTTTGTTTGTTTGTTTTTGTGGTTTCCTTGGTTTTCTGTGTGTTTTGTTTGTTTTCTTGTTTTCTTTGTATGATTCCTTTTTCCCCTTGTCGTTTTCCTTACTTTCTTGTAATTTTTCATGTATTCTATTTGTTTTTCTCGTTCAGTGTCTTCCCTTTTTTTCTTGTTTTTCTTGTTTCCTATTAAATTGCTAATAATCCTTTTGATGAAAATGGTAATCGGATTGATTTTAGAT
>NC_051400.1:30886138-30886277 GCF_015228065.2 Penaeus monodon
TACCTCCCAGTTTTAAATTCAATTTCCTCCGCGTGCCTTACACACACAAGCTTCAGGATGGCCAACGTCTTGAGAGGATTTATGGCCATGGCCATCCTCCCTCCCCCCCACCCCCTACTCCAACATCCCCGCCTTCGCC
>NC_051400.1:30886563-30886728 GCF_015228065.2 Penaeus monodon
CGCCTCGTGTATCGTGCTTTGCAGCTTCGTCTTCTTAAATTCACTCCATTTCTTTCACTTCCTTCCTCTGCCTCCCTTGCCCTCCTCCCCTCCCACCTTTTCTCTCCATCTCCCTCTCCTCCATCGCTCCCCTGCATCTCCTTCATCTCCAATTTTCCTCAATTT
>NC_051400.1:30887101-30887257 GCF_015228065.2 Penaeus monodon
TGACGTAAATGCCCTACAGGTGGACCAGATCCCACACGTAGCAGGGGATTAGGTACACATCCCGGACTGGCTCGTACGCACACGAACGACTTGCACACATGTGCGCATTCACAGGAAATGGAAACACATGGGTGCGCTTGTTGGGGTGTTTGTGCC
>NC_051400.1:30887329-30887520 GCF_015228065.2 Penaeus monodon
GTGGTGGGTTTGTCATCCTTTGCTTCTATTTCTGTGTGAGGGAAGAATAACAGGGAGAGAAAAGAGGGTTGAAGAGAAAAACAAGAAAGAAATGGAGAGGTATAGATTGAAATAGATAGGTAGAGAGAGGGTCTGAGAACAAGGAAATGAGAAAGAAGGAAAATGTAGATGAGAGACGTGTGAGAGATTAG
>NC_051400.1:30887756-30888518 GCF_015228065.2 Penaeus monodon
AAAATTCCCTCCTGGCCCAGAACTTACCTATCGTCACACACCTAACCTATTTCTCCCAATAATTAACTAGCCATCAGAGAATTCATAATGAGATTGTCAGCTGCATATTGAGCCGTGAGTGATCAATTAATCGCGCCCCTAACTTGCCGTTAAATACAGATTGATTACTGGAAAACAGATTAGCTCGAAGGCAGTTTTAACCTCCAGTCGTAAACAGCTTAGCCAGGGTGGGGGAGGGAGGGGGGTAGGATGCAGTTAAGGGGTGGGATGAGGGGGGGGGGGGTCACGGTGAAGGATGGGGGGGGTCATGGTGAAAGGGGACGGGGGTAAGAGGAAATGGGGGGGTAGGAGACCGTGAAGGTGGAAAGGGGGAGGTGAAGTGGAGTAGGGAGGAAGGGGGAGGTGTGGTGGAGGAGGGAGGGAGGGAGGAGTTGTGGTGGAGGAGGGAGGAAAGGGGGAGAAAACGGTGAAGGAGAGAGGGAGGGGGTACGATACGGCGAAGGGGGGAGGGGGAGGTACGGCTGGGGACCGGAGGATATGTACTTTGGCTCTGAACCTGAAAGATGTTTTTCATTCGTGAAATGGCCTTGGGTTATTTATGGTCCAAAATGTACGTTAATATTGGTACATCAGTATATTTCTGAATATTTCTTAATTTTGCTTTTTATTGTATCTGTACGCTCAAGTATATCGAACATACTTAATTAATTCAGTTATATAGATAATTGCATCACCATAGTATATCAAATTTATTTACTTATT
>NC_051400.1:30888894-30888961 GCF_015228065.2 Penaeus monodon
CACATTCTCAAGACTTATGTATGCAAGCTTATATATAATTTATAGCAAGTGACAAACACTAACCGTT
>NC_051400.1:30889256-30889458 GCF_015228065.2 Penaeus monodon
AACCAGATCCCGCAGATCAGCTACGCCTCGACGTCGACAGAGCTCTCGGACAAGGCGCGGTTCGAGTACTTCAGCCGTGTTGTTCCTCCGGATAATTTCCAGGCGATGGCGATGGTGGAGATGGTGAGGGCGCTCGGCTGGAAATACGTCTCCACGCTGGCCGATGAGGGAGATTACGGAGAGAAAGTTAGTGCTTTTCGAA
>NC_051400.1:30889716-30889825 GCF_015228065.2 Penaeus monodon
ATTTCGTTTTATGCTTGAATGGCGGTTTTTTCCTCTTTTTTTAGGGGGAGGGGGGAGAGTTGTGAATTTATTTTGAGTTCGAGTTATTTTTGAATGGGGATTTTCTCCA
>NC_051400.1:30889908-30890076 GCF_015228065.2 Penaeus monodon
AGGTGGATGGGGGTGAGTCAGATAGGAAAATGGAGTTTATTTTTGGATATCGCATTATTTTTTAATAGGGAGTTTTCATATCTTTCCTCTGTTTCTTTTTCTTCCTTTTTTTGGGGGGTGGGGGTGGGGGAGGGAGTTAGGGAAGATTCTGGAGAAAATGTGATTGTA
>NC_051400.1:30890220-30890376 GCF_015228065.2 Penaeus monodon
GTGCGATTATGGAGAGAAGGTGAGGATATAGTGACTCCAATTTGATTCTCTTTTCAAATATGGATGTTATATTTCTTTTTCTTGGGGGGGGGGGGTTAGGGAAAAGGTGAGTGTGTTTTGAATTTATTTTGATATCGTTTTATTTATGAAAAGGGA
>NC_051400.1:30890415-30890697 GCF_015228065.2 Penaeus monodon
TAGGGGGGGAGGGGAGGGAATAGAGGTGAAATTATGAATAAATTATGAAGAGCAGGTAAAGCATATTTTGATATCGTTCTTTTTTATGTATTTCTTTTTTTTTCTTTTATTTCTTTTATTATCATTTTCTTTTCGATGATGTAGGAGAGGTCATTGAAAGAATTGGAAGAAGGTGATTAATATTCTATCTTTATCTTAATCTTCCTTTTTTTTATCTTTTGAATGGTTACTTTTTCATCTCTACTTTTCCATTTTTTTTTTTTTATTCTATTTTATTTATCC
>NC_051400.1:30890763-30891120 GCF_015228065.2 Penaeus monodon
GGCTTGAAGGGTAAAAGACGTAGATTTTGTTTTGATTTTGCTTAAAACTAAGGATGCAGATGAATTATAACGTGAGAGGAAATGAGTACATCGTATGAGTGTGTGAGGAGGGATGTAATGAGGAGATGATGAGTACATTTTCGGGGGGGGGGGTAAAGAGAAAAGGAGGAATGTTGAAAAATTGTTGGGGATGTTATGGGGAATGGGGGGGGGGAAAGGAGAGATTTTTTATTGGGGGGGGGGAGTTTTTTTTAATGAAGAACGGAAGGTTGAGACAGAGAAGAAAAGAGTCGAAAAGGAGTAGACGAAGATGAAAAAGAGAGAAGTGAAAAGGGAAGAGGCTTGGATGTACAAGAG
>NC_051400.1:30891222-30891606 GCF_015228065.2 Penaeus monodon
GGGGAAAAAATTAACCTCCTTCAAAGTCAAGAGGAGAGTCTCCCATGCAGTCTGAATTTTCTGCTCATCTAGCCATGCATGGCTTGGCTGTGACCTTGTTCAGAAAATGCTAAGACAATGCAGGAGAGGCATGAATAAACAATGAGTTGGATGCGTGGATTTTTTCCCCTGATAAACCTTCACGTATCTCCATCTGTTGTTTTGTTTACATGTATCGTCTAAGTGTAAATATATACATTGGTGTAAAGATGATGTACAGTACGAAGGGAGGGAATGAGTGTGTGAGTGTGTGGAGTGGCTGGGTGTGAATGTGGAGATATTTTTTTTCTCTTTTTTTTTGTTTTTGGCCTTCTTTTGTTTTATAAATATGTATGTTTGCTTTTT
>NC_051400.1:30891681-30891760 GCF_015228065.2 Penaeus monodon
AATGTGAATAAGGGTGTCTTTGTGGATGAAAGGGGGGGGGCGTGTTTGTGGAGTGACTGAGTGTTTATCTGGATAAATA
>NC_051400.1:30891928-30892205 GCF_015228065.2 Penaeus monodon
AGATGAAAATGTACATATCAACCGTCACTTCAAAGGTTTATTCCAACGCGCTCATGTCTTTTAACCGGATCATGTCAGGATGCAGGATTTAAGTACATCGCCGGATTTAGAGTGAGACAAAGGATACAGCAACGTAACTATCTTAATAAGCCCTTAATTAAGCCGAGTTCAGGTGAAGAGTCAACACAATTAAAGCGGACTGATCCAAAGCGGGTCATTGAGGGAGCCGAGACGTGACATCAACAGAGAGAGAAAGAAAACATATTTTTTTCCCCTT
>NC_051400.1:30892315-30892410 GCF_015228065.2 Penaeus monodon
ATGAAGTGATTATCAGTGTTTTTATTCGATTTTATTTTCTTGCTTTGTTATTTTATCATCTTCTTTTCTTGCACCTCGCCTTCGTATTTCTTTTC
>NC_051400.1:30892574-30893524 GCF_015228065.2 Penaeus monodon
CAATAAACTTCTTTCTCTTCATTTCCCTTTCACTTTTTCTTCTTCCCATTTCTCTGTCTATCTTTCTATCTTTCTTCCCACGGTTGCCTTTTGTCCCTCACGTTTTTTTTTTTCTCTCTTTCATCCTATCCATCTCCAACCCCCCCCCCCCCTGCTATGCCCGTGTGCCCCCTCCCCCCTTCCCATTACCTCCCTTTGCCTCCTCATTACGACTCCTACCCCCTCATCCCCCTCCTTCTATTAACCTTCCCTTTTCCCTCCCTTACCCTCTCCTACAGCCCCCTTTTAAGTCCACGCCCTCCCTTCTCCCTTCTTATTACCCCCACTCTTCCCTCCTCCCTCCCGTTATCTCTCACTTCCTCCCTCTCTCTTCTTAAACTCCCAAGTGCTCCACCCAACTAATACTTCTCCCTCCTCCTTTACCCTCTCCTACAATCCCTCCTACTTTCACCTCCCCCCTTTTACACCCCACCCTTAGCACCCTCTCTTCTACCCACCTTTTCCTCTCTTTCCTCTCCCTCCCCATCCTTTCCCTCCCACCCACTTTTCAACCCTCTCTAGCACCACCTCCCTCCCTTTCTTCCACCTTCCACCATCTCCATCCCTCCCTTCCACTTTCCACGACCTCCCTCCCTCCCTTCCACCTTCCACCACCTCCCTCCCTCCCTTCCACCTCCCTCCCTCCCTTCCACCTTCCACCACCTCTCTCCCTCCCTTCCACCTTCTACCACCTTCCTCCCTTCCACCTCCACCTTCACCTTTTCTCCTCCCACACATCATTCATAATTAATACCTCGCTTGCCTATGTTACTCCGAGGTAAACAGGGCGCCTGCCATCCTGCCAGATTAAGTCTCGGGTCAATATTTATGACAGGTAAACAAAATATTTGTACGTGTTAACTCCAGCATCATACAGAGGGTGGTTGCTCAGCCTCGAACCGTGGGGCAGA
>NC_051400.1:30894609-30894746 GCF_015228065.2 Penaeus monodon
ATGAGATACGGAAGTCAAGGCCGAGACAGCTAAGAACAGAGAACGGAGAGGGGGGAGGAGAGAGGGATGGGGGGGGGGTAGGCGAAGGCACTTAAAATCCCGCCGCATTGAAGCCTCGTGAAGCCTTTCTTCTCTTA
>NC_051400.1:30896106-30896186 GCF_015228065.2 Penaeus monodon
CCTTCCTCTCTAAATTTATCCTTCCTTTCCTTTCCCTCGGATCTTTATCCCTTTGACCCTTTCCTCCGCCCATAAACCTA
>NC_051400.1:30896216-30896330 GCF_015228065.2 Penaeus monodon
GACATTGACTTTGCCTCCAGGCCGACCGCCCACAACTCTTAAGTGGGTGCGGGTTATAAGAGGCAGTCGCTACCATTAAGTATTATATGAACTACGAAATTCTAACGTTATGCT
>NC_051400.1:30896790-30897348 GCF_015228065.2 Penaeus monodon
GCTAAGCAAGGAAGCATGAAGAACATACAGCCGTCAATGATGTCAATCCCGAGATGCAAATGATATAACTTGCCAATGACATGACTGAGAGAAAGCTCGAACAGACAGGTGACATCTCTTGACATCCCAGGTAAGAAGGTGTCACACATCTTGAAGGGGAGGGAACGCTGAACAGCTGGTTACATGGTTCAGCGTCTTGTGAAGTTCCTTTGTGTGTTGTTGTTAGGCAAGAAGGCGTGGCTTTTGTTAATCTTGTGGACAATGTTGTTGGCGATGCATATGAGAAGGAAAAAAGGGGATATTTCTTAGAAGGTATAAAGGTAAATAGGTTTAAGAAAGATGATGAATAGGCGAAGTGAGATTAGTATATGAAAGCAAACAAACTGGAAAGTAGGGACTTTTATATGAAAAAAAATCCGTGAACATTAAAGAAAATGATAGTGCTGGTCATAACAATAGATAATTTTCTTATAAGTAATAAACAGCAACCAAAACAATTTAAACATTATATATGAAAGAAACATGCTAGTGACATGACAGTGCAACTATCTATCTCTC
>NC_051400.1:30897661-30897829 GCF_015228065.2 Penaeus monodon
ACCGGCGCTGTAATCCCGTGGCAGAGGGTTCCCGCAGCTGCGTTTTTCCTCCGGGTTCAGCGTCGATTTTATTCCTTCACTTCCCTTACTCTTTTAAACTCTTCTGTTTATCTCTGTTCATCTGTTTCTCCTTTCACTTCGCTTATTACATGTGCGTGAGTTTCTTAT
>NC_051400.1:30898286-30898405 GCF_015228065.2 Penaeus monodon
TCTTAAAAATTATGTGTACTGAATTACATTTGCTAATCCTCTCCTTCCTCCTTACTCCCTCTGTTCTGTTTGCATAATTGTATTTTTGCCCTACATTTATCGCATATTCCAGTACAATA
>NC_051400.1:30898792-30899265 GCF_015228065.2 Penaeus monodon
ACCCCTTCCCTTTAGCACCGCTAATACAATCATGAAAGATTAATGATCCTCGAGCGTCCATCCCCTGAGGTCTTTATTTTGATTAATATCGCCAATTAATATTTAATTGAACTTCCTCCTGTGGCGACCACGGGCTGTCCGTCAAGATTATAAAAGTCAGCGTGAAGTAACTCTATCAACCCTGGGCGTGGGGGAGGGGTTGGTAGGGGGACGGAACGGGGGGCAGGGGGAAGGGGAAGGAGAAGGGGGGAGGGTAGCAAGGGCAGATGATACGGGGGGGGGGGGGCTTGCGGTACGGTATAGGGGGAGGGGTGAGGAGGGGTGGAAGGTGCAAGGAAGGATAATGGGGCAGGGTGAAAGGTGGGGAAAAGGGGAGGGATTAAGGGAAAAGAGGGGAAGGGTAGAAGGGGGAAGGACGCTAGTGGGAAGGAAGCAAGACAGGAGATCAGAGCTCATGATGAAAAGACGAACAC
>NC_051400.1:30900659-30901103 GCF_015228065.2 Penaeus monodon
TCAATGTTAATACCTATTACCACCGCGTTATTGTATCATCTCACATCCCTCCCTCGTCTAAAATGTAATTGCGTTTAAATATGAATTAATAATGCACAGGTTATGCTATTATCATTGCCACCAAGAGATATTCCTGACTTGACATGAAATAGATATCGTCATTACACTGAGCCAGAATTCGTATTCTTAATAGTGGACACAAAATATAAGTTTGTTTTATGCAAATTATAAGATCAAAAAGTGGCAAGGCTGAACCATCTTAATAACCACTGACATTGTTATAAGATCATCTTGCAATTTTCACGTTGGAGATGCAACAGTCAAGAGCTATGCAGAAAAAAATCCTGGAGGTAACATTCTCATCTCTTATTTAATCTTGAATCATACTCTTTTTCCCCTCAAGCCTTATCAAATATGCACTTTATCATTTTTGAAGACAGATCA
>NC_051400.1:30901685-30901844 GCF_015228065.2 Penaeus monodon
ATGTAAGCTCCTCCGCCTGCGAACAATTTAATCTGACGACAAGACAAATTATCTGAAGAAATGACGATGTGAGGGGGCTAACTTGAATAATTTTCTTTTGCTTAAAATATGACATGAAACCGTGACACATTTTCACATGAAGATCCTTCCAAATGATTT
>NC_051400.1:30901937-30902002 GCF_015228065.2 Penaeus monodon
GCAAAATGCTCTTTAGAAGTTATGATCATGTATGTGTAAACCTATCTCTGTGAATGGATTTTTTT
>NC_051400.1:30903621-30904083 GCF_015228065.2 Penaeus monodon
AGAGACTTTGGAAGACTCTATTGCCATGTTACCTGATCACATATTTTAAACCTTAAATCGCTTCCTCATGATTAAGTCTACGGCAAATCCCCGCCATGTTTAACTTACTCAATGTAGAAAACGACCTTTTTTGTAAAAATCCGTCTCCATCTCGCACAGTATATCAGTACCTTTCTGCCATATCTTACTTCTGCCTGACTGAGCATCGGCTGGTCCAGGTGTTTTATCTGTGATATATTGTGTTTTATTGCACTGCCGGGACTATATTCTGGTTGGCTTGCAGTTGTCGATATATTGCAAAGGGGTGTAAGCTTTTGATAGAACGTATGGGAAGCAGTTGATTATAGGTTATTAATATGTGACATAGTGTATTGAAACTTGTTTTTCATAACGTGTGTTTAAGGTAACGTTAGATTGATTACTACCTAAAGCATACGATACAAGTTCCTTGACACTACGCCT
>NC_051400.1:30904430-30904686 GCF_015228065.2 Penaeus monodon
TTTAAAACAGTATTGGAAAGGTATGATGCATTGTCGGGTCTGGGGCCATTCTTGTGTTGGCTTAAATGTACATTAAATTTTCGAAAAATGTGAAACGATGCACAGAAGATATATTGTGAAAGGGATCGGATCGGATCTTTTAAGCAAATGAAATGAAAAGGAAACTGTCGGATCCACAATATAGGACTTGGAAACGCTCATACATTACTATTACATTTATATACAAATGCACACACATAAAGACACACGCGCATGA
>NC_051400.1:30904829-30905149 GCF_015228065.2 Penaeus monodon
TACGCACGTCAAAGTCCCATAAATCCATTACGCGTCAGCCCGGCGCACCGCCCCTAATACACAAAGGACCCTAAAACGGCATGTCACCATAAAGGTCCGGTTCAGGGCTCACAAGGAGGAACAGCGAAGGTATTAGAGCGAGGATCGGTAATTAGGGAGGTCCTCGGGCGAAGGAGCACACACAGGACCCGTGCAATTGGCTTAATTATTCAACCATTGCGCGAATTATCCTTTATAATAGTCGGGGATATGGTCGCTGCGCGCCTTGAGGGGGAGACTGTATTGAAATGGAGGGACGTCCAGATAAACAGACGAGCGGA
>NC_051400.1:30905288-30905371 GCF_015228065.2 Penaeus monodon
GTTTGCGCTCGCGCACATGTGTGGGTGAGTGAGTATTTAATTTTTTTCCCTTTTGTTATATTCTCTTCCTTTTTACATTTAGG
>NC_051400.1:30905479-30906200 GCF_015228065.2 Penaeus monodon
TGCCCCAGAAAAGCTATGTCCTCCATCCATAACATCTGTCACCGCCAGGAGGACACGTGAGGCGCAGATCACGGTGAGGAGAGAGCGAGGGGAAACAAGCAGAGATGCTATTTCCCCTCGTTTTCCTCTCTCGAGACGCGTATTACTCATTACCTGTTAAAATCTTCGAGTCGAGTCTCGTTTCGTTTTCTCTTTGCTTTTATTCCCGTTTTCTTTCTTTTCTTTCCTTTTTATTTTTTTTTTTTTTTTCTTGCTCGTGATTCTATTGTCTTATTTCTCCTTTATTCAGTGTTATTCTTATTACCTATCTTTTATCATTTTCTATTAGTTTTTAATGTTTCTTGTGATCATATGTGTTATTATTTGTGTTTGCTTTTCTGTTTTTATAACTTTGTTCCTTTTTATCAGTTCTATCTGTTATTTCATTTTATCTGTTTATCTTCTGAACCTCTCACTTATTATTTTATTTTATTAAAGAATAAACAACTTCGCAAATTATGTGATGTAATCGACGCACCCAACTGCAATGTTCTCGCCAGAATTATCATCATATATAATTGCGATAAAGACATAATTAGAAAAACTTCTATTACGTGTAAGTCTAATGAAGAAGTGAAATCGAAGCAAATCAGTTACAGTGTTTTGTGAAGCTATTTTTCCTTTTTTTTTTTTGCCTCGTATGCATCTAGAAAAAAAGAAAGACTACTCTACCTCTCCGGGT
>NC_051400.1:30907255-30907348 GCF_015228065.2 Penaeus monodon
CCTAGATCTCTGGTACATAGCATTTTATATAGATGTATATAATAGTTTTGTGACATCTATAAAGAAAAAATGTCAGATCCGAGAGTGAAAGTG
>NC_051400.1:30907389-30907660 GCF_015228065.2 Penaeus monodon
ACGTTATTTCTGTATCTGTGACAAACAACATAAATCGGTAGGATCTGCCTTTCCTCGCGTCCGCATAGGGTCTTCAGGACACAAATAGAACAGCACGGGGAGAAACAAACACAGTGACAACATACTCTTCAACAGAAAAGGACTTTGACCTTGCGTTTAGCTTAGTAACTTTCATTTACGTAAAATATATCTATTGCTACATCCTCAACATTAACAATTGTTGCATGATTACAAACTTCTGTTGCTTCTTCATACAGCAGTTCATCTTCTG
>NC_051400.1:30908042-30908656 GCF_015228065.2 Penaeus monodon
GTAATTTATGATGGGTCGTGCGATCTGTAATGCGCCAAGGAACGACTCTTTGTGAGCTGTCGCCGTGATGTACAGGTCTGAGTGGCTGTCGATGCGGGGTAAGGGCGATAGAGATAGAGATAGAGAGGCGAACGCGACGCTGGAGATGTGTGAGTGACGGCTGGAACGAGAAGCCGTCTTCAAAAGGAGTGGGTTGGGGGGTGTGGGGTGAGGTAGGGGGGTTGCTGTGGGTGTGGGAGGTTGTTGGGGGGTTGCTGTGGGTGTGGGAGGTTGTTGGAGGGTTGCTTTGGGTGTGTAGGGGGGTTTTGCTGGGGGTGTGGGGAGACGAAGGGGGGTTATTAGGCGGTTGTGGGTATGTAGGTGTTGCTGTGGGTGTGCTGGTTTGTGTGGGGGTTGTTGGGTCTGTGGGGGGGGGGGGGGGTATGCTAGAGGTGTGGGCGGTTGCTGGGGATAAGGGTTGGGGGTTCCATTAAGGAGAGAATTTTGTAAGGTTGGGGGTTGGGGCTGGCTATGTAGAACTTTGTGGGGGAGTTAGGGGTTGTTGAGAGATTAGGGTTGTGGGTGCGAGGAGAGAGGAAGTTGAAGAGGTGAAGTTCGAAGGCTTTATGACCAAC
>NC_051400.1:30908764-30909141 GCF_015228065.2 Penaeus monodon
CGCTTGGGGTTTCGAAGTTTAAGCAGTATATTTACGTGATTACAGGGTTAGTAATACGCCTGAGAAATCAGTAAATAGACTGAGATATCACTTGAAAAATGCATAAAAAAAAAAAAAGAATTACAAACTAAAAACTGCTTTACCTTGTTTCATCGTCAAATAACTCATAAATAAATAGGTAGACAGACGTATAGATAAATGAGACTGAGGTACAGGTAGAAAATTATAGCCAGTGTAAGGAGACCGACAGACGTGATCAGTCATCTTTAGAGTATATAAGAAAAAGGACGACAGGGGGGGGGGGGCACTTTGTCCGGCGGCCAAGAAACCTTAGTAAGACTTTCCTCACCACGGACTAAAGTTGCGTGGCTGAGCTC
>NC_051400.1:30909551-30910425 GCF_015228065.2 Penaeus monodon
TCTAAGACTTAACACATCGACATGCTAAATTCACATCTTCCATAAATTCCCAACACGTCATAACCCACTCCGCATTTTGACTCCTGTTGCAGAGATTTCAAACGCAAAAACCTGTCATTAAGTAACCTGCACTATTTGCACGACTCTCGACGCAGAACTTCAAACAGCGAGAGTGTAAAGAATAAAGTGACATTCCGCCCACATATCATTAGGTTCCATCACATATCGCTTCTATCAATCACCAATGAAATACTTTTCTCACTTCATTTCTTAGATTCGTTCCCCTTCTCATGGCATTGCTTTTAACGGTGCGAGAGTCAGTTCTACGTGCTGTATTACACGAAATTCCTTCACAAATCACGAATGTCTATAACAAATCTATCACAAGTTATCGCTACATATCACTAGTTCATGTAACGTTTTATGTTATCATAATAAGTTTTACTGTTTGTTTGTTTTTTCTGAAGTCCTTGAAGCCGTGTCACTAAACTGAATTAAAAGTCACGAGAGTATACCATACTTCATGGAATCCAATTTCACGTCGCGGAATCACACCATATGATATCACACTATACATCGCGAAAAACAACAACACCAGATTGCTTCATACATCACGACATCACACCGGTACGTCACGAAGCACACCATTACGTTATGAAATCCCATCATATGTCACGGAATCCCTCCATGCATCACGAAATAACACAATAACTAAAAAAAATCACATCATACATCACAGGACAGACACAGCTCATGCAAAGAACACAAGCACCAACATATTTTACCTATTAGAATATCTGTTACTTGTGCTTACTTCGGCATTCTTATCCGTCAGAGAAATGCCTATCTTCCGCCTGCTTATAGTCTCCCACAC
>NC_051400.1:30910495-30911095 GCF_015228065.2 Penaeus monodon
GATTTTTCCATCAGTCTACTTTCTCGGCAAATAGTTTCTCGTCGACTATTTTTGCCTTCCAAACGACTCGTCGACTGTTCTCGCCTTCCATACGTTTTCTCGACTAACTTCGCCTCTCATACGACTCATCGACTTCCCTCTCCTTCCATACTATTCATCGACTAATCTCGTCTTCCATTCGACTCATCGACTTCTCTCGCCTTCCATGTTCATCAACTAGTCTCGCCTTTCATACAACAAATCGACTAGTCTCGCTTTCCTCGACTTCTCGACTTCTCTCGCCTTTCATACGAGCCATCGACTAGTCTCGCCTTTCACATGACGAGGAATAAAATGATGCTATCATGGGCTATGTATTCCGATTATCTCCATTCTTTATTATTCTAAATGCTTTCATAAAACCTCTTGCAGTGTTCTCAACTTTTTATACTCGCAAAAAAATTATATAATAAAATTCGGGCTAGTCATTATCTCTCTTTGTGTAGAAGAAGATAAAAGAACAAGATAATGGTAAGATATAAAAATGAAATCAAAGGGATTTTTTTTAACAGTAATGACAATAGAAATAGGCTCGTTTAACTTGACAATAATTGGTCTTGC
>NC_051400.1:30911126-30911665 GCF_015228065.2 Penaeus monodon
AACACTAATAGCATTTAAGAAAAAGTCTCGTTTTCCCTTGACAATAACAGGTATTACAAAAAGGAACTAAAATTGGGAGAAATACTAGAAAACGAGTTTATTCTTAGCATTTAGCCCCCCTCCCCTATCCCCCATCCCGTTTTCCTTCTAGATTCCACTTTTTTTTAAGAATCTTAGTTTATATAGGCTCGAGCCCCTAAGATATAAAGAGGGGAAGCCCTAATATTGGTCTTCCCTCATATTTCAAGGTGAAATATTGGTCCTACCTAATAAATTTAGTCACGTGATGCGCCCGATATAAAGGCTGGGGAAGGGAAGGCTAATGGTGCTGTGTGGAAATCAAAATAACATGATTTTTTTTTTCGTCTCCTTTGCATCGTCCACGTTAATGTAAAGAAAAGGGGTAATGCAGTTGATAAAGAACCAATCCATCATGGCGAAAGTTGTATCTAAATCGGCTGTCATGTAGGAAATGAATGGAAGAAAATGTGAATTTAAAAAATTGTTTTGTCTGGAGCAAAATGCTGGAGTAAGCATTT
>NC_051400.1:30911909-30912131 GCF_015228065.2 Penaeus monodon
AGAACTATAGGCTCTAGAGCGGAGACTGTGCTATGTTGACGAAGACAAGCAAGCAAAAGCACTGTAGCTAAGCCAACAAACGGGGGTCGTTTGGGTCATGACCTCAGCGCAGGAAAAAAGGTCATATTGTGGTGAATATTCTTTATTGGACGATGGTCTCCTCGTCGGAAGTTCGAGCAGGAGATTCGTTTATTTTCTTTTTTCTCCTAGAGATTCAATCAT
>NC_051400.1:30913265-30913529 GCF_015228065.2 Penaeus monodon
TTATTTTACATGCATTTAGCCTGGGGAAGCACATTCAAATGTTATCCGTTCGGCCTCTTCTGTCTGCTGTCAGATATTCCGACATAAAATTTCATAACGACATCCAGAGTTTTTCAGCATCCGTTGCTCTATAATTGTAGGTTAATACTCTGAACATGCCAATTGAATAACAGTATTAGCAAATTAATAATTGACATCATGTGAACATTTTCCTTTTGTCAACATTTCTATGATGTGGTAATTAGGGAAGGGAGGGGTGCGTGA
>NC_051400.1:30914249-30914508 GCF_015228065.2 Penaeus monodon
GCATCCGGGACCTCAGGGAATCGCCTCCTTCACGAAGCTAGCGGAGAGGGCGGGCATCTGCATCGCCGTCGTCGAGAGGATCCAGCGCATATCTAAGCCAGAAGACTTCGATCTCATCATCGAGAGGCTGTCGACGAAGCCCCAAGCGCGAGTCGTCATCATGTTCGTCGACGAGGATAACACCAGGTGAGAGCTTTGCTTGTGGCGTCTTGCTGTGGTGTGTGCACCATGGAAGTACACAGGGGATTTCTTGTGGGGA
>NC_051400.1:30915093-30915203 GCF_015228065.2 Penaeus monodon
GGTGTGGAACCCCCAAGGGGATTCTATCATGTTCTAAAATAAAAAGGTAAGCTTTCTTTCTCTGCTTGGTTTTCACCATAAATCACAATTTTTTTTATATTGTCCTTTTT
>NC_051400.1:30916005-30916165 GCF_015228065.2 Penaeus monodon
GATAAAAAAATTATCAACCCCAATCATCTTTTTCGGTTTCTCCTGTCCTTTTTATCCTTTCCTATTTCTCCTTTTCCCCCTCTGGTCCTTTTCTTTTCTTTTTTTTTTTCCCTTTACCCGTTTTTCCTCCTTTTAGCCAACTTTCCCCTCTCTTTTTCCA
>NC_051400.1:30917703-30917923 GCF_015228065.2 Penaeus monodon
TCCCTTCCGCCGAGCGGGGAGGAGCCAGCGGCCTCGTTGCTCCCCCACACGAAAACTTTCCTTCCTGAGTTCGGGGGAGAAGCGCCGCCGTAAGAAGCCTCGCGGGAAGCCGCTGGTTTCATCAAGTCACGGGCTGCGAGGCGGAGGTGCGGGGATTAGGCATACGGAGTCGAGCGCTATTTTGTAGGACGTGTCTTTTCCTTCTTTCTTGCTTTCGTTC
>NC_051400.1:30919601-30919983 GCF_015228065.2 Penaeus monodon
TTTCCCACATTTTTTTCCTCTTCTCCTTTTCTTTTTTCTTCCGAAATTTTTTCGTCTTTTTTCGTTTGTTGTTTTTTCCAACTTTTTATTTAACTATTTTTCTTTTTTGTCTTTTTTCCTTTCTCTCTCTTTTTTTCATCTTCTTCTCATTCTATATCTCTCTAACTTTTTTTTTCTAAAACTTCTATCTATCTTATATAAAATTCTTTTCCGTCCTATCTCTTATCATCTGTTCTATCTTTTGTCTTTTTCATTATCTATCTACTATCTATCTTTATCTATCTTTTTCTATCTTTTCTATCTATCTACCTTCTATTCTTTTTTTTCTATTTCTTCTTTTCTATCTATCTTCTATCTATCTATCTTCTACCTCCTATCTAGT
>NC_051400.1:30920042-30920124 GCF_015228065.2 Penaeus monodon
TTCATTCAAGCACAAACAAGCAGTAAAAGCAAATATTCCTTAACATCATAAAGACAACACAGTTTGATTTATCCTCATTTTC
>NC_051400.1:30920802-30920918 GCF_015228065.2 Penaeus monodon
CCAGAGGGGTAAATTTCTACGCCATTTCCCCTTTCCCTTCTGTTCATTTGTTTATTGTCTCTCTTTTTATTCTTGTATTCGTTCTTCTTTGGGATTTTCCCGTTTTCTTTATCGGG
>NC_051400.1:30921169-30921270 GCF_015228065.2 Penaeus monodon
TTACAAGTCCGCGAAGCAGTAAGGAAGCAAGCGATGAACCGAGGAACGCGTACATGGCTGCCCTCTTATTGGAAACGCCACATAAATTCGGTCGCCGGTCA
>NC_051400.1:30921392-30922121 GCF_015228065.2 Penaeus monodon
GACATAGGTCCTGTTGCAGGCGACCAGCGAAGCGTATGTGAGATACAGACAGTTCGTGCAGGAATGAGAGAGCGAGAGGTATTGAAAGTATAAAGGAGAGGGAGTGCTGGCGCGTGGGGTAACGGGAAAGAGAGAGCGAGGTTATTTGTTCTAATAAAAATAAAGTCGACATTGAAAAGAATGTAAGATATCTAAATAGGTTACCGAATTATTTGATAGGTAGGTTGACAAGAAAGTTAGTTATATTCTAGTCAAAAGAGGAATGGATTATTTAAAGATGCTGATGGTGCCAGCAGTAGAGAGAGAGATCGCGAGCATATACATTTTAAAAAAAGAGGGAGAGGGAAAAAGGTTATGAAAATAAGAAATTGCATTAATAGTTGATAAACGGATTGATGAATTCCTCCTATAAGAGACAAATAAAGAATACAATTGCAATTATAAAAACAAAAATGAATTAATGATGGTGAAAAGTAGAAAGAAAGAAAGGGTAAGATTATTCTTTTTCATAAAAAGAAAGGAGAAGAGATTTTCATCGAGATAAACAGTTGATATTATAATCACTTTGACCGATAAACAAATACCTTGCATAATTAGATAAAACAAAGATTGAAATAAATGCTGAACTTTTTTCTCGCAACTATTGAGATCAAAGGATGCTTTATATCACAATTTCCATTGCACTTTGTTGCAAATGTAATTTAAAAGGTTATGGACAGTGTAGTCACG
>NC_051400.1:30922394-30922648 GCF_015228065.2 Penaeus monodon
ACTTAGTTTGTACGACTTGGACGATTCGCAAATCTTGGCACAATTTCTGGCGCATCCCTCAGCCAGCGGCCGGCCGGAGCCCCGTATGGGAGCCCGATTATCACTTCCATTGCACGGCTGACGAGGAAGGACCCGGAGCTTTGTGGGGACAGACACGCCGCGATGCCTTCTCCAAATGCCAGAATCCATGTTCAAGAAAATCCGGAATTAAGTTTTATTTCTCACCGGTTTCATTCGAGGACTCAACAGTTGTT
>NC_051400.1:30922929-30923013 GCF_015228065.2 Penaeus monodon
ACAACTGTTGAGTCCTCGAATGAAACCGGTGAGAAATAAAACTTAATTCCCGATTTTCTTGAACATGGATTCTGGCATTTGGAG
>NC_051400.1:30923467-30923581 GCF_015228065.2 Penaeus monodon
TTGATCCTTTGGATTTTCTCCATAAATCGAAAATCCCCAAATTCCAAAAGGTCTGTCTTGTTAGAACGGAGAGGCGGAGAGACCATAGCCTGTGTTTGTTTACTTGCCTTTGTT
>NC_051400.1:30923918-30924126 GCF_015228065.2 Penaeus monodon
CCAGAGGCTATACAGCACAAGCACTTCCTCAGCCCCCCCTTACGCCCCCCCGCCCTCGCACGACGCAAGCACGAAGGCACGTGAGGCCGGAGATGCGTGCGAGGCGCAAGCAACGGCGGGAGATGAGGAGGCTGAGGTTGATCCATCACCTTGAGTCAAGCAAACACGCGATGCTCTTTGCGACTCGGCACAACAGCTCCCTCGTGGG
>NC_051400.1:30925383-30925927 GCF_015228065.2 Penaeus monodon
AGACAGAAGCAGAAAATCTAATTGGTCATGAATATTGCATTCTGTTAAGGATGAGAAATTGCTATGTAAGAGTCTCAACCTATCTCGTTGCTTGGAGGTACATAACATTTATCTAAGGCACAAGCGCCAGGTGATTTAAAACATACATTTGATTGATTTGAGTGACGGTCTTTTAACTGATTCTTCAGAAGTATAGGAACACCGATTTTTTAAAAGAGAAAATTAATGAATGAATGAATGGTTTAAAAATAAAGAGAATATTTTTTTTTAATGTTTCGAATTAGTAATCTTCACCTACAACGGTATAAAAGTGAGACGATGTATCTAACAACTTTTTTCAACGAAGATTTAGAGTGAAACTTTATAGATACTATTGGCATACCACTAACACGTTCAGTTTTGTTCGTGTGTTTGCTTTTAAAGTGCTTATTTAGCTTGCCATTATTTATCTGCGTTTACTTCTGGCTTTTTCTCTCACGGTGATTTCAGCTTTAGGAAGAACCGAATGCATTAGGTTGCATGACTCACTCCCTTCCGTCTTAAG
>NC_051400.1:30926742-30927349 GCF_015228065.2 Penaeus monodon
AAAGGAAGTATTACAGAACACAACACGTGGGGTCTCTCAGATAATGCCATAGCATTACTGGAAAACTTTGCACTCACTTCCAACTTTCCCGTAATTTATGCCTGCTGCAGAGAATACAAAGAAAAGAAAAGATATGTGGAAGATGTGACGTGCCGTCGCTCATTCAGACCGCATTTCTTTTCATTATTAAATATCGTGAAAGCTAACTGAGGACGTGAAATGAAAGTTATGTGACGCAGAGTGTACTTTCGTTCAGATTATTCATTGGTAGTATTGGGTACGTAATGATATTAATCTGCTTCGACACATCTGTTTCGCAAGCTTCTTTTATGCATTCAGGTGAAATTTAGCGAAACGAAATGCTCTTTCGGGGTTACAGAGCTGCCTGAAATTTCTATGCTTCCTTCACATTCTTTTTCTTTTTCTTCTTTTTTTTCCCTCTATGTTCGTAACTGTTTAACCTTTCTACATATCTTAAAAGTTTTGCTGTTTCTCAATTCTTTAACTTTCTTTGGGTTTTATCTTTTTTATCTCAATTAGTAATTGCTTATTTGTCTGACTGTGTTCCATGCTTTTCTCCCTCCCTCTCTCTATCTATCTATATATA
>NC_051400.1:30927810-30928073 GCF_015228065.2 Penaeus monodon
TCAGAACGATATCCAACCAATGCGACCGAGGTGGTAAGAGCAATCTCCGTCAGTTCATTAAAATGCAGTACGCCGTTTTTGATTCAGTGAGTAAAAGAAATTGGATTTCGAAATTTGACAAGCTGAGTCCGGAAAACGACACCCGCTGAAAGAAACACGTAAATAAGCTTCATGCCTGTAATGGTAAGTTAGCAAATATATCTAGAGTAATTTTTCGAAATAGCAAGATTACTTTGCGTTTTACTCGTCCGGATAATACACTT
>NC_051400.1:30928220-30928524 GCF_015228065.2 Penaeus monodon
AAACTGTTTTCACCCCGACATAAGTTGAAAGCAATCACGAGTAAATAAGAGTGAATTACGTAAAGAAAACAAAAGTATTACATATCCCTTCACATACGGCTTTATATGATCAAGATTTTTATAGTCCCCCCTCCAATATCATGATGAAAATATCCTTCCTTATAAATTTCTTAAAGGGTTAAACTACTCCGTTTTCTCTTGAAAGCTGTCCATCCCGGATGTCACACTAAATGGATGGAATTCTTAATCTTTCGTGCAATTTGAGAGCAGTTGCAGGCGTATTGCAAGTTCAATAAAGAACCAG
>NC_051400.1:30928795-30929173 GCF_015228065.2 Penaeus monodon
GACTGACATCGAGACAAATAAGGATCCAAGAAAGTAAACGATCGTCTAGCATTTTTTCCCCTCATTTTGTCAACGCAGTAGAACATTTTTTCCCCATTCAGGACATCACGTAATTTCACCCAAGACGGGCTCAGTATACACACACGCCCTTTTAAACGCTGATATGCAGTGAGCACACACAGGCCTGAAATAGTAGCCCGCTGTATTGGAAATTTATAGAGGACAGATAACGCAGACTTATGACAACGCACACTCTCCTGGCGAAGGCACTAAGTGAAAGCAAGGGAGAAGGCAATCCCCGGCGCCCAGGCTTTTTGCAGTGAAATCGTTTCCCCTTCGTTTTTTTTGTTTTTTTCAGTGAAAGTTTTCTAAATCGTT
>NC_051400.1:30929273-30929436 GCF_015228065.2 Penaeus monodon
AAGAAAAAAAAAAACGTATACGCACCAGTGGCCTTAGTAAAAAAGAAAGACCCTATATTTTTTTTAACTTGCCCTTTTAAAATATTTGTTCCTTTTGTTTGTCCAGAGACGCCTCAAAGATCCCGTCCAGGGTAACGACAGACGACATCGTACAAAAGAACTG
>NC_051400.1:30929917-30930046 GCF_015228065.2 Penaeus monodon
AAAAGACTATCATTGTATTATTAGTAAGGTTAAATGACTTTTTGTGGCGAGGGATAGTGACGATATTAACGGGTGAAAAATTGTAAATCCGGGTTTTTTTCCATCGCTAACGGGCACAAGTACTACGGA
>NC_051400.1:30930176-30930464 GCF_015228065.2 Penaeus monodon
CCCGTCCCACCTTTAGTTTTAATGTTCTTCTTTCCCCTTTTTTTTTTCCTCTTTGTACATTTAACTGGGCCCCGGCTGTCCAAAATACATCCCCGATTTTTCGCAAAATCTGTACCTGAATTCATTGATCTTTTTTGTAAAGTCTCGGAAAAATAGAATTTTCGATCCGGCCCAACCCCCCGCGTGCACCCGAGTATTAACTTCTCTGAAAAGGTTTATATATTGAAGGGGCCATGTTTCTCCCCTTTGGTTTTAAAAATTAAAATGCAATCGTTTTTTTTTAATGGC
>NC_051400.1:30930823-30931337 GCF_015228065.2 Penaeus monodon
AATTTTAGATTTGTTTTTTCTTGCTCACCTATTCCCCTCAAACCCTCTTTTTTTCCCATTTTTTTACTCCCCCCTTTTCCCCCACCATCTTTCCCCCTCTCTCATGTCCCCCCCACTTTTCACTCTCCCTCCCCACCCTCATCATCATCTTCCCCCCTCCCCATAATTTTGTTTTCCTCACTTTCCCCCTCCCCCACTATCCTCCCTCGCTTACCCCCTCACTCTCCACCCCTCCCCTTCTCCACTCCTCACTCTCCACTCCTCATTCTCCACTCCTCATTCTCCACTCCTCATTCTCCACCCCTCACTCTCCACTCCTCATTCTCCACTCCTCATTCTCCAACCATCAGTGCCCCACCCACAATTCCTGACTCTTCAGGGCTCAACCCATTAAACTCCATTTTAACCCTCTCCCCCCCACCCCCCAAATTTCCCTTTTCCCCTTTCCCCTCTCCCCCCCTTCTCCAACTCATTCATCTTTATCTTACTCCACACCTCCCCCCCCCCTTCTTAA
>NC_051400.1:30931630-30931785 GCF_015228065.2 Penaeus monodon
GCCCATTTCTCCCCCAAATTCCAACCACTCCCACCCCCCTTCACCACCACTTCACTCTCCCCACACCCATCAACCCCAAACCTTTTAAATATTTCTTCCTTCCTACTTTTTTTTTAAACCCCACAAACCACCCATTCTTCCTCACCACTTTTTAA
>NC_051400.1:30931850-30932453 GCF_015228065.2 Penaeus monodon
CTCCTATTTCCCCCTCTGCCCCTTTCATTTCCTCTAAACCCAACCATAATCCCCCCACATTTAATTTTCAGTAAATTTAAACTCCTTTAAATTTCCCCCCCCCCCAAAAATTATTTTTACTTCCTTCCCCTTTAAATATTATTTATTTCCAACCCCCCCAAAAATTTTTTTTTTTTGGTGGTAAAGATGTTTTCGTTGGGTCTACATAACTTAAACTCCACAAAAATTTCCCCTATTCCTATTTAATTTTTAAACCTTTCTTTTTAAAAAAATAGGATGATTAATCTTAAAAACTTTCTATATACTTTTAATATTCCCCCCCCCCCCCCACATAAATAAGATTTTTTGCTAATTTTGGGGGAATTTTATAAATTATTTTTTTCCAATATTATTATTTAATTTTAAACTATTAAATAATTGTAATGATTCGGCCAGGAACGGAAGAAAAATACTTGAGGAAAATAATAAGAATATTGCTTTTGATAACCCCAAAGGGTCCCTTGTGGGGGAATTTTCAAATTGCCAATATACCTTTTCCACCCGTTTTTTTCCAACCTCCAATGGGCCTCTACATAAACAATTTAAAAAGGGTAAAAGCTGATA
>NC_051400.1:30932498-30932579 GCF_015228065.2 Penaeus monodon
ATAAAACCCAATAACTATAATTTGGGGGGGGTTTTTTGTTGTGGGTGTATTAAATACTAAATATATTTATATTTTTATTTA
>NC_051400.1:30932831-30933483 GCF_015228065.2 Penaeus monodon
CACATACATATATCACCATAGAAATTGTTTATGAAAACTAGAGGCCCATTGGAGATACAAAAAGATAAAGAAACGGGTGAGAAACAGCGAAATCAATATTCCGCACACACTGCAAAATCTCCCTCACAGGGCACACTTGGACGCCTTCCATCATAACAGCCAATACTGTCTCAAAAAAAATTTTCCCTCCAGAGAGCATTTTTCTCCTCCGTTCCTGTCCCCGGGAACCCCCATTAGGGGATCTACCAGTCGATATGACGCCCATCATTCAAATACCGGATCAAGTCGGGATTGGCCAAGACGGACGGCACGTCATCAAGCCCGTTGATGCATCATCGCTCCGAAAAATTAGGCGGAGAAGGATGAATCTCCTCGATCCTCTCATGTGGGAGGGGGGGGGGTATCCAAACTAGAAATATAGTACACCGTGTATGTCAAGATTAACATCAATCCTAGGTTTCCTGTTAGAAAGAGAAGGACTTCTGTGTGGAAAGAATAAAAACCTCGGATGGAGACGAACGCTTTTGGTCGGGAGTAATGTGACGTGCACGCCCACAGAACGGGGACAGTTGAATCTTTACCACTTCAAAAAAGAAAAATAGAAGGGGGGGGGGGGATGTGGACGTAAATAAAGAAAAATGATTTGAAAATG
>NC_051400.1:30933529-30933632 GCF_015228065.2 Penaeus monodon
TTGCATGGAGATTTTAATGGTTTATCTGAAGAGTCAGGGGAAATTTTGGGGGGGGCACTGATGGTGGAGAATGGGGTGGAAATAGGATGGAGAGTGAGGGGTG
>NC_051400.1:30934154-30934374 GCF_015228065.2 Penaeus monodon
TGGGTGCCCATTTAAGTAAAACGACTTGCCTTAATTTAAAACCAAGGGAGTACATGGGCCCTTCTAATAATGACCATTTTTAAGAAGTTAAAACTCAGGCTGCACCTGGGTTCCGATCGTAAATTTTCTTTTTCCGAGACTTTACACAAAAATCAATGATTTGGGACAAATTTTTCGACAATCGGATGTATTCTGATCAGTCTGGGGATTAAATGTTCGA
>NC_051400.1:30934548-30934652 GCF_015228065.2 Penaeus monodon
ATCATTTCCATAGTACTTTGTCGTTTAAGCGATGGAAAACATCTGATTTACAATTATCATCGTTAATATCGTCACTATCACTCGCCCCCAAATGTGTACATCCT
>NC_051400.1:30935097-30935666 GCF_015228065.2 Penaeus monodon
AGGGAAGCACAAAAGTGCCCTAAAAATAAGGATGAGAAAAAAACAGTTTCTTTGTACGATGTCTCTGCTCGTTACCTGGACGGGATCTTTGAGGCGTCCCCCTGGACAAACAAAAGGAACAAATATTTTAAGGGGGAGTAAACACTATAGAGTCTACTGTTACTAATGGCCACTGCTGCGTAACTGTTTTCTTTCTTTTTCTATTTTTTAAAATCTTTAGATAACTTGGTCTGTTCTACTTGGCTTTATAGCAGAAAGTTCAAACCCCGCCTTGGTTCAGTTCGTCTAAGAAAGCAAGGTTTTTTTTGGGGTTTGGTTTGCCAAGAAGGTTTGATTCGGTTTGGTTCGATTATAAAGGGTTTAGTTTCGTTCTTCAAACTCAAAAAGGTTCAGTTTGGATCGGTTTCCCTAAGGTGGATCACTTCGGTTCGATTAGCTTGAGAGGGATCAGTGCGCTTCGCTTGCCTAAACGGTTCGGTTCGGTTCTGCTCCCCAAAAGAAGGGACAGTTTAGGTTCCTTTTTACTCGAAGAACTAGGTTTATTTCGGTTCATTTCAGGTCTCCCAAGG
>NC_051400.1:30935705-30935879 GCF_015228065.2 Penaeus monodon
ACAACTTACAAACAATAAAAAACCATAAACTCAATCCAATCCGACTCATCCGAGAAAATTTTCGAATCGGTTCGGAACGCTTCGAAACCTCTGTCCCTCACTCCCCTCCACGCTTAATCTCCTCCAAGGACGATCCGACGGGCAGGCAAACGGCACGCAGTCTCGCCCCCCCTC
>NC_051400.1:30935896-30936302 GCF_015228065.2 Penaeus monodon
GGGTTTCATGCGGCTTTGGGCACGGGGGGGACGTGGTTATAGAGGATAAACACCAAGCGGCCATTAACTAAACAAATAGCCGTTTTCCTTCTAAAACCCAAAGGGCGGAGAAAAAAGGTCGACGAGGCGGGAGAATTCGTTTCGAGTCTTGGCTGTCTCGTTCGAACTTCCCCGGATGTGATAGGTCTTTGGTCCCGAATGCATTTCGTTGTAGTTTATTTTCTTCTTTGCCTTGTCATAAAAAAAGAGAGCGAAATTAAATGCACAGAGTATTTATTTTATCTTTTTTTTTGGTAAATGTCATGGGCGATCTGGGTTTTTGCAGTCCCGAAATCACGGCCGTTGTAAATATAGTTGTAGTTTTTCACAGAGATTTCTTTATCGTTGTTATAGTCTTGACCTAAAA
>NC_051400.1:30936929-30937355 GCF_015228065.2 Penaeus monodon
ATTTCTTCCTCCCTTTCTTGCATTCTCAAGGATCTCAAGATGAAGGTGTATTTAGGCTTACGAAACAAAAAGGAAAATATAATCTCTTAAAAGAGGATTAGCGAAAGGGGAAGAGGGAAATGGATAGAAGACGAACGGGCAAGGTTAAGAAGGTTGGAAGGATGGAAGGACAGAAGGATGGAAGTTAGAAGGATGGAAGTTAGAAGGATGGAAGGAAGGAAGGATGGAAGGAGGAAAGTTCGGAGGATGAAACGTCAGAAGGATGGAAGGTTGGAAGGACAGACGTTGGAAGGATGGAAGTTGAAAAGACTGAAAGTATGGAAGGTTGAAAGAATAGAAAGGTTAAAATTAGTAGCATTCGAAAAATGAAAAGAATGAAAGGATAGATGGATGAAATTACTAAAAAAAAATGAGGGGATTGAAGTA
>NC_051400.1:30937443-30937546 GCF_015228065.2 Penaeus monodon
ACCCATAGGCGGTGTCCATGAAGGAGATTTCTCTTTACGAGATACTGTTCAGTTCAGGAAATTTGAAAACTTTGAATTTACGCTGATCTAAGAGATGCTACGA
>NC_051400.1:30937723-30937943 GCF_015228065.2 Penaeus monodon
CGGAGAAACAAATACAAGTACAAATTACTGCAACTATCAATCCTCTTACGATGGAGGAGAAACAATACTTTTAAAATGCAAATAGATATGGAGGGAATGGGGAATCAATAAGAAAAATTACCTTTACTATCTCTGGCAAAGCTTAGTTACAGAAGAATACGAGTCATTATCATAGACAAACAGGGGCATCCGAAGACGGTGAAAGATATATGAATTCCTC
>NC_051400.1:30938270-30938501 GCF_015228065.2 Penaeus monodon
AGTACACACAAACAGTATATCTTTCACCCTCTCTCCTTCATGTAAATCTCCTTCCATCGACATTATATGATCTACTGCCCGAAACTAAATCGCCTCACTAAACCTTTATATAATAGCTAAGAATAACAACTCATCTTTTAATGCTCGCTTTAAAAACGAATTTACGTTCTTCCAAAAATCGATTTTCATCTTCACGCCTCTTCCGTTTCTTTATTACCATAGATCCTCCGT
>NC_051400.1:30938968-30939166 GCF_015228065.2 Penaeus monodon
TCAAACAGCAATCCTCACCACCGTCTCTTTCCCTGCAGACGCCTCCTCGCCGCGGCGGTGAAGGCGGAGAAGGTCGGCCAGTTCCTGTGGGTGGGCAGCGACTCCTGGGGAGCTAAGATCCACCCCGTCAGAGACCAGGAGGAGGCCGCCCTCGGTGCCATCACTATCCTGCCGCGGAGGTCGTCGCTCTCAGGTAAG
>NC_051400.1:30939528-30939867 GCF_015228065.2 Penaeus monodon
TCAGACGAAAACCGTAGAAAACACACAAAGCCATTACGAGATAATGAAATGACACGAGCAAAGGACTTATGCAAAACTCACCCTCAAGAAACAGAATGACCTTGCATATTGCAACCAGAGCAAGGGCAAGACTACGAGACAAAAGGCGAATGAAGTTGTGCAAGAAATAGAATTAAAAATGGAATGAGGAAAAAAAGTTTAATTAGAACTGAAATGAGAGAGAATAATTTAGATACATTTCGAGTCCGGATTGTAGTGAAAAAAGTGACTTGTAAAATCGTGTCAAGCAATGAATTATAAAGTTAAAAAAAAAGAAAAAAGGAAAGAAAATTGTATATA
>NC_051400.1:30940320-30940408 GCF_015228065.2 Penaeus monodon
TTAAGACATTATATTTCAGGGAAAAGAGAGAATGAGGAAAAGGGGTGCAACACAACATAATTTTTCATAAGGTGCCGAGAGCATCTGA
>NC_051400.1:30940505-30941357 GCF_015228065.2 Penaeus monodon
TCATTTAAAAGGGTTACAGGAATATTTCAAACAAGATGAAGAAAAAAGATTAAAGCAAGGAAGAATGAGAGTCATAAATATAATCCGGCAGCATTCAGTCGCGAGACAGAAAGTGAAGGTTGTTATAGCAACATCCCGTGACGGCGGATACTTAGCGCTGAAGGGAAGGGATAAGGAGATAAAGAGAGATAAAGGATGATGGCGTCTTCCTCGACCCTCCCCCTAATGCCCCCCCTCCCTTCTACCCCCCTCCTCTCCTCCCCGCTTCGCTTCTCCCCTCCTCCCCTCTCATTCCTTGTCGTCCTCTCCTCCGTCTCCCCTCTCTCCTTGGCTCCCTGGCTAGTCCCTCTCCCCGGCCCCTCTCCTATTCCCTCTCCCCGGCCCCTCTCCTATTCCCTCTCCCCGGCCCCTCTCCCATCCCTCTCCTCGGCCCATCTCCTATTCCCTCTCCTCGGCCCCTCTCCTATTCCCTCTCCCCGGCCCCTCTCCTATCCCTCTCCTCGATTCCCTATCTAGTCCTTCCCCTCGACCCTTCTCCTAGTTCCTTTCCTTGATTCCCTATCTAGTCCTTTTCCTCGGCTCCCTATCTAGTTCCTCTCATCGGCCCCTTCCTTGTCCCTTCTCCTTTTCCTCTCTCCTTGTCCCCTCTCCTTGTCCCCTCTCCTTGTCCCCTCTCCTTGTCCCCTCTCCTTGTCCCCTCTCCTTGTCCCCTCTCCTTGTCCCCTCTCCTTGTCTCCTCCTCTCCCTTATCCCTCTCCCCTTCGCCCTTTCTCTCCCCTTAACCCCTTTTTCGTCGTCTGCCTCTCTTCCCCCTCCCTCTCCCCCGCCACACACAATTCCCCCCTCTCGGAC
>NC_051400.1:30941378-30941473 GCF_015228065.2 Penaeus monodon
TCAGGAGGCGGTTTCTCTCTTGGCTTCCCTCTCGCTTTCCTTCCTTTTCTCTTTCGCTTTATATCTTGCTCATGTTAACACTCACATGCGCGCGC
>NC_051400.1:30941673-30941789 GCF_015228065.2 Penaeus monodon
GCATATGTACTTTTATTATTGATTCCTTTTCTTCATATCTCAAGTTCACCATCTGTTTCTTCTACACTATTTTTCTACACTATTTTTCAGACTTATCACATTTCTCTCTCTCAACA
>NC_051400.1:30942728-30942819 GCF_015228065.2 Penaeus monodon
CATCCCTCTCTCGTCTGCGTCACAGAACAAATCTTCCACAATAGCAGATTTGGGAAAGGCTGGGGGGAGGGGAGGGGCACAGAGGACACGT
>NC_051400.1:30943296-30943682 GCF_015228065.2 Penaeus monodon
CCGGACGCAATGGAATTAATCTATGAGTGACGTAAGCACAACGCTCCGTGCAACCGAAATGAGCAGCTTGGGTGAGAATGCCATTATCAGCAATTCTGGGTATTTGATATTCCTCCAGTTTACATTGTTTCTTTGATATGTCCAGCGTCCTGAAGTCTATAAATTGATACATCTATTTGTAAAGTATAAACTGAATGAGTTGAAATAACCTACATGTCCAGTGGGGAGATAAATTTACATCTTTCTTTATCAGAAAACCCGTGCGTTTCTTTCTTCCCGCCTAATCCTTTTGTTTTGATCTCCCGCCCTCCTAAGCCTTGTGCCTTTTCTTCATCTCAGGGTTTGACGCCTACCTGCGGTCGCTGCGGCCGAAGCGACGCGGCACG
>NC_051400.1:30943713-30944656 GCF_015228065.2 Penaeus monodon
TCCAGCGCAACTGCCGCAACGTGTGGTTCAAGGAGTTCTGGACGCAGCACTTCAACTGCACCTTCAGGGAGCGCCTTCCCCCCGGGCGGAAGGCGTGCACGGGCAACGAGACCATCACCCACGAGCAGGAGGGACTCGTACCCTTCGTAGGTCAGTAGCTCCCTCTTCTAGCATCTCAAAAAAAAGAACAATAAAAGTAAAAAAATTGGCGTTTCCCTGTCGTGGTATTGACGGTTGCCGCTGTCATCGCACTGTATCCGAGAGCCTTCAGCATAATCCTATGCTTTCCGGAGCCCCCATTAACATTCCTGATTGATCTATACCATGCGCTCCAACGTGTGCATGCTCGTTCCTATTCAGCCACAATCATGCATGGCATTAGCATAATCCGAGGCTGGATACACAGGCAACGAGAGGCATGGGGCCTTTAAAACAGCGACGAGGGCGCGGGGACTCTCTCAGGAAAGCATCGCAGTAAACGGGATTATATGCAGAAGGTTCAGACAGCTGTTCGACTCCCACAGATAGAACAAAAATCATTCCCTTGGTGTCTCTTGGGACGGCAGGCTCGGAACGGGAACTCTGCCTATAAATATGAATTTCTTGATTGCTCTCCTCGCAGGCAGCCCCTGGGAAGTCAATCTTCTTGATGCTGTCAAAGACGGGTCGCCTGGATACATATTCCTGGCACAGTGAGAATTCTCAGGCTGCCGATATACTGCGATAGATAACGTTTACCTCAGGCCCTCTTTTGCAAACACACAAAATACTCAAAAGATATAAACCAGAAATTCAAAAGGCAGTCCTCTTTATATCCTAAAGGATATAAACCATACTCAAAGGCAGAATCTATGCAATCAAAAGGCATCGTCATAGATTCGGAAGAAATAAACCAGATTTAAAAGACAAACCACGCCCTCAAAAATGTATAAACCCCGCAAAA
>NC_051400.1:30944748-30945347 GCF_015228065.2 Penaeus monodon
CACAGATTCACAAGAAGTGAAACACAGAGAAAACATAAACCAGATTGAAAAGACATAAATCACATATTCAGAAGCAAAGCCACAGACTCAACAAACACAAACCAAGCATTAAAACAACGTAAAACACACGATAAAGACAAATTACGTACGCAGGAGACAAGAACTAAAAACTCTAAAAACATAAACCACGCACTCTTGAGATATAAACCCGCACTCAAAAGGCATGAACCGCAAACTCAAAATATGTAAGCAACAGACTCAGAAGAAACAAAATAAACATAAACCAGACAACAAACACGCAGGCAAATGATATGAACCACAAAATTAAACATAAACCACGCACTCAAAAAACACTCAAAAGACAACTTACGCACCCAAAAGCAATGAACCACAGACCGAAAAACATAAACCAAAGATTCAAAAGATATAAACCGCATGCTCAAAATACAAGGACCGTAGACTCAATCGACACAGAGCACAAACTGAGAGGACATAAACCACGCCCCGAAATACATAAACCACACAATTAAGAGACCACGCCCCCAAAATACATAAACCACACAATTGAGAGACACAAACCACGCCCTCAGAATAGATAA
>NC_051400.1:30945466-30945680 GCF_015228065.2 Penaeus monodon
AATCACGCCACATCCCGCATATGATGTAACTTGATAGTAATAACTAAAGCAACATAGAAACCGCAATCATCAGACAGGAAAACCAGCATAAATACAGACACATTTGCGGGACACACACACACGCGCGCCACCCGATGCCCATTTGTGTTGAAACTGGAAAATATGAAAACTTTTTAAAATATCTTTTTCTTTTTGTGGTCAGTTAAATTCTGCT
>NC_051400.1:30946314-30947088 GCF_015228065.2 Penaeus monodon
CGAAAGAGAGAGTGGATGAATGAGTAATCTAAAGCAAAGTAATGAAGTATTTGTTTATGGAGAGTGATTCTGCACCCTTTACATGATCCCTCGTCCGTGACTAGAGAGGAGGGTAAAAAAAATTATGGAAAGGGGCGATGGAAATATACAGTGATGAAGTAGAGAAGAATAGGAGAGACAAAAAAAAGGAAGGAAGGGACTTTGAAAGTGATGGGAAAAAGAAAAAACGGTAAAGACTTAATGAAAAAATGGAGAAGATTTGCGATGGTAATCAAGTGAATATGAGAGATTATATTAGCAATATCCAATAACAATTAATAGCTATGATCACAGAAATCAATAAAGATGTTGATACAAACATAGGTAGAAACATGGATATAGACATAAACAAGATAACAACAGAAAGAAATACATAATTTGAAGATACACACACACATGCAGTAATGCATAAAATAATAGATTTAGGTATACTTCAAATACAAATATGTTTGTTTATACTGTACATAAACAACAGACCTACATTTTCATCTATACATTTGTACCGATGTAGATATATAACACAAAACAACACCGGATATTATCTATATTATTTCCGAAATATATATTACCGACGAGAAGCTCCAGCCGCTACGATCAATTATCCTACTAATTGCTATATGATTATGAGGGAAGAAGATCTAGACGCCTAATTAGAATTGGGATGTTATGAACGATGCATGCCATTACGGCTGGGAATGCGAGGGAGGGGAGAGGGGAGGGGAAAGGGGGGTGATG
>NC_051400.1:30947244-30947455 GCF_015228065.2 Penaeus monodon
TTGCGGAACGGGGGAGGGGGGGAAAGGTGGGAAGGAGAAAGGGAAAAGGGTCGGTGGGGAAGGATAAGGGGCTGGTAAGGGGTGTATGAAAGGGTGAGGGATTGGTGGAACGGGAGAGGAAGAGGGAAATAGCGGTAGGGGTATGGTATAAGGGGAAAAGTAAGAGGGGAAGGGACGATGGAAGAGGGACGGTGTGAGTTCGTGATGATTA
>NC_051400.1:30947504-30947642 GCF_015228065.2 Penaeus monodon
CCGGAGGATAAGAAAGTGGAAGATGTTAAAGCGGAGAAAGGGGAAAGGGTCAGAGAGGGGTTAAGGGAGATGGAAGGATGGTTGGTGAGGAAAACTGGGAGATGGGAGGAGGAAGGGAGGGTAAAAGGGAGATTGACG
>NC_051400.1:30947669-30947735 GCF_015228065.2 Penaeus monodon
TTGATGGGTAAAGAGATCAGGGGATGAAAGGAAATCTTGAATCGGAGCTATTTCAAGGTATTTAGG
>NC_051400.1:30947809-30947884 GCF_015228065.2 Penaeus monodon
ATAAAAATCTTATTATAATCCTCATTATAATTCCAATGTTACTGCTGCTACTTCTCCTTCCCTCCCTTGGCTAAT
>NC_051400.1:30948301-30948434 GCF_015228065.2 Penaeus monodon
CTTCTTTCTCGTTTTCTTTTATTTCCTCCATCCTCTCTTCTTCCCCTTTCGTCCTATTTCGCCCTAAATCCTTAATCCAGTTAACATCTACTCCTTCTCGATTTCCTTTCATTCACTCCTTCAGTCCCCTCCC
>NC_051400.1:30948464-30949073 GCF_015228065.2 Penaeus monodon
CCCCTTTCACCACGTTTCGTTCCATTTCGTCCAAACCGGCTTTATCCCTGTCTCGCGTACTCTCTTCCTTCGCTCAAGGCGTGTTTTGACGGGACCCTGCTAAGCGGAACCTCGCTACCGGAGTTGATTGAAGCCCATTGCAGTGGGGTTGCAGGCACTGCCGTCATCATCTTCCCCGGGCGGTTTGGGATCAGGGAGGGAGTGAGCTGGAGATCCCGGGTGTGGGAGGGAGGGTGGGGGAGGGAAAGGGAGGGTGAGGGAGGGAGAGGGAGCGTGGGGGAGGGGGAGAGAGTGAGATGGAGAATCCGGATGTGGGAGGGAGGGTGAGGGAGGGAGAGGGAGGGTGAGGGAGGGTGAGGGAGCGTGGGGGAGGGGGAGAGAGTGAGATGGAGAATCCGGATGTGGGAGGGAGGGTGAGGGAGGGAGAGGGACAATGAGGGAATGAGATGGATATCCCAGATGAGGAAGGGAGGCTGAGTGAGGGTGAGAGAGGGAGAGGGAGCGTGAGGGAGGGTGAGGGAGTTTAAGGGAGGGTAAGGAAGTGGAGGGAAATCACGCTAATTGCTTTTTATTCATTTCTTTCTAAAGAACCATAACTAACATCTTCTC
>NC_051400.1:30949416-30949623 GCF_015228065.2 Penaeus monodon
CTCATATCAAACAAGTTTACATCTCATAACTCGTTCTTCACCTCATGAATCAAAAAAAAAATCGTGCCGTTCATATCCCCCGCTTTGTTACTCATATACTTAACTTAATATCTCTTTTAGCCTTTCATTTTTCATTTCTGAAAGCCTATCTTCACAGGTAAGACACGCCTATCTTCACAGGTCAAACCCATGACCACTCTTCCGAAT
>NC_051400.1:30950042-30951028 GCF_015228065.2 Penaeus monodon
AGTGTTGGCGAAACTTATAACTCCGGGTCACAATTCGGTTGAGGGAAAAAAATATATTTCCCACAAAACTTTTTAAGGTCATACGTCATGTGGGTGGATTGAGGCCGCCCACTGTCACTGACTCACTTTGTCTCCTTGGCGTCAGAGAGCGGAAGGAAGGGAGGAGGGGAGGAGAGGAGAAGGGGGTAGAAAGTAAGGAGAAGGAAAGAGGGGAGAAGGAAGGAAGGGAGGAGGGGAGGAGAGGTGAAGGGGGTAGAAAGTAAGGAGAAGGAAAGAGGGGAGGAGTGGAGAAGGAAGGAAGGAAGGAGGTGAGGAGAGGAGAGGGTGGTAAAAAGTAGGGTGAAGGAAAGAGGGGAGGAGAGGGGGAGGGGAAAGAAGGACGTGGGTAGAAGATAGGAAGGAGAGAGAGGAGAAGAGGTGTAGGAGACGGAAAGAAGGAGGGGAGGAGAGGAGAAGGAAGGAAGGAAGGAGGGGAGGAGAAGCAAGCAAGAGGGTAGAAAGAAGCAGGAAGGAAGGAGGGGAGGAGAGGAAAAAGAAGGAAGGGGTAGAAGGGAAGGAGGAGGAGAATGGGGTAGAGGAAATAGAAAAAAGTGGGAGGGATAAAAAAGGGAATGAAAGGAAAAGAGAGAGAGAAGAAGAGAGGAAAAAAGACAGGACAAGGCCAGGGTAAAGAGGAGGGTAGACAAAAGAATAAAAATGCGAAGGAGAAGTGAAGGAGAACGAGAGAGGGAGAAAGAGGACGAGGATGGTCACACTAAAGTCCCCCTTAAGAGTGAAAGGTGGTCTTTGTAGCGAGTGATTTAAGTGGTCGTATGTCATATTTATCGGAGGGAAAAAATATATAAACGTTGGTTATAGAATTCCACGAATAGCTAGCCTTGTCCCGGATGTAAGTTCTTGATTACTTTGCGGGATGAGGACGCGTGGTGATGAAACGCGGTGACAAATACAGCTACATAAAAAAATGGCAGACTTGGCCAAAGTTT
>NC_051400.1:30951167-30951350 GCF_015228065.2 Penaeus monodon
TCTTTTTATAAATCAAAATCATTAAAATATTGTGTGATAGATACTGATAGATGGAGGAAGTTCACAATATACTCTAAGCTGCAACTCCTCTTGGCACAGATGCACTGAAGCAAACAGAAGTGCCAGCATACTCTGTATACAGTGTCTGGCCACACATATCAATACCACTCACACACAGACACG
>NC_051400.1:30951991-30952182 GCF_015228065.2 Penaeus monodon
AAGTATCCCTATTACCAAGGTATTCGCCCAAACGAGACCGAGCGGTGATCGGTGGTTACTGACTCGCAAAGTTACAAGTTGCAAAATTACCGCTGTTGCATGATAACGAAATTAGCGAACAGCCCAACAACACCGGAACTATGTGGTTGGCTGCTCATGACGGGGTGAGGGAGCTGCTTGATTGCGAGGCC
>NC_051400.1:30953061-30953421 GCF_015228065.2 Penaeus monodon
CATAGTCATTTTCCCCTATATGTCTATTAGGTATGATAGGCTTCATGCTGTAAATTTTCCACATATGCAAATTTCCGACAAATGGAAACAAAACAATAAACACATATGCTATACATTGGCTGAATAATCACTCACGCATGGCCACTATCATCACTTCACCAAAAACATGCATATGATTATTTTCCCCTCTCTAATATACGATTCATTATTTCCCCTCTTACATAGCACAACCTACGTCAACATTTCCTTCCCCAAAATAACACACGTTCCCCTAAATGCAAAAACACTGACCTTCATAAAAAAAGGCATTCCAATAATATTCCTGTACTTCCATATCGCAGTTTTTGGGAAAACCCCCAT
>NC_051400.1:30953713-30953949 GCF_015228065.2 Penaeus monodon
TAGATCAAAATGCTAAGATTTTCCTTCACAAAAGCAACAAGAACAATTCGTCATTTTTCCTTCTGGCTCCCCCCACAGTGGACGCAGTGTATGCCATGGCTCACGCTCTGCACACCCTGATTCAAGATAAGTGTGGAAATCTCACGCTGTGTGATGCAGTGCTGCCGTCTCCATCAGGCCAAGAGATGCTGCAGTATATCAGGAACGTGTCGTTCATAGGTCAGTATTGGCGTGTG
>NC_051400.1:30954000-30954066 GCF_015228065.2 Penaeus monodon
TTGTGCTGTGAAGGTGGATCCTTGCGTGTGTTTGTGAGTGCTTGTATTTTTGCGTACTTGTGTAAT
>NC_051400.1:30954172-30954469 GCF_015228065.2 Penaeus monodon
ATCGCACGTGCGAGTTTTCGTACAAGCATATAAATCCGTCACTTTAATCTATGCGCTCTAAAGCACCGAAGCTCTGAGTCCCTTCTCATTCCATTCCAAGTGTAAACATTGCCTCCATAACCTCCCCCTCCCCTTCCCCCTCACTCCCCCACCGCGCCCTCTGGCTAAACAAGGTTACACTTCGTCTCCCTCACCTTCGGCCGCTAATAATTCCTTTACGAAGTTTTTCTTTCCTTCCCATAATAAACGAAACCTTTTTTCCGACCTTGCTCTTTCTGAGGGCTACTACTGATGCAA
>NC_051400.1:30955262-30955356 GCF_015228065.2 Penaeus monodon
TTCTCAACATAACTGCTAGCTGATAAGTCCCCCCCGCCCCCCCTTCCCCTGTAGACTTAGTAAAAATCAAATAATGTTCAAATTGTTTGTTTAT
>NC_051400.1:30955699-30956696 GCF_015228065.2 Penaeus monodon
TGTATATATTTGGGGTGTGTCTGTTTAAAACCCAGAAATTTTAAATTTTTTTCCATAGTAAATTTTCCCCTTATTCTATTGGGTATGATAGGCTTCTTTGGCTGTAAATTTTCCCATATGAAATTTTCCCAAAAAATTTAAAACAAAAAAAATAAACCCATGCATACTTTGGGCTGAATTCATCACCATGGCCACTATCATCATTTTCCCCAAAAAACTTTCATATGATTATTTTCCCCCTTCTCTATATACGATTCATTATTTCCCCTCTTCATAAAACCCCTCTCAACTTTTCCCTTCCCCAAAATAACCACGTTCCCCTAAATCCCAAACACTGACCTTCATAAAAAAAGGCTTTCCCCAAATAATATTCCTGTATTTCCCAATATGCTTTTTTTGGGAAAACCCCCATTCCTCTCCACTCTCCTCCCCTCCCTTCCCCCCCCCTCCTCCCCCCCTTCTCCTCCCCTCTACCCCCCCCCTTTTCCCTCCCCTCCCTTCCCCCCCTTTTCCCCCCCCCCTTCCCCTCTCCTCCTTCCCCTCCCCCCCTTTTTCCCCCCCTTTTCCCCTCTCTTCCTCTCCCTTCCCCTCTCTTCCCCCCCTTTCCCCCTTCCCCCCCCCTCCCCCCCCTTTTTTTCCTTCCTTCCCCCCCTTCCCCCCCCTTCCCTTCTCACCCCTTTCCCCCTGGGCCCCCACTCTCCCCCCTTTCCTTTCCCTTTCCCTTCCCCCCCCTTCCCCCTTTTAAACTCCCCCCCTTAGAAAAAAATGCTAAGATTTTCCTTCACAAAGAAACAAGAAAAATTCGTCTTTTTTCCCTTTTCTGGCCCCCCCCCACAGGGGAACCAGTGTATGCCATGGCTCACGCCTCACACCCTGATTCAAGATAGTGTGGAAATCTACGCTGTGTGATCCAGTGCGGCGTCTCCATCGGGCCCAAAGAGATGCTGCAGTATTCGGAAACGTGCCTTTTTTCTTTGGGTCAGTTTTGGGCCCGTGT
>NC_051400.1:30956742-30956814 GCF_015228065.2 Penaeus monodon
AATTTTTGGTGCTGTGAAGGGGGCCCCCTTTGCGTGTTTTGTGAGTGCTTGTATTTTTGCGTACTTTGAAAT
>NC_051400.1:30956858-30957241 GCF_015228065.2 Penaeus monodon
GTTTTGTGTTTGAATTTTTCGGGGTATTTGTTATATTTTATTTGTGTGTGTGTTTTTTTTATCGCACTCCCGAGTTTTCGTAAAGCTAAAAAATCCTTCACTTTAACCCTTGCGTCAAAAAGCCCCAAAGCCTGATCCCTTTTTTTTTTCCCCATTCCAATTGAAAACCCCTTGCCTCCATAACCTCCCCCCCCCCCTTTCCCCTCACTCCCCCCCCGGGGCCCTCTGGAAAAAAGGGGTTACCCCTTTCGTCCCCCTAAACCTTGGGCCCGCAAATAATTCCTTTACAAAGTTTTTTTTTCCTTTCCCCATAAAAAACCAAAACCCTTTTTTTCCGACCTTGCTTTTTCTGAGGGCTAATACTGATAAAATCTCTTCAGCGC
>NC_051400.1:30958885-30959124 GCF_015228065.2 Penaeus monodon
GCTCCTTTAGATAATTTCTTCAGTTTTTCTAACAAGCTCCATTTGCACCGTGAGCAGGACACCCACTCGTCTTCTCTTTTTCGTCTACTTCTTTCTCGTTTCCTCTTTTATCTCTTCCTGTCTTTACCTTTTTCCCCCTTTTTCCTAGTTTCGTCTCCGAGAGAAACTTTTCGTCTGTCTCTTTATCTCCGAGTCGCTCTGTCTTGACTGTCATGGATTCCAAGATGCGCGACAGGGAT
>NC_051400.1:30959889-30960674 GCF_015228065.2 Penaeus monodon
CATTTACCCTCTCTCCCTTTACCCTCCCCCTCTCCTTTTCTTTACCCTCCCTCTCTTCTTCCCTTTCCCCTCTCTCCCTCCCTTCCCCCTCCTCCTCTTTACCCTCCCTCTCTCCCTCCTTTTACTCTCCCCTCTCCCTCCCTTTCCCCTCCTCTTTTTTACCCTCCCTCTCTCCCTCTCCTTCTCCTCCTTCTCTTTATGCTCCATCTCTTCCTCCTTTTCCCCTCTCTCCTTTCCCCCCCCTCCCACCTCCATATCCCACGGAGGTTTCATCTATCCCTCGTACTTCACTTTTCCTTCTTCCTTCCATCCTCCTTCCCTCTCCCTCCTCCCTTCTCTTCTCTTCCTTCCTCTCTTTGCCTTCGTCTCATTTTCCCCCTTTTTCCTGTCATTCTTCTCTCCTCTCTCCCCTCCACTTTTCCTCCCTTCCCCTCCCTCCTTTTTGATCCACGTCTTCCTTTTCTCCTTATCACCTATTCACATCTCCTTTCTGACCCCCTCTTGTTTTCCTTCTTCTACTCTCTTCTTCCCTTTCTCTTCTCACTATTTTCATCTTTCCTCTCACTTCTCCCACTATTCTTCTCCTATTCTACACTCTTCCCCTCTCTTACTCCCGTCTTTCCCCTTATCCGTTCCCCTTCTCTCCTCCTTTCTCCTTCATTTCCCCTCTTCTTCTTCCTCTCTTCCCTCTACTCCTTCTACCCCTCCTCTTCCTCTTTTTCCTCCATCCTCTCCAATTTCCTCTTTTCCCTCCTTTCCTTCTTTGCTCTTTTCCCCTCCTTCTT
>NC_051400.1:30960760-30960948 GCF_015228065.2 Penaeus monodon
AAGAGCGATCTCACTTCCCCAAAAGCCTCGAGTCAGCATCTCCTCCCCCTCCCCCCCCCTCACGAAGGGAAAGGCGAGGAGGACGAAGGAAATGAAAATGCACGAAAAAATATGCACAATCGCCAATCTCTTCTTTGATGTTCGTTTTCCCGTTTACTTTTTCGCATTTTCATCAGTTGTTTACTGGT
>NC_051400.1:30962246-30962385 GCF_015228065.2 Penaeus monodon
ATCTGTCGACACAACAAAGGCTCCTCCTCCTTGCACCATTCGCTTAAGGAGGATCTTCCTGCCTTTGGGTCTGATCAGCATATCCAAGACACGCCTGAAAACGTTTCTAAACTTGGAGGGAGGAAAAAAAATCACAGAT
>NC_051400.1:30963641-30963728 GCF_015228065.2 Penaeus monodon
GCAGGAGATAATGAGAATTCAAAGAATGTAAGAATTAAATATTTAATTGTGTTACGATAGAAAGGAGAGGATATTGAAGACAGAGAT
>NC_051400.1:30965116-30965333 GCF_015228065.2 Penaeus monodon
GAAGAACAAGAACAAGAAGATATGAAGAGAAAGGGGAAATAAAGTAAAGGAAAGACGTATGGTGAGAATATAATAAAAAGATGAGGAAGTGAGCAAGACAGACCAATAAAAGGAGGGGAAAGAGAACAGGATAATTTGATAATATGAAGCTCCATCCTAGCTACGAAATGGAAGGAGGAGGAATCGAATAAAGGAGAGAAAAGTGGAAATGGAAGTG
>NC_051400.1:30966425-30966491 GCF_015228065.2 Penaeus monodon
CCAAACCAAAACACCAAACAACATATAACAAACACCGACATAAAAGAGGACAAAAATATGTATGTA
>NC_051400.1:30966552-30966684 GCF_015228065.2 Penaeus monodon
TCGTCCGCGTCGGCGCAGAACGCTACGCGAGCGACCAATCTCCATATTGGCAAAGGTGGTCACTGCTCGTAAAATGCGTCGTTATGTCTACATATAGCTATTCGCGTATACATGCAGTGTATATATACATAT
>NC_051400.1:30967169-30967317 GCF_015228065.2 Penaeus monodon
TCATACAAATATCAAATAATCTTGTGAATAAAAATAACAAATAATCTGTATATCACCAAATACAAGATGCAGAAATAACAATATGCAATAGAAGAGCAGATAAATGTAACAGACAAATGTCAAAGTTCGTGTTTGCCCGTGATCTTGT
>NC_051400.1:30967920-30968028 GCF_015228065.2 Penaeus monodon
GCAAGGCCGAGAGGAGAGGGAGGCGCCCCTGCATAGAGAGACAAATCGCGGCGCGTTATCTCAATATCAGCTAGATCTCGCCCCTGATCCCCCCCCCCCTTGGTTGCC
>NC_051400.1:30968305-30968400 GCF_015228065.2 Penaeus monodon
TTCTTTCTCATATCCTACCTATCCCTAACCCTCTTTATTCACCCTTTCCCTTCTACCTTCTTCGAAATTCTTCTATATTCCTCGAGAAAAAAAAA
>NC_051400.1:30969373-30969628 GCF_015228065.2 Penaeus monodon
AGGTCAGCAAGGTCGCGAGGTCAAGTTCAACACAGACGGAGACGCTCCGGGCAGTTACTTCATCTACCAGTACCAGAAGGTCAGCGAAAAGGCCTATGACTACGTCCGCATCGGCAGCTGGACCGAGAGGTGGGTCCCTCGCGTCTGATGTTTACCTTTCGTTTAATTCTTATTTCTGTTTCAGTTTATCTTAGTTAATTTGGTTATCTTTTTTTATACTTTTTTTCTCATTTTTTCGATATATTTTTTTACAGA
>NC_051400.1:30969753-30969892 GCF_015228065.2 Penaeus monodon
CGTCTTGCTTTATCTTTTATGCCTTTGTCACGTCTTCTCGTCGATTTATTTGTAATTTCTGTTTTTTGCAACTTTTTTCTTGAACTTAATATATTCATCTATTGTCTTGTTCTTTCTGGTTTTGATCAGTTATCTCACA
>NC_051400.1:30969934-30970050 GCF_015228065.2 Penaeus monodon
TCACTAACCTTCGTGTGCCTTTTCCTTTATTCCTCATCGACTGTTGGACGAAAAGGTGAGGTTATTCGGTGTTTGTTTTGTGTCGTTTTTATTGTCGTTTTTATCTTATTCCCGGT
>NC_051400.1:30972588-30972652 GCF_015228065.2 Penaeus monodon
GTGGTCACTTTTTTCGGTGGTTGGAGGTAAATGAATAGATTTTGTCTAGAGAATATGTGTGGAA
>NC_051400.1:30973406-30973547 GCF_015228065.2 Penaeus monodon
GCATCACGCGCGTGTTTCTTTGACCTTTTTAGCTTATGGAGAGCATTGGAAATTATAATTAAACACAGCATGACACATGATAATTCCAGGAAAAAAAAAATCTCTCATAATTTAATTCTAATCTGATGAATATGTAGTTCC
>NC_051400.1:30973619-30974633 GCF_015228065.2 Penaeus monodon
TCCTTTTTGAAAAATAGTCATAAAATGAAATGAAAATAAATCCGACGGAGCGTAGGGGCGAGGGAGGGCGAGAGGATAAGAAGACGGGGAATGGGAGGAATGGGAAGGACTAAGAATGGGGAGAAGAGGAAGACGGGGAATGGGAGGAATGGGAAGAATTTAGAATGGGGAGAATAAGAAATAGAAGAGATAAGGAGTGGGGAGAGTTAAGAATGGAAATTGGGAGGGATAGGAATAGGGAATGAGGTTGGGAAGAATTAGGAATAGGAATTAGGGAGGTCTAAGAATAGGGTAATGAGGTTAAGAAGGATTAGGAATGAGAAGGGATGAAGGGGGGGACCAGAAATGGGGAAGAGCGCTTGGGGAGGCCTAGGAATGGGGAAGAGCGCTTGGGGAGGCCTAGGAATGGGGAAGAGCGCTTGGGGAGGCCTAGAAATGGGGAAGAGCGCTTGGGGAGGCCTAGGAATGGGGAAGAGCGCTTGGGGAGGCCTAGAAATGGGGAAGAGCGCTTGGGGAGGCCTAGAAATGGGGAAGAGCGCTTGGGGAGGCCTAGAAATGGGTAAGCGCGACGGGAAGGGAAAGGAAGTTGGCTGACATCGATCCTTTTTCTCAAACATCTCACAGTTCGTCACATTTTACGTCGAAATATCACTCTCTGACGTTCCTCGTATCGCATATTTTGATTATAGACATCCAAGCATCCGAAAGATTATTTTGGTTCGTTTCAGTTATTGTTAGAGAAGCAATGATATGTATATGGAATAGTTACTCAATTTTGTTGCGTAAATACGTTTTGTCTTTCTCTTATTTTCTGATTTTTCTTGGATATTTTGATAAAGCAGTTGATGCTGTAATAAAATATCTTGTGGAATTATTTGAAGGATTGAAAAACAACAAGAATTTTTTTTTTCACTCTCTTATTTTTGTTCTGCTTTATCGTTCCTCTCCCTCTTCCATTCGTTTGTAATGGATGATAATCCATGATATTTCCATTTTTCTTCTCATGTCACTCTT
>NC_051400.1:30975289-30977273 GCF_015228065.2 Penaeus monodon
TGCAGCACCTCCACGCAGACCGATGGATTGTTCATGGAGGCTTGGTTGCAATTAGCCAACTTTGTATTCATTTACTGATACATATATATTTTTTTAACTTTTATTATTTAATGAATGTTCTGTCTATTCTTAATTATTTTGTTTAAGTTACATGTGGAAGTTATGATATTTGTTGTTACACTGAAAATTATTAGATTTAGCAATTGCACGTATATAAAGATTTTCCGATGTAGTTTTCCGATGTTGTCCAGTCTGTAGAATCTAGTTGCACTGTGTGGAAATATTGCATAAAATGTCTTTCTGTTGCGGTTTAGTTTAGTTACTGCCCATTGCAAAGATTTCCTGGGTCAACACAGTCTCGTTAATGCATTTTCCATTTTGTATATTTTGAATGATAGAGATACCTGGATTAAACTGAAATTGCCCGTTAAAGTTAGACTGTGTGACTGTGTGATCTGGAGACTAAGTGACTCGATGCAAATGCTATTATCGTGTTGCATATGCTAAGCTGTGTGTGTGTTGATAGCACATTGCTTCTCTTTAGGGAGCGTTGTTGTCATAAGTTGATAAAAATATGACCTTACACTTCAAGTACTCTTTGTGTGAAAGCAAATGTCCGAAACGTTTAACAAGCCTTAGTTGTGTTCGAGCTTTGCAACTCATGCATTGTAAATGAATTAAGTGTCACGGGGAGTTTGAGCAGATAACTACTGTTAGTGTTGGTGAGGCAATCAATAAGGATCTTCGTTGTGTGGTGTAAGTAGGAAGAAAAGTATATGGCATTCTTATCATAAATTCTTATCATATACATTTTATTGAGAATAATGACACATGTATTGGTGTTCATGTTGTACTTTGGTGCTTTATAAAGGAATGTTTCGCGAAAAAAGAGTTATTCGATACATGTTAAACAGCGAATCGTGATATTGTATAAAGTGTGTTGCAAATGATTGTTTGTATAGTTATAGCCACTGTATTGCAAATCACTAATGTTGCTAAAAACCTGTAACAATCTAGTATGGTAACTGCACAGTAGGTAAATCTCTGATGTTAGTCTATAGTCACAAGAAATGTGTTTAAGATCGCGAAGTAAAATAAATTTGCCAATGTTGACTTAGTTAAAAGCCTAGAAGTGCATTTAGCCGTGTTGCCAGTGTTGTTATGATCATGCAGTTGTGTTGTGCAAGTTTGATGTGGTAAAAACAGCTGTGTTGCAAGTGTTGATGCGATACAACAGATGTGTGTTGCAGCACGTCGCCACTCCGGCCTCTTCGTCACGGAACACACTGGGACCATCGCCAAAGTAACAGGTCGGTATACCTTTCTTATCAACACAGCCCACCTCTCACTGCCAACCCACCACCCGTGGCCCACCTACGAAGCCCACTCTCTTCAGTGCTCTCACACTATCATTACTCACTCTTCTCGTCTCACTCTCTTTTCTGAGGATTCTGATTTCTATCATTCATCATTTCCTTTTCATTCTTTTTCTTTTCGTCTACCCTTCCTCCCCCATCCCTTCCCTCCCGAATAAAAACACTTTCTGATTTCTATCTATACACGCATACATGTTACATCCAACACCCACATGAAATCCACACCATCCACATGAAATTCACAACATTATGTTTTTGTACACAACGTCCACTTTGCATCCATGATATCTACATTAAACCCACAACATTCGAATCTTATCCACAACATCCACATTATATCCACAACATCTACATTCCATCCACATTATATCCACACCATCTACATTATATCCACAATATCCACATTATATCCATAACATCTACATTCCATCCACAACATTCACATTATATTCAAAACATTTCTCAATCGACAATGAAATAATGCAAATGACATATTTATAGCATATAGTTCGCCTCATTAATAGCTCATTTCATTCCAAACACGTATCTTAATTTCCTATGATTTATTTTTTAAATAGATTTCATACGCATATCCTCGTCCACAGGTG
>NC_051400.1:30978183-30978254 GCF_015228065.2 Penaeus monodon
GCTTGTACATTGCTACACCAAGAAGAGGATTTGAAAACAAATTAGATGAAACATTAGACATTTTCATGACA
>NC_051400.1:30978445-30978639 GCF_015228065.2 Penaeus monodon
TCCCTAAAGACGGTAAACACAGGTTTTGCGAATACTAAGATTTATACGAGCATTATATATCATAGACACGTATTCTGTAAGGTTAAATCACAGCTAACACGAAAAAAAATGTATTTGTGAGCAGACGCCTATGCGATTAGACGCTTTAATCTAATTATAGAAGATCAGATAATCTAATCGAATACCCATGCTTA
>NC_051400.1:30978689-30979307 GCF_015228065.2 Penaeus monodon
AACGGTATCGGATATGCACCTGCTGATTAATCATTGCATTCAGTGAATAATTCGTGCAATTTAGTGAATAAGAATATTTCATCCCAAAAACAAAAGAGAAACGGGATCTAAAAAGGTCATCGGTGATTGGTCGCTAATCAGTATAATATATGAAAGGGCTTTTCTGACTGGCTGTCGATTTCGCCTGTTGTATCTGTAAGCCATTTTGGAGAGGCCACAGGAGGTTGCAATTGCCTACGCAACCTCATGGACAGTTAAATCAGAGGTCTGAGATCACAGATATCTGAACAACTCGTGAACAAATAAGTTATGAGATCACAGATATCTGAACAACTCGTGAACAAATAAGTTATGAGATCACACATATCTGAACAACTCGTGAACAAATAAGTTATGAGATCACAGATATTTGAACAACTCATGAACAAATAAGTTATGAGATCACAGATATTTGAACAACCTCGTGAACAAGTAAGCCATGAGTTATGAGACCATGAGTATCTGAACAACCTCATGAACAACAAAGAATAAAAGAGTTAGCATCATGAGTGTCTTAGATTGTGAACACTACGAGCAAAAAATTCCTACATAGCAAAATTGACTCAACATTTTAGCTGA
>NC_051400.1:30979330-30979891 GCF_015228065.2 Penaeus monodon
GGCGGGAATTTACCCTTTTTTGTGTTCATTTCCCTGTACAAATATGTCTAGCTCTTAATGTTTACTCTTTTCTCTATCTCTTTTTTCTCTGTTGTTTTATATCTCTTGTACAACTTTATTCGTACCTTAAAGTGAAGTAGTATGAGGACTTTGTTAATTTGAATTCCAGGAATATATCTGGAGTTTAGTTTAGAATCTCCTTGAATCTCTAGCCAAGTATTTACCCAGTTTATCGAATTAGAGATAGCCTCAAACCGAGACTTTCTTGCTTTAAATGCCTAATAGAAAGAACACACAGAAAAAAATAGAGAAAAAAAAGGAAGGCTATATTCCTCTCCTCCGTTCCTCGCTCTCTTACAAAGATTCCATCAATGAGCTTTTGTCCAGCGAAATCCATCGGGGAGTCTTTGTATGGCAGCAATCTCCCCTTTGTTACAGGCAAAGTTGCGTCCTGTTACCCCCCCCCCAACCTCAGGCTCTCGTGTCTTGGGGGGGGGGGGGGGGTAAATAAATCATTAGATAAAGAGAGGAAAAGCTGAAGAATCCTGAGGACTGAGGGGG
>NC_051400.1:30980282-30980581 GCF_015228065.2 Penaeus monodon
GTGTCCTCGCAGCATCCGCCCACAGCGACGTCCCTCCCCCGTCAGCGTCTGTCAGACTCCTCCCTCTATCTCTCCCAAAGTTGACGCATTTCATCTGCATAATATCCTCTATTTATGGCCAAACCTTGCTGCTGATAGTCTGTCTTGATAATAAGTTTTGCGTGTTAGCTTCCTGTCTTAAGGCAACTTCTCCGAGTTATGACCGTTAAAGTGGGCAGCACAAGTATTCCTGATAACCACAGCGCGTTATGCCGAAGAAAGTTTCAAAAGTTTTGTTATGAGGCCACGTAAAGCAGACG
>NC_051400.1:30981109-30981293 GCF_015228065.2 Penaeus monodon
CCGAGAGCCATTTCCCTCTCAAGCCTCATGTGTGGTTACAGCCTCATAAGTGAACGCTACTAAGATTTCAGCTTTCTTGAAATGAGCCGATATATGTCAGTTTTATTCGCGTGCTAGAATTCTGCCCCTTTCGCGAGGCTGCCATTCACAGGAGAAACTTATTCATAAAAAGACAAGAGAAGTA
>NC_051400.1:30981857-30982115 GCF_015228065.2 Penaeus monodon
CTCACCCCTTCCACTTTAGTTTTATATCCGAAAAGGTTCCTTGAGTTAGAAGGAAGTGAATATTGCATTCACACCCAAGAGCCTTTCCCCTCTGTCATCTTGCAGGCAGTTGCAATGAATTACCTTAAAATATGGCATGCATGTGTAACACTTGCATTTGAATACATCACAGGGCATTGTTGTTTCTTTTCACTCAGGCCGTTCAATAGTTTCCGAAGCGTACCGTAATCTCATACTTTTTCATTGTGATGTATAACC
>NC_051400.1:30982447-30982718 GCF_015228065.2 Penaeus monodon
TTAATCATCTTTGTAAAATATACTGAATATCGCATGAATTTTCTCCGCACACGCAGGAGACCCGGATTGCTCCCCGGCGCCTGTTCCCTTCCAAAGTTTCATCCTCAACGTCGTAGGTTTTCTTAAGACGTTGAATCTCTCCTTGCTAACTGAATTTTACATTAGACCCGGCGCGTGACTCGAGAATCCTGTCGGAAAAAATATGGAAAAGGGATATTGTTAGGATGCTGAAAGACCTTGAAAATGTTGGCTTAGGATCGGTTCCAAATTT
>NC_051400.1:30984069-30984527 GCF_015228065.2 Penaeus monodon
AGGTTAATGTGTTGAAGGAAAGAACATGCATTAGGATCAGTCGAGGCTCGGAACCTTCGGCCTATCTAGCTAGATTATATCAATTACATCAAAGTGAATGAACTGGGGCGACTGTTTTCTGACGTCCTCCAAGCTATTCGCCGTAACGAACGCTCGATTATACGTGTTCAAAGACACTTCTCGGCGTACAAACAGCACGAAAGTCCAATTAAGTTTCATTACATATTCGTACAAACACATGCTCCCTCGTATAAATGATCTCCCACAAACAACTCTAATGGAAGCTTTCCCTTGCGTATTACAAACTTACATACATATTGGAAGGCATATATGCATATGGATAGATGCATCCATACGCATATATTTTACAGATCATAACAATATCTAAAAACATTGGTTTTATACATACAGTACATTCATATATAAGATTCAGCGTACAGACACAACCCTATTTATCC
>NC_051400.1:30985560-30985732 GCF_015228065.2 Penaeus monodon
AGCTGATCTCTCATCTATAGCTTGACTAAGTGTTCCTCCGCGACCGATTCCTCAGACCTTCCCAACTCCCCCAATACTGCTGGGGATATATAGTAGCAAAGGAGTGATGGATACGCCGTAAAGCCTCTTGCAAGAGCCTCACCAATCCTATATCATCATCAGAATACTTGTA
>NC_051400.1:30985788-30986452 GCF_015228065.2 Penaeus monodon
CTGTAGGTCGACTATATTTTGTCTTCATGAAAACTCAGTGTACATATTAGTTCGTTCTTTCTAGTATTCCTTTCGATGGTTATAGATGTTACATATTACCTACATATTTTCAGGTAGTCGAGACGTTAATCTATTACTTTTTTGAAGTAAAGAGATGATTTGCTTAACACTTCATCAGATTTTTGTTTTCCTTTTGACAGCCCGGCGTAAATTATGAATTGCTTCATTTTGATTAAACCTTAAATCTTCCTGATGTGCAAATGGTCTGAATTCTCGTCTAAGGTAGGCTTTAAATATTGACAGGCTGAATTAATAATGTACTCTAATGATCTATTAATGTTCGCTCGTGCAACCCTTCACATCTCTCTTCCTCCGCCTCTCCCTTGATCTTATTTCTTCCCTTCTTATCATGCATTTCGCCTCTAATTTAATCCTATTTTCCTGTTTCTCACTATTCATTTTGCCTTTTCTCTTCCCCACTCCTTATCTTCCAACCATTAGTACCACTGCCTATATCGTCGTACTCTACCTCTTCACAATACCGGACGTAAACTCTACGGATACAATACTCCACATTTCACTAACATAACGACGCAAGCGGTCTTCCCCAAAACAGGAAAGGCTCTCTGTGTCTGTGTGTTTGCGCATGACTTCTTCTTTAGGG
>NC_051400.1:30986494-30986778 GCF_015228065.2 Penaeus monodon
ACTGACCACACCATGAGGGCCCAGCGGTGCATGGTGCATGTCGATGATCTGCCTGCCTCGCATGGCTTAGTACGTGTACTGTGCCTTTTGAATGCAGTGCGAGCATTCGCTTTGTGGTGGTGGCTGCATGGAATTCTAAACTTCTTGCTTTGGTTTGTGCTTGAAATATATTTTCTCTTTCCAATACAGATATCTGTGACTATATCTTTACTATATGTGGAATCTGTTTATCTACCGATTTATACATCATAAGTCAAACTAGAACAAGCTTATGTCTTATGAAA
>NC_051400.1:30987483-30987892 GCF_015228065.2 Penaeus monodon
CGCGCCGCTTTCCCGGCACCGACACCCTCCACTGACCCTTTTTCCTCCCCTCTTTGTATTAATCAAAACCTCATTCATAATGTCGACCCGGATCTTGACGGTGGCTTCAGGACTTCAGTATTGACAGAAGCCTCGTTCTCAAATTTACCTCGACTCTTAAATCTTTCATTAATTAAAGCTTCCCCCTCCTAGCATCGCATAAAGTAAGCCTTTCGTTGTAATTAAATAATCCTAAAGAGCATAAGAATTGCCTGATGAATAAAGGTTCAACATGACCTTTGACCTTTCACGACACCGCGCCAGGACCTTTTAACTGGCTGCTTCCTCTGCAGTGTGTGTCTACCATTAAACGTGCATATATGTGTACGGAAACAGAGCTGTGTGATTTCATAGAAGTGTGTGTGTGTGA
>NC_051400.1:30988045-30988834 GCF_015228065.2 Penaeus monodon
CATAGCTAGTATAAGGCAATACTTACATACAAACCCATGAAGAGAAATTTGAACTTGAGCAAAAAGAACCAATTCAACCAGAAACCAGGCCTTTTAAATTCCGGCGTCGGGACTAAACTGTACCTCGTGTCCCCCTCTTCAGATCCCGTGTTTCACCATCCCATTAATCCCACTCATACCTCCCAAATCCCCTTGTAATCCCTGCCTCACTCCCCAACAGAGCCTCGTGCAGGTGTCCTGTTGAACTAACTCCTACAGTAATGCTCGATTAATCTCTGCATCAACGGATATGTCTAATTTTAGCTCCCGTGTCCTTTCCCAGCCTGCAGTTGAACGTCGACAAGCTCAAATGGACGCGAGGACAGAGGGAGAATCACACTCATCCCTTGTCCATTTGCTCTACCGCATGTCCAGCTGGCCACATAAGGAATTTCCAGGTAAGTAGATCGCGACGGCGTAGAGAGAGACGGTATAAATCATCCTGTTGCCGTCTCATTGTGCCCTCTGTGTCCATTTGTTTCCAGCTGGCATTTACCATGTGCCGTCGTCCACCCCCTGTGACCTATGTACTGTCCAGCTGATTTATGACCGCGGCTTACCGTGTTTGCTCTAAAAGCCATCAGTATTGAATATATATTGCTATGAATGTATTATCCTCGACTGCATTTTGAACAGCTTTCTACCGCATTGCTGTGTTTAGTAATCTGTGTGAGTCCTTTGTCTAACCAGCTGTGTGCTTTGGTATTGTGTTAGTCATGTAAGGTTATGGTAATACCACTAGAATGTTCG
>NC_051400.1:30988859-30989015 GCF_015228065.2 Penaeus monodon
GTATTAATTGTACGCGGTCTCAGGTATTACTGCTCAGACAGGCACCCATTAACAAAAAATGCCTTTTATATAAAGTAATGAAAATCAGATTTTAAAAAAATGGTGATAATAATTTATCATAAAGACCAACGATAAGATAAGATAAGATACCGTTAA
>NC_051400.1:30990731-30991247 GCF_015228065.2 Penaeus monodon
CGTGATTTCAGGACTGCAAGAACAGATCGCCCATGACATTTACCAAAAAAAAAGATAAAATAAATACTCTGTGCATTTAATTTCGCTCTCTTTTTTTATGACAAGGCAAAGAAGAAAATAAACTACAACGAAATGCATTCAGACCAAAGACCTATCACATCCGGGGAAGTTCGAACGAGACAGCCAAGACTCGAAACGAAATCTCCCGCCTCGGTCGACCTTTTTTCTCCGTCCTTGTGTAGAATGGAAACGGCTATTTGTTTAGTTAATGGCCGCTTGGTGTTATCCTCTATAACTCACGTCCCGCCCGTGCCAGCCGCATGAACCCTTTTTTTTTTTTTTTTGAGGGGGGGCGAGACTGCAGTGCCGTTTGCCTGCCCGTCGGATCGTCCTTGGAGGAGATTAAGCGTGGAGGGGAGTGAGGACAGAGGTTCGAAGCGTTCCGAACCGATTCGATATTTTCTCGGATGAGTCGGATTGGATTGAGTTTATGGTTTTTATTGTTTTGTAAGTTGT
>NC_051400.1:30991287-30991796 GCF_015228065.2 Penaeus monodon
CCTTGGGAGACCTGAAATGAACCGAAATAAACCTAGTTCTTCGAGTAAAAAGGAACTAAACTGTCCCTTCTTTGGCGAGCAGAACCGAACCGAACCGTTTTAGGCAAGCGAAGCGCACTGATCCCTCTCAAGCTAATCGAACCGAAGTGATCCACCTTAGGGAAACCGATCCAAACTGAACCTTTTTGAGTTTGAAGAACGAACTAAACCTTCATAATCGAACCAAACCGAATCAAACCTTCTTTGGCAAACCGAACCAAAATAAACCTTGCTTTCTTAGACGAACTGAACCAAGGCGAGGTGAACTTTCTGCTATAAAGCCAAGTAGAACAGACCAAGTTATCTAAAGATTTTGAAAATAGAAAAAGAAAAGAACAGTATACGCAGCAGTGGCCATTAGTAACAGTAGACTCTATAGTGTTTACTGCCCCTTAAAATATTTGTTCCTTTTGTTTGTCCAGAGACGCCTCAAAGATCCCGTCCAGGTAACGAGCAGAGACATCGTACAA
>NC_051400.1:30992383-30992665 GCF_015228065.2 Penaeus monodon
GTCCCACCTTTCGTTTCACTGTTCTTCATTTCCCCTTTCTTTTTCTCTCTTCGTAACATTTAACTGCCCAGACTGATCCAGAATACATCACGATTGTCGCAAAATCTGTACCTGAATTCATTGAGTCTTTGTGTAAAGTCTCGGAAAATAGAAATTTACGATCCGGCAACCCAGCGTGCAGCCTGAGTATTAACTTCTCTGAAAATGGTCATATATTAGAAGGGTCCATGTTACTCCCTTGGTATAAATTAAGTGCAAGTCGTTTTACTTAAATGGCACTCA
>NC_051400.1:30992815-30993898 GCF_015228065.2 Penaeus monodon
ATCTATATATTGTTCTCTCTCCTATCCTCACTCTTTCCATTCTACACCCATCACTCCTCACACACTCCCACTCTTCATTCTCACTCTCCTCTTCCCTCACCTCTCTCATCTCTTTCCCTCCCTATCTCATCTATCATTCCACTCCCTCACTATTCCTCACCGTCTTGTTCCCATTTCTTACTCCCTCACTTCCTCACCATCTTCCCACTCTCTCATGTCCCCACCACTCTCACTCTCCCTCACACCCTCATCATCATCTCCCTCCCCTATCTCTCCTCCTCCCCATCCCCCATCATCCTCTCTTCTCCTCATCTCCCTCACTCTCACTCTCATCTCCACTCCTCATCTCCATCCTCTCCACCCCCTCACTCTCCACTCCTCATTCTCCACTCCTCATTCTCCACCATCAGTGCCCCACCCACAATTCCTGACTCTTCAGACTCAACCCATTAATCTCCATGCTAACCCATCTCCCCCCCACCCCCCACTCCATTCCCCTACTCCCCTCTCCCCCATTCTCAACTCATTCATCTTTATCTTACGTCCACACATCCCCCCCTCCCTTCTATTTTTTCTTTTTTTTGAAGTGGTAAAGATTCAACTGTCCGTTGCTGTGGGCGTGCACGTCACATTACTCCCGACCAATAAGCGTTCGTTCTCCATCCGAGGATTCGTGACGTCACACAGAAGATCCTTTCTTTCTAAAGGAAAACCTAGGATGATGTTAATCTTGACATACACGGTGTACTATATACTAGTTAGGATATCCCCCCCCCCCCTCCCCACATGAGAGGATCGAGGAGATTCATCCTTCTCCGCTAATATTCGGAGCGATGATGTCATCAACGGGCTTGATGACGTGCCGTCCGTCTTGGCCAATCAGCGACTTGATCCGGTATTTGAATGATGACGTCATATCGACTGTAGATTCGCCCTAATGGAGGTTCGGCGACAGGAACGGAGGAGGAAAAATGCTCTCTGGAGGGAAATATGAGACAGTATTGGCTGTTATGATGGAAGGCGTCCAAGTGTGCCCTTGGTGAGGGGAGATTTTGCAGATGTGTGCGTGAATATTTGATTGCG
>NC_051400.1:30995347-30995665 GCF_015228065.2 Penaeus monodon
CTCCATTCTGCCCGAATCAGTATTTTGAACTCCGTGTGTGCGCAGCGATAAATATATAAAGGGATAGATAGACACACACACATATTCTGCTCCGTGACCCTTGCTCTTCGCTCCTCCATTCCCTCAGAAGTACCACAACTTCGTGGCTTCATAATTGGCTCACTTGATAAAAGTCAAGGAGTGAGAAAAGGCCGGCTTGTGCGAGGGTGCCACAGTGCCACAGTGCCTGGTCTTACTTGCATTCGGCTCTCGCGAGACGAGCTCTATATAAGGGTCTTTAATTGTTCATTGTGGCTTTGTGTCTTACGGGACCAGGGG
>NC_051400.1:30996747-30996812 GCF_015228065.2 Penaeus monodon
GCTCCGACATCCTTCCACAGCCATGCATTGTGTCACAAACCCGTGAAACGAGAGAACGAAATTAG
>NC_051400.1:30996843-30997096 GCF_015228065.2 Penaeus monodon
ACACACACAATGATAAAGGAAAAAGAGAAGGAGAAAGATAACATACAATAACCTTCTACCCTTTCTCTCGCCCCCTCCCCCCCCCTAACCCCCTCATATCCCATTTGGCTTGATAAGCTGCACGGTCACTGGCTCCCTTTGCAGGGCTCCTGATTGCAACATTGCAAAATCGTTGCATTAATGTTCCGCGGCCTCTTATCACCGGGTTGGAGGTATGGGAGTGTGACCTCAGTCAAGTGTATTTTTTGGGGGG
>NC_051400.1:30998021-30998752 GCF_015228065.2 Penaeus monodon
GTATGTATGCTTATAAATTGTGTGCGGGCGCGCGCACTTTCTCTAATCCTAAACCTCAAAACAGTCCTTTCATTATTTGAAACAAAATTTCCTTTCCTCCGTGAAATATCAATTTAAATATATTCAACGGATTTGTCTCGCCTGCAGTTCAGTAGTTCATGCTCGGTAGTGTATATTCATGAGATTTAGTAAAAATGCCGGTCTTTGGATTCCGATATTTGCAAAAGGCAAGTCACAACGCTGTCACATATACCTGTATTTATTGCTGTGTGTATAAAGTATGTCCGTGGCGGCAAATATTTACATACAAAACTCGGCTGGCCATAAACGTGACGCCATATGACCGCTTTCGGGTACTAACATATTAGTATTCGTAAATGTTGAATATGATATGCTACAAAAAAAAAAACACGATAGTTTTGGACGGCACAAAGATTCCCTCTCGCCATGCCACAAATTTCCATGCACTCGTGCCTGGCTGCATGCACTTCTTCCGTAAAATGAAAATGCACCAGCGGAGTCTCGCAGTCTCCACGCAAGGTTTCGAACGTGTTTATTTTCCTCCTGTCTCGGGCCGTTTGCGAGACTCCGCTTCATCCTCGCTCTGTTTCTTTATTTCTCTTTTGCTCCTTGCGTTTCTCCATTTCAGTCTTAATTTCTTTATCAGTTTTATTCATTTTCTCTCTCCTGCCACCGCATACATACCAACCAACCCCGAACTTATTCACTTT
>NC_051400.1:30998914-30999258 GCF_015228065.2 Penaeus monodon
CATTCACACATTTATTTCCCCCTCTCTCTTTTACTTCTCCATTTTCATCACCATCCTCCTTTTTCATCACCAGCTTCCCTTTTCATCACCATCTTCCTTTTTCATCACCATCCTCCTTTTTTCGCGCCGACAGATAAATTCGTCTCGCGCGACATTCAAATTTGCGCGGGAAAGTGCTGCCGCCATGATGGCTTTCGCCGCCACCCGAAAATCTCGCATTTGTCGGCTTTTCGAAAATCTGCACGCGAATTCTTGGCCGAATTAATCCTGGCGCTCGTTGTCTGTCTGTAATTAGAGCGTCACCCTCGCACAAGGAAAAGCGGGTGGGCGTTTTTGCTAGAAGG
>NC_051400.1:30999308-30999473 GCF_015228065.2 Penaeus monodon
CGTCCTTTTAAGGCTGCATCTGTGGTCCTTTGTTTTTTTAGGATTATGTGTAATTTGGAATAGATTTGTATGTCTAAACACAGGTAATCAGGAAAAGGAAAACGTAAACTGGGACGTATAAATACAAAGAGTAAAGAAAAAAAATACAGACGTAGAATATACAAA
>NC_051400.1:30999613-30999837 GCF_015228065.2 Penaeus monodon
GTACAGGCCACACAAATGCATGCAGTATATATACATACATAAAACTTCATGTAAATCAGAGCTTTGAATAATTTTGCCGCGCAACGGAGCGGCAGAGGAAAGTCTGGATGCGCAACACAAATAAATCTGGAACGTAATGTAGAATATAAACAGTTGGCCGGGTGTTTAAACAAAAAAAGGGAGCAGGAGAATGAAGAAACAGGTGACTAGAAACACGCGGGTGT
>NC_051400.1:31000040-31001248 GCF_015228065.2 Penaeus monodon
GTGTGTGTCCTACCCTGTACATCAGTTTAAAGTACATTGCAACGCGCCTACCTATTTCTCCTCGTGGGCCTATCTCGGCGTAACAATTGAACGAGCCTATAAACGAGAACCGGCTGTTAGGCCTACACCCGGTCAGAGATCTTAGACCTTAAGTAGGCGGCAATAACTTATCTTGGCTCTCGTGTTCTTGTAAACGGAGAGAATAGACAGCATTATTTGTCTTTAATGGCGATGGCTTTGTCTCCACTTGGAGGGTTAGTTGCCTTATGTTCGGATGATTTTTTAATGGTAGTTTCTGTACGTCGTCAAGCCATTGTTTATGTTGTTTGAGAATCGGGAATGAGGTTAAGGTTGTTAGAAGTAGTTTTGTATTTTTGAGTGTTTTTTTTTTTTTTAAGGTTTATATGTATTTTATATTTACTGTGATTACATGCAAATTAGCTTCGTTTCAAACTCAATGTGGATGTTGTATGACGTATCATATATTAGTTTGTATTGCTTTCACCCTATTTTTTCCTGCTTTAATAGCATGCTGATATAAATGATATTTGCTTTGTTGCTGATGACAAATACGATTATAGAAATGGATAAATGTGGAATGCCATTCATTTTCTGTTACCGTTATCCTGATTGATGATATGGTTTTCATCATGATTCAGATTATCTTATCTCTTGTCATCCTCATTAACAATCTGATTAACATCATCCTGATAATTAGTATTTATATCACCCTTCCCATCCCCCCCCCCCCCCAGGATAATTATCATCAATTATTGATTAGCTCATAAATAATATCCTTATAACAATCATCTTAATTTAGACTGTATAAAGTTAATTATAAGATATTTATAATCATAGAAACACAAGCATAATTAAAGTTAGTTAGATTAGATTTATCTTTTTTTGTCTCTTTGTTAAAAGTATTCTTTGCTTATCTTAACTGCGGACATCTTGTTGGCAGCTAGCATGATAAAGTAGGAATTATTTGGATTTCTAATAAACATTTTCCTCCGCTCTTTTTGGGGCGAAAATCTTTCTTCGACTTTTTAATCTTGCGAAAGTGATATCAGCTTTTTTCTTACTAGTGACAAACTAATTTGCATATTTTTTCTCCCCGTTTCCATTCCATTCCTTTCCCCTTCTGCTAATCCTTATGGGTTGGTTACTGTGATAATTCTCTTTTCCTCTTTACCCCGTTTTTCTACGTG
>NC_051400.1:31001293-31001798 GCF_015228065.2 Penaeus monodon
TATATTTATGTTTTACTTTCCATTAATTCTGCATCGCATTTTTTCTCCTTTTTTTTTTGCCATCTTCTTCCTGTCCTTCGTCCACATTAATCCTTTCACCCTCTTACCATATTTATCTTCGTCTTTTTTCCTCTTTTTACCTCACTTCATTCCTCCTTTGAAATCCCCCAATCCATTTATCACTTGCCATCTTCATTTTCTTTATTTACATTCCTTTTTTTCTCTTATTTCCTCCACCCTTTCTCAACCATTCGCTAATTCCTTAATTCTTCATTCACTACCTCCTCCTCTCCTTATTTTCCTTTTTTATCTGTTTTACCTATTCCCCTGTTCTTTCTTACGTTCCTTTTTTTTTCCCATCCCTCTTATCTTTTGCCTGTCTCTATCTTGTTTTCCACCCCCCCCCCTCTTCTTCGAATCCCACGTTATCTTATCATATCTTTTATCTCCCTGTTCCCCATCCTTGTCTTATCTCTTACTTCCCCTACACTCCCTTCTTACCAAC
>NC_051400.1:31001878-31002266 GCF_015228065.2 Penaeus monodon
CTCCCCCCCTCATATCTCTACTCCACCCCCCCTTCCCCCACCTCCCTCATCTTCCCCTCTTAATCCCTCCCCCACCCCGCCCACTCCCCTCCCACTTACCCCCACCTTCCTCCTCCCCCCACCTTCCTCTTGCCCCCACCTCCCTAATCTCTCTTCCTACACCCCCCCCCCCCGGCGTCCCCCCGTCCCCACAGGACTCCTGCTGCTGGAGCTGCGTGCCGTGCCCTGAGGACTCGATCATTCACAACGACACCTGCCAGCCCTGCGCCCTCGGCTGGGCTCCTACGCCGGATAAGGTGTCCTGCTATAAGCTCTCCCCCGAGCATATCACGTGGGATTCTGCGTGGGCCATCGTGCCCTTGGTCTTCAGGTATGTGGGGAGTTGAGG
>NC_051400.1:31002837-31003105 GCF_015228065.2 Penaeus monodon
CAACACCATTTATAGTCACCTTCGTTCTACCAAAATGTTCCGTTTTCTTCCATTCATGACTTGGTCCGTTTTCTATGTCTCCTTGTATTTTTCTCCTCCTCGTTTTCTTTGAAGGCTGAAACTAATATTGCAAGTGTCACGTAAGTCGAGATGAAGAAAAGAGAAAAAATCCTAACTGGAGTCCTTCCTTTTTTATTATTATTTTTAACGTGAATGAATATTAAAATGGGAGAGGATATGAGAGATTATGTGCGTCTGTGTGCGTCTT
>NC_051400.1:31003562-31003753 GCF_015228065.2 Penaeus monodon
GGCCAGAATTGATATCCTGATGCGGGCCAGGAACGCGCTGCCAACACTGAAGGATTTTCACCGGTTTTAGCAATTTCGTTGTCACTTATTCCTTCGAGACTTCCTCTTTGCCCGCGTTTATTCTTTTATTCTCTTTCTCCCTTCTTTCTTTCTGTTTTTTTTTTTTTTTTTTTTTTTTTTTTTTTTTTTTT
>NC_051400.1:31003842-31004515 GCF_015228065.2 Penaeus monodon
TTTTTTTCTCTTCGCTCATTGTGATTATGTTATTCTCTTTCTCTTTTCTTTCTCCTTATTTTCTTTTTTTTAGTTTTCTCTTCGCTCGTTCTTATTATCTTATTCTCTGTCTCTTTTCTTTTTTATTTTCTCTTCGCTTGATTTTATTATCTTATTCTCCTTTTCTTTTATTTTTTATTTTTTCTTCGTTTTTATTTTTCTATTCTTTTTCTCCATCCTTTCTTTTTCCTCTCTTCGCTCGTTTTTATTCGTTCATTCTCTTTCTCTTTCTTTCTTTCCGTTTTTAATTTTCTCCGCTCGTTTTTATTCTTTGTTCTCTTTCTCCTTTCTTTCTTTTTTCTTTTTTGCTTTCTCTTCGTCCGCTTTTATTCCTTTATCATCTTTTTCCTTCCTTTCTTTTCTTTTTTTCCTTTCTCTTCGTCCGCTTTTATTCCTTTATCATCTTTTTCCTTCCTTTCTTTGTCAATTTTTCTTTTCTTTTCACTCGTTTCTACTCCTTTAATCTCTCTATCTTTCCTTTTCCTTTCTCTTCTTTTTTCTATTTGCACGTTTATTCCTTTATCCCTTTTCTCCTTCCCTTTTTTCTTTTCTCTGTATCATCCTTCGGTTTTCTTTTTCAAGTTTTTTTTTTCTTTTTCCTTCCTCTCTATTTATCACATTTTTTTTCCTTTCT
>NC_051400.1:31005646-31005762 GCF_015228065.2 Penaeus monodon
TAAGTCTTGCCGTTCGTAGCCTCACATTCCCTTGCTGTGGTTCGCGTTTTGCGCTGTGTCTTGTTTTCTCTCGAGATGAGAATTTCCTTTGCCTTGTCTCTCCTTATTCATCTGTT
>NC_051400.1:31005990-31006160 GCF_015228065.2 Penaeus monodon
AAGAAAACAATAATAACGATTATGATGTTAATGATATTAACAATTATATCAATAACATGCATCACAAATATGAAAATTAATATAGTAACAAACTAATTAACATCGGTAACATTTTGTTATTAATACTATCATCATTAGATGATTTAACTGACAACTTACCGAAAGATTTT
>NC_051400.1:31006203-31006303 GCF_015228065.2 Penaeus monodon
ACTTCCTCGTTTTTTTGTGTGTTTTGTTTTGTTAATGTTTTTACTTTAATATATCTTTCGTTTTTATACACTCTGTGATCATGATTTTTTTCCTTTTTTA
>NC_051400.1:31006513-31006590 GCF_015228065.2 Penaeus monodon
CATATACGAACATCCTTATCAAAATATAACAGTAGACTCTAAAATCTTCCCCATACTACATCGTATACTAAGCACTG
>NC_051400.1:31006622-31006963 GCF_015228065.2 Penaeus monodon
AGCGCCCTGGGCCTCCTGTGCACCCTCCTCACCACCATCACCTTCATCCGGTTCAACACGACGCCCGTGATCATGGCGAGTGGGCGGGAACTCTGCTACGTCCTCCTCTTCGGCATCGCCCTCTGCTACCTCATGACGTTCATTATCCTCGCCCCGCCCTCGACGCCCACCTGCGCCCTTCTGCGGGTGGGACTCGGCCTGGGACTCTGCATCTGCTACTCCGCCATCTTCACCAAGACGAATCGCATCTCGAGAATCTTCAACCGCGGCATCAAGTCGATCAAGAGGCCCTCGTACACCTCGCCGCGCTCGCAGATCGTCATTTGTCTGGGTGAGTCGGG
>NC_051400.1:31007191-31007369 GCF_015228065.2 Penaeus monodon
GGTGACTGGACGGTACGTTTTGTTTGTTTTCTTCTTTCCTTTGTTGTACTTTGGGGGGGATTTCAATTTTTCCCATTTTCTTTAATCTCCTCTGTATAATTTCAGTCGATCTATTTTTACATTTACTCTTAACTTCTTTTTAATTTTACTCTCTCACTCTTCTTCTCCGTCTTCCTTC
>NC_051400.1:31007814-31008275 GCF_015228065.2 Penaeus monodon
ATAAATAAGGTCAAAACAGCTGTACTCCATGCACAAATATCACATCTCAGGTCAGCAAAGGTCAGGTGATATATGTAGGCTTGTGATTGGACAGTGTTGACCGTAATGCATGCAAGACCGTGATTGGTCGGCACAGATCGCGCTAAATGTATGCAAGGCCATGATTGGTCAGTGTGAAGCCCTATGGAGATTGCGGTGTCTCCTTTTGATAAGCTATTATACAATTATCATATTCATAGCTAGCTCCATGGTCACATAGTTTTGCATATTTGAAATTGTCGCCGGGAAGAAAAACATTTAACTTTGTTTTCTCACTTATTTTTGTTGTTTTTTTCTTTATTTTTTATGGGGGATGGTTGATTTCCTCATTTTCCAATTTCGTTTTCTTTTTTTATCTATCTTTTTCTCTGGATAATGTGGAGGTTTGTGGATGATGTTGCGGAGGAATATTATCATTCTTA
>NC_051400.1:31008734-31008887 GCF_015228065.2 Penaeus monodon
TCTCGTTCTCTCCTCTTGCACGAGTTGGCAATATGGAGGGAAAAAATCACACACGGATTAAAGTTAGTAACGAACATTAGCATATCCAACTTCAATACTGTTCCCATCTGTCATTCATTGTCATATTTGTTGTCATGGAGAGATTGCTCTAGA
>NC_051400.1:31008910-31009036 GCF_015228065.2 Penaeus monodon
AACAGAAGGATGAAAAAAAAATGTTGGCTCTTTGCCTGTGCCTCGTGTGCTGAGGGAGGCAGTTAGTACACGCGCATTATTATCTGCCTGGGTAATTTTTCTGTACGTAATGAAGGAGTGTGATGG
>NC_051400.1:31009365-31009429 GCF_015228065.2 Penaeus monodon
TTCTTTACCATTATAATTTTAACAACTCAAAGTCTGCGTATTGTCCCGGAGCGACAAATTTTGC
>NC_051400.1:31009471-31009588 GCF_015228065.2 Penaeus monodon
TCGAGGCCTCCATTTGAAAATTTTAATCTAGGTCTATTCAAATGCTTCTGGTTTTCCATTTCCTTAATGGTATGGTTTATTTTTCTCTTTATTTTTCTCCCTCATTCTGTTTTTCCT
>NC_051400.1:31009640-31009707 GCF_015228065.2 Penaeus monodon
TCTTTTAATTCTCCGTCCATCTTTTTTTTTTCGTTGTTGAATAACAATTCTCTTTTCTCTTCCGTCC
>NC_051400.1:31009760-31009875 GCF_015228065.2 Penaeus monodon
CTACATTTAATGCCTTTTTTACATTTTCTTCCATTCTTTAAAAAAGAAATTGTACCACTTTTTAAATTCGCTTTTTCTGTTCGGCTTCTTATTTTCATTTTCTTCAATTTTCAAA
>NC_051400.1:31010260-31010341 GCF_015228065.2 Penaeus monodon
TTTGTTTCGTTTTCCAGCCATTATTTGTTACACGGTTACTCGGTTACTGCCTCATCTGTCACGAAAAACACACACACACAA
>NC_051400.1:31010479-31010560 GCF_015228065.2 Penaeus monodon
TAATTTACCTTTTTTGGTAAGAAGCAGAAAGGAAGACAAAAACGTAAGTAGGCGATGGAATGATAAATGTGAGTGATTGTC
>NC_051400.1:31011099-31011387 GCF_015228065.2 Penaeus monodon
TTTCCGCGCAATCTATCGTCTCGCCGATACGATTGGCGAGACGCGAAAAGGCGGAGGGAAGTCATCCGGCTTCATGGCACAGAAATGATCGACGAGGACTTGATAGGCTGCTGATAAGAGATAAGAGGCCAGAGGGAAGAATAATGCCGGAGGGTTGCTTGCTCGAAAGGTTATTGATGCGTTATTGACGCGCGTGTTGTGGGTCTCCGGCGTGTCGTTTGGCCTCGGGTCGCGCCGCCGGCCTTTTCTGCTCTTCTGCTTTGTACATCTGCACACACGCGCAAACTT
>NC_051400.1:31013827-31014513 GCF_015228065.2 Penaeus monodon
ACCAGTATTGCTACTTTTATTGCACTCACCCACTGAATAAATGAATAGGACGATGAAATCGAGGAGGACCCTGATTATTTGATTGCAATGTTGAGTGCCACTTTTTTTGCATTGATAAAAAATACTTTCTGCTTGGAATTTCGGTCAAGGCAGTATTTTCTCGTTCTCCTCAGCAGCCACCACTCGAACTGCTGCAAAATGACCCAAGTTGTTATCTTTATTGTTTCTTGAGATAAAATCATGGAGTACTGTGAAATAAGAGTTTTTTTTTCATTTTTATTTTCTCTCTTTTCTCTATTTATTTACTTATTCATTTATTTTACTTGCTCATTTATCTTTAAATTTATTCTTTTATCTTTTAAATTATTTATTTACCTCTTTACTTATTCATTTATCGATTTATTCACCTGTTTATATATTCTTTATCTATATATACCTTTTGCCATACAATTCACAACATTCAGATCGACTCAGTAGCCAATTACGACCAAAAACACATGACACTATTTGCACAATGAAGGGAAATTCACAATACAGCAACAACTATGCATTGAAATCCCAGTGAGTTGCAATTGCAACCTCACCCTTTTATATGCTCAGTATGTGCGGATTCGGGATGCTGATAATGAGCCCGAATTTTTCCCTTGCAATTTGTTGATTGGCAATTGCAGATATATTGCAATTAA
>NC_051400.1:31014590-31014711 GCF_015228065.2 Penaeus monodon
ATCAGTTCGGAATGAATTAGTGAATTTTCACTTTTGGGATTTTTATCGCAAAGGTAATTTCGCTTTTTGAATAGCAATGTGTATGATAATGTGGATGTTTGTGGATGATGTTGCGGAGGAA
>NC_051400.1:31016041-31016109 GCF_015228065.2 Penaeus monodon
CAATCCACAAAGGAAGAAATAAAATATATAAAAAAAACATGTTAATCCAATCTGTGTCGGGCGGACAC
>NC_051400.1:31016539-31016658 GCF_015228065.2 Penaeus monodon
TTGACAGACACCGCCACCCAAATCCCAATCTACGCTCGCATAAACTACGCCGATTTTTTTCTCGGAATATATTAATCTGCGGACGGTTGCCTTTCTCGCTTTGCCTCGATTCCTTTATC
>NC_051400.1:31016776-31017199 GCF_015228065.2 Penaeus monodon
TGTTACCTATTAATAAGTTTCTCGTCTCTGTATCTTCTTTTTTATTTAGACCTATCCATACATCTATTAACATGTCTGTCTATCTGCATCATATACGTGTTAATTTTCTTCGCGACCAGGACCCGCTCACCTGTCTACTTCATTAGCATACCTAGGTCTTAATTGGATATGCTCAAATCCTGCAATGCAATCACATAATTCATTAGAAATAGCATCCGCACTTTCTCCGCGATCATAAAAAAAAAAATCTGTGCTGATGCGATGAAAACAAAGTGTGATTAAATCATTTTCGATTCCCTCCCTTTCTCCCCATCCTACGCCGCCAGCTTTCCCCATCCCCTCCCCACCCTCCCTTACCCTTCCTCCACTCCTTTCCCTTTCCCCATATTCACTCCATTATCCTACTCACTCTCTACCCCATCC
>NC_051400.1:31017386-31017741 GCF_015228065.2 Penaeus monodon
CCTTCCCCCACTCTCTCACTTTCCCCTACTCCCTCCTCCCAATCCTCTTCCCTTCCCTTCACTTCCCCCTTTCCCCCACCCTCCTTCTGTACCCTACCATCACCCCCTTTTCCCCTACTCCCTCCCCTTTTCCCCTACCCCCTCCCCTTTTCCCCTACCCCCTCCCCTTTTCCCCTAACCCCCTCCCCTTTTCCCCTACCCCCTCCCCTCTCTACCCCCCACCCCGTATACCCACGCAAGCGGCCCAAAGCAGGGCCTCACAGAGAAAGTGTTCACAAAGCGAGTGAAATGTTAATTGCCTCATTCTTCCTCAGGTTTTTGGGGATGTATTTTGGTTTAAGTGTTGCGCGCGTGT
>NC_051400.1:31017979-31018362 GCF_015228065.2 Penaeus monodon
CGACTTGCCCTTTAGAATTTTGATAAAGTTATCATCGTTTACATATCAAGATGATAAACCAAATATCCCTATTCCACAAAATACGCCATGAATATTGTGCAACAGTTACCATTGCATGTAACTGCCATTATGCATCTACTATACCAAATAGCGTTTACTGGTTTCCAATACACGACATAACAGTTTTGCATATAACATATATCAACGACTATTAAGCATTGATTTTGTTTCTATTGAAAATTCATAGTCCTTTTTTATATATATATCGTAACTCTATTTTCATTTGCATGTTGGGTTACAGTGGTCGGAAAAAAAAATAACTTTCACAAAAAAATAATGCTGTAAATATTTCAGGATTTTTTTTTCAAATTTGGTTTCCATTT
>NC_051400.1:31018443-31018509 GCF_015228065.2 Penaeus monodon
GTCTGGTTATTAATTATGAATTACAACATAAATTAAATCGGTGTTATTTCTTATAATTTCTTTATA
>NC_051400.1:31018674-31019153 GCF_015228065.2 Penaeus monodon
CATTGGTATGGGTGTGGGTGTTTGTATGTATAAATGAATAAAGAAAATTACCTACCACACAGTCCCCAAATACCGTTCTAACCCTCTTCTCTCTTTCTCACGCCCACCCAACAGGCTTGGTGGGCGTGCAGTTCGTGGGCGTCGTAGCATGGCTGCTGGTGGAGCGCCCCGCAACCAAGGAGGTCTACCCATACCGCTTGGTTGCCGTGTTAACCTGCGGCATCTCCAACATATCGCTGATCCTCTCGCTCGGCTACAACATGGTCCTGATTCTGCTGTGTACAGTCTACGCTTTCAAAACACGCAAAATCCCCGAGAACTTCAACGAGGCTAAATACATCGGCTTTACTATGTACAGCACCTGTATTGTGTGGCTGGCCTTCATCCCCATCTACTTCGGCACCAATAATGATTATAAGGTAAGGCAGGATGGCTGCGGTTGTGGGTGTTATTGTGTGTGTGAGGTATCTGGTGTTTCG
>NC_051400.1:31019650-31019887 GCF_015228065.2 Penaeus monodon
CTGTTCGTATGTATATGTGAGGTGGGGGGGACTATATGTAGGGGGTGTAAATGTGAGGGAATGTAAATATTGATATATGCAAATTAGAAATATCTATAATTCGAGACACTCACAGACGCAAAGTATAAATAACACGCGATAGTAATTTAGCAGTGCAGTATTTGATTAAGCAATTGCAGTAACTTTTTCTCACCTACTGCAGTTCCTCATCCCATTGAGCTGTTGAATCTGTGGCAT
>NC_051400.1:31020058-31020240 GCF_015228065.2 Penaeus monodon
TTTATCGTGTGTGTCTGTAATATGACGTCAGAGAGAGCGAATTAAATTAAAAAATAAAAAGTAGTCTGTTTGTATGCTTGTAAATGTACAGCATGCTTATAATAATTCGTCTCTGTCTATATATATACAAACTGCAACACATCTGTAAGTTAGTCATTGTTACTCATCTCAAGAAACTGTTA
>NC_051400.1:31020262-31020342 GCF_015228065.2 Penaeus monodon
TTTCACATCCTCATCTGACAAATTTGTGAGACTTATATTTCATTTCCCCCATATGTATATTCCCAACTCTTTGATATTTC
>NC_051400.1:31020383-31020576 GCF_015228065.2 Penaeus monodon
GCAGATTCAAAATACATAATGTTTTCAAAAAAAAAAATTATATAATGCATCAGGCAATCTTTATTCCTCTGATATGATTGTCAGTGATTCAGAAAGAAAGGTGGTGATGATGAGGCCATTCCCTGTTTAAAGTAAGTTAAATTATTGTTAGAATAAACAAAACAAGCAGAACGTATTCACAGCAAACGTTCAC
>NC_051400.1:31020615-31020948 GCF_015228065.2 Penaeus monodon
GGTGTGTGAGAGATTAGATTGCACAAATACATAGACATATTAGGGTAGGTATGCTTGGTTCTATTTCGATTTTGAATACTCTCCCTGTAGAATTAACTCCCCCCCCCCCCACCACCACCAACATCCCCTTCAGAAATAAAGATTAAAAATCTTCTTTTCTTGATCTATTTTCATCCAATAAAAAGCCCACAGTAGTAGACGTATTAAAACGATATGCTAAAGCTCGTCCTTAATTAAAAGTAAATATCCATTTGATAGTCTTGTTCCCGCGACTGGGTAGTTTGTATCAAAATGATTCAATCGAATATCGTTCTGTTTCGTCCAATAATTTAA
>NC_051400.1:31021528-31021719 GCF_015228065.2 Penaeus monodon
CAGATCCAGCTCGCCAGCATGTGTATGTGTGTCAGCATCAGCGCCTCCGTAAGCCTGGGATGCCTCTTCACCCCAAAGGTTTACATAGTCATCTTCCAGCCTTACAAGAACGTGCGTCAGGGCTCAGGTCCCGTTAAGGTGGGTCTACAGCTTCTACGAGATGCTTGTTTCGTTTTCGTGATTGTTCGGGA
>NC_051400.1:31021747-31021872 GCF_015228065.2 Penaeus monodon
GGGGGGGGATAGAGAAGGAGGGGGTATTTGTAAGGTGAATCTGCAAGCTTGTAAGGTGCGTGTTTGGTGTGGAGGGTCGATGACAGGGAAAGGTTGTAATGGCAAAACAAAAGGGGATTTTTTTC
>NC_051400.1:31021892-31022482 GCF_015228065.2 Penaeus monodon
AGTTAGAGGTCGGGATGTATTTGTATTTAGGGTTGTTCGTTAGATTTCTGCTTTAATTTTTGGTGTTAATGTCGTTGTGCTAAATGCAGTTTTGGACTTCGGCTGCCATTCTAGTAGCGTTCCTTCTCTCAATAAACAGTATTTTCATATATATCCATAGCTGTTAGACTGTTTTCCTGTCTACTGACAAAAACCTACATTTTTCCCATAGTGAAACCTCAAGTCTAGAATAGTTACACATACTGATAATAACACTTCTAACGGACCACATAAAAGTCTATCGCTAGAATCTATCGCTGTAGTAAAGAAGCCAATTTTATTAACCACTTGGCATATTATTCAGGTTTTGCCATCACCAGCATGTTCTTAATAACGCTGCATGTGAGGGACTAATTCTATTGGTATACGTTTGTCTGTCTTTTTATTTCATACACATATTTTTTTTTGTATTGTATTGTTTCTATTTCTGTTTTAGTGATATAGATCTTTTTTTTTTCTTTATAAATTGCCATTATCCTTTCATCTGGTTATCTGATTATTAACCTGTTCCTTTTCTTGTAATTACCAAGTGTCTTAGTGGCTGGTACTTG
>NC_051400.1:31023350-31023501 GCF_015228065.2 Penaeus monodon
TTCCTCTCTTCCTCCCTCCTCTCTTCCTCTCTTCCTCCTCTACTCAATCTGGGTAGTCGTGTCGTCTTGTTGACTCTCATATTGAGTACTGAATGCACAGTGTCGTTGCATTGTCGTTCGAGAGACACGGAATTTTGGGCTATAATTTTGA
>NC_051400.1:31023793-31024238 GCF_015228065.2 Penaeus monodon
AGCGTAGTTATCATAACTATTACTGTTCCTTTTTTATATCACTTCGTATTTTGCTATTGCTAATATAAAACCAATCGATTTATCATGTTTTAATTTATGGGCACTGTACAAATGATGCTATGGAAAGGAATCACTGAAAATAATGAACAAAAGGGAATTATAAAGATAACAGGAAGAACGAAGATCATTTAGATGTTATTCATAGGAGTGAATATATTGAGGGTGAGGTACAAATTATTTTTGTAAAGATTATAATGGAGTAACATGATAAACTAATGTCATTGATGATAATGATATTATTGAGAGTATTGCTACTTACTGTTGCCGTATCTTCAGTCAACAATATTAGCAATACGCATAGTCAACATAGCAACATTAGAAATGTAATAATGATACTATATTAGATTTTCAAAAAATATATGATGACAGCACTAGTGATGGAAAA
>NC_051400.1:31024272-31024639 GCF_015228065.2 Penaeus monodon
TGCAGTACTTAATGATGTCAAAAGCAAAATACTTCAGGAAAAGATACAGTCATGAGCGCAATGATATGCGAAATTACGATAACTTTTTTCAATATCTAGAGCATCATTAACAATTTTTCCCACGCGGATATATTCTGGATATATTTCTAGATGAAATAAAAGTTTGAACCGATGCATTAGCCTCCAAGTGATCTGTGAAATACTACGTGATAATAATGAACTTGCCAATTCCAGGTGATATATATTGCTCAGAAGGAACAGTCGGATAGATCAGCTGATAGGTGATTGTAGAATTGTTTGCCAATTTTCTTTTGTAATGGCAATTGAAGCACATATCGTTAGGAATTTTTTTTTAATCCGATCTTAA
>NC_051400.1:31025019-31025210 GCF_015228065.2 Penaeus monodon
TCAATGCACTGAAAACTATATTTCCCAGAGAAAAGCGAAAGTCATCGGCTAGTAATAAAATTCTCTCCACCAAGATTAGTCAGTTCTTTGGATATCTGCACTTTAGTTCATCGGATTAAAGACTTAAACCAAAACGAGAAATTTTACAGCTCAGTGATATATATCAAAGTCAGAGTAACGTACACAATGGT
>NC_051400.1:31025356-31025665 GCF_015228065.2 Penaeus monodon
TTAACGGGGATCTTCTAGTTATTCTCACCATCTTTGTTATTATTCTCATTATTTCTAGTGTTTTAAAGCGCAAATATTTTGTGTATAAGGAAAATAATCTAAACAAAAAAAGATATCGGTACTCTAACCACGTGTTTTTAAAGGTGATAGTCAGAGAATAAGTCAAGCGCCTTTGTGAGGAGTTTCGGAATCTTTTTTTATGGACGTGGATCCTTTATGCGTTTGTTTGTTCGGTTCTCATGTCTTATTTATTTTAGGGGTGGAATTGTGTCCTCGGGGATTCTGTAGATGGTCTAATTGTTTTTAGCT
>NC_051400.1:31026508-31027862 GCF_015228065.2 Penaeus monodon
CCGATTGCATGGCGTTCAAATGATGATTTATGATTTACATATAACAACAGAACGAAATTAAATACTTGTTACAAGAATTATCATTATCATTAATACCATGTTTACTCTCTCATTATCAGAATTATTTTCAGTAAATATTTTTAATTCGGCAGTCATGATACATAACACAAAAGTTGAAATGTTGCTCACTACTTTTACTGTAATATGATATTATGATAATCTGGTTGTATCTACTGATGTCCAGTTTTTGGAGATCATGCTAAGAAAGGTCTTTGTGCTCATCTGAACTTTTGTGATCTAACCTAATGATCTAACACTATACATGTCTTTGCCTTTTATTTGTTTGTTTGTTTTTATTGCACAAAAACTGCTACTTACCAATATATGTATTATATTTCATGACAGTATTAAAAGAATAGGCTGTCCTTATTAGTATTAGCATTGTAGTTTGTAACAATAACCATTACAATCAATCTTTACTCTACATTCTAACTGTTCCTGCATTTCACCACTATGATAAATCTTTGATTCAATCTTTAAATCTGCTTTCTATAAGCCATCTAATAGCATTTCCATTAGGACATAATTACCCATTACACAACTAATTAAGGCTTCTGATATGACTATTACGCCTGAGCCAATTAAACCTTTCTATGTTATGGTCTGATTATCGCATCTGATAACGCCTCCTGTTTAAGATATCGTTCATAACAGTCACCGTTTACCACTTTGGTCCATCTGCGGCTCTCACGCTGTCGTCTCTGGTCTTAGTGTTATGTTCAGGGTATTGTAAACTGAACCTTAATGCACAGGACGGCGACAGATGCTAATTCTTTAGAGACAATGAGCTTACCTGAGCTTCCTTCAGCTTCCTCTGCATGGCTAGTGTTGCCGAGAGGAAAGGGAACTGAGTGGGATAAGAAAGATTTTTGTTTTGTTCTGGGAGGTCGGACTCCTGCCTCCACTCTTGAGGTTTTGTGTCAGGCTAGGAGATCCGTAAGCCATTCAGACCATGTTTAGCAAAGACCTCATTGACATTCCACAGAAGTCTTATAAAGACTCGTTAAACCTTTCAGTCTGTTGTTTCAGGGTTCACAGAGCAAAAGCTACGGTCAGAGCATGCGCTTCACCTCGCGGTCCCAGACGGCGCAGTCGGTGCTCTCCACCAACCACTCGCTGCTGGCTGCGCCGCCCCCGTCTACGGTGAGCCAGCAGGTGAACGGGGACTCGCTCACGGTCACCACCCCGAGCGTGGACGAGACATCCATAACCTAGGGACGGCGCGAGGTGCTGCTCTAACTGGAGACGCACTTCGCGGTGGGGTCGGCGACCGCCCGAAGACCTCGATTCGTCT
>NC_051400.1:31027902-31028078 GCF_015228065.2 Penaeus monodon
GAGGAGGAGGAGCCTTCCACGCCCCCCCACCACAGCGACGACGAGAGCGCGGTAGGTGACTCGTTCGACGGCTCGGATTCGTTCGTCGGAGACTCGCTGAGCTGCGGCTCCTCGCTCGTGACGACGACGTGCGAGATGGGGAGCTGCGGCGCCTCCCTCGGGGAGACCCTGAGCGT
>NC_051400.1:31028144-31028263 GCF_015228065.2 Penaeus monodon
CGTCAGCCTCACAGACCCGGACACTTCGCCCGAAGCCAGCACGCTCATGAACGCCAGCTCGACCCCTGCGGACGAGTCCACCTACCTGTAACAAAAGTTCCCCGAGTGGCACGCCCACC
>NC_051400.1:31028297-31031062 GCF_015228065.2 Penaeus monodon
CCCTCCGCCCCTCCCCCCTCCCGTCGCAGGACTCGCTCAGACACTCGGAGGACTTTTCAACCCCACCACGAAATATGTTTCCAGTCAGGCGACACCTCGGTGATCCAGCAGCGATGATCAAGCTTCCCTTGCTCTGCTCAGGAGCATCTACTGCCAACTCCGGTCAGGAAACCTCGTACGAAGTTGACTGGCAGCAGTTCCGCAGATGCGGACTCGTCTCGGCGAGGCGAGGCCGAACGCAGGAGGCCAGCGGCGCGCGAGCGAGCGCCTTCGCCTTCCTCGCTCGCCCTCGAACCTGCGGGAACTTCTGGCCACGCGGGCGGCCTTCGGGCTGCCGCGACTTCCAGCAGTTCTGTTTCTTAGTTCCCCGTTCTGTGAAAGAGAGATATATACATATACTTATATCTACTTCTCAATAAATGGTGCTGAGCTACTTTATAACCTGAACTCACTCACGGCCCCGAGTGAAGGAGGAGAGCAGTGAATGGGGGATGTGACGTCATGTTCCCTTGTGCGAGGCCACGCGAGGTCACACCACCGGCCGCGTGACCTCCAGACGCTCAAAATAATTCCCTACGACTTAAATCTCTGGCTCACGATAACCCTAGCGCGGCTTGAACTCTCAGACTAACCCCAAAGCCCCTTAGGGTTATGCCAGCCAGAGAAGATCTCATAATATTTTTCATGATTATAGTTAAAGACAGAGAAGGAGTTCGTGTTTAATCTGTTTCACTGTTTCACTGTTTTTTATTTTATAATATATGGGGAAACTGTTGTGTTCCCCGACGGAGAGATATTTTTGTTATGTGCTCTGTGTTATATCTACTTATAAAACTATACAATAAGATAGTGTTGTGCAGTCATTGCCCGGTGCGCGGCTAGTCTGTGCTACAGGAGAGACAGGTGTATATTTAAAAAAATCAATTATCTTAACTCATTCTCTGTGTCATGTGTTAGAGATGTGAAGAGAAGAAAAATAAAAGTTTAACAAGATTTGATAAATTAGCTACGAGAAGGTTTTCAGAAATCAACAGAAGATATACGCTTCCATCCCTGGTGAATGTTGTTTTTATGAGATTATAGAGATGTATAGGTGTGTATCCCCACCCATATCCGTGTGATACCTCCCCCCCCCCTTCAGCCCGCCCTCGAGCGAGCACGCCCGGGAGGCCGCGGGCGGACCGAGAGACCAGGGGCGCGGATGGAAGTATGCCGGGGGGCGCCGCTGTCATGCCACGCTCATGCCCTCTACGCCTGCATGCCCCCTGCCCCCTTAACTAAACCCTCTGTGCCTCAGAGCTACCGCCGTCACCACCTACCACCGCCATCCTCCCGTTCCTGCAGCCTGGTGCTCGAGTGCCAGTGCCACATGCCCCTCTACAACACGCGTGCCTTCACACTGTTTCCTCCCCATGCTTGCATGCTTCCTCCACAAGGCCATCTTTGCCATACGCCATCTCTGAATCAACAGGGTAATTATGACCCTATTCTCTTTGCATTCCACTGCCAGTGACACTGAACACCTCCGCCGTGCTTGCCAAACGAGACATCAGTCCCCAGTGCTTGCGCCACGGCCATCATGCCTTCCCCGCACCCGCCCTCCCCACCGCCAGCCTCACTCACCCATGTCTGGTCCTAACTTTCGACAGGTCACTCCCCAAGCTAAAGTACACACAAGTTCTCTTTGACAAGTTCATTGCCTGTGAAGTCTTTATGTACACACTCCCGACCTCCTCTTGTGTTGTTTCCCTTTCACGCTCATAACGCGAGTGTATTGGCTTACACCCGCGCACTACATTTGCTTCCGTTGTGTGAGTGATTGGGTGTAGACTGTTCCAGCTTTTATCTATCCTAGCTTTATCATCTCCATAGAAATATTCCGTGCATTTTCACTATCAGTAACTCACCCATAACTTTGTCATAAACAAACCTTAGCACTATCGTTTTTCCCCACCACCACATTCTCACTTGACATCACCCCTTTTAAGCGTGTCACCATCATTGACACTATCACTGCCAGCACCACAGACACCATCGTCCTCACTACCAACATTTCAATGTCACGAAGAAAAGGTAAATAGACAATAGACAGAAAAATTGTAAAAAGCAAAAGCTGAAGTAAAAACTCAATAGCACCAAAGCACCACGATTAACTTCTGTCACCCGACCCCTTATCGAGTTACGCGTGTGTACATATAGAAAGTTACCACAACATACCAAACCCTGGGATTATTTTTTGCTTTAAAATAAACCACTCACAATGAAATTTAACGACAATACTGCTGTTATATGCAGGATGTTGGCGATATTTTGCAATAATGACTTCGCGCGGATGTCAATACAGGCATTAATTGTGTGAGCTTTTTTTGCAACATTGGCTGAAAAGCTCTATTGTCAAAGTTTTACTGACTTTTAATTGTGCACATGCAGATACACGCGCGCATGCGCTTCCGTAGGTGCACATAGAGACACGCAATCATAAAACTGAATAGGCAAATACACGCATCCGGTTATAGAATACTCGCACACACGCACACGGTCTGAACTCGGCGTCCGTGTAGATAGGTAGAGAAAGGATAGCACATGGATCAAGCCGAGATATCTGTAATCCTTATGTCACTATCAGATCACTGTCATTACCATAGGCTCCACCACCCTCACCGCCACTACCTCAGAACATCAGCCTTTCCCTTGAATAGTTTATTTCGGTTTAATGCCACAGATCGACGTCTGCACCAACACAAGTTTTCTGTTATCATTACACT
>NC_051400.1:31031155-31031414 GCF_015228065.2 Penaeus monodon
AGACCTTTCTACAAGCATCTCAATTCCTTTTTCCTTCTACCACTAACTTACCTTATTTTCCTACTGTCAACTATTTACACTACCTTCTTAATACTACATATGTTTTGAATGTCATTACTACTTCCCTAGTCTACCTCACGCAGCTTAAGCCCCAGCAGTCCCATCCTTGCCTGGTGGTCAGCTACATTTCCTTTTCTACTGAGCACCTACGTCATACTTTTTATAGAAAAGAAGAATATGTGGTATCGGTGTAAATGGA
>NC_051400.1:31032589-31032933 GCF_015228065.2 Penaeus monodon
CACCCCTTCTGACCTCGTTTTCAGAGACCCATGACCTGGCTTGACCGCGCCTCTCTCCCGGCTCTGAGCCCTATACTGCCACCAGCCCCGCTCCTCGCCAGATGCCGCCTCCCTCGCGTGTTCGTGTGTGTAGCCAGGTGTACATAGCGCTGTACAGAACCCAGTGGTAATGATGCAAATAATAAGTATAGAAATACACGTTGTTGCGTTTTATTTCTGCTTCCTTTGGGATGGTTTGTTCATGGTTTAAAAGGGATCTCTTTTATAAAGGCTAAAGGTTGTTAAATGAGATGGAAGTAAAGATTGTGGTGGTAAATCCAAAAGCATAAACAAAAAGGTTGTTT
>NC_051400.1:31034432-31034531 GCF_015228065.2 Penaeus monodon
TTAAACAAAGCAAGCTAAGAAAGCCTTCAATGACAAAAGAATTATTCTGACGAAGGAGAAAATTGGTATGGACGCCAAGAAAAGATTTTTGAAATGTTA
>NC_051400.1:31034649-31034758 GCF_015228065.2 Penaeus monodon
TACCCATCTCCAACCCTCTACACTTCTCTATCAACCGCATCATACGACGGAGGGGTGATTTCCAGCATGTGTGTGTGTGTCTTTCTGAATACAAAAGATAGTCTGTTAC
>NC_051400.1:31034829-31035141 GCF_015228065.2 Penaeus monodon
AACGCATTTTCGCCTTTGCGGTGTTATCGGAGAATGTCGAAAGTTTATTTTGGGAAAGTAATGCCAGCCAACACTCCAACCGATGATGAAATGTGTCATAGGAAGGCTTAAATTCCTGGGTCACACGATGTGAGAATAAGGCTTAGAGAAACTATCAACTGAAGGAGAGTTAGCAGGTTCAAGACAAAGAAAGACCTACCTTGATTATTTAGCCGACGCGACTGGCCGAATCAAGACCGAGTTCCTCCATCTTACTCATCGTACTCGGTTCAGAAGAATAGCTGCCAACGTCAGGGTCTGACAGGATACTTA
>NC_051400.1:31036536-31036734 GCF_015228065.2 Penaeus monodon
CACCATAACAGCGAAGTAATTACCAGAGACAATATAAACATCCAGAATAAAGAGGAAGTTCACATCTTGCAACCAACTTCTTTCCTTTGCAACATCAGGAAGCTAGACGGATGATAGACACATTGCACAAGTTTCGCCCTAACATCCGTGGTTTTGAGTTTCTCTAAAGGTAAAGAAATTGTTCGTTTTTTTTTCAAG
>NC_051400.1:31038051-31038271 GCF_015228065.2 Penaeus monodon
AACAGAAAGTTTAGCCAACCATGAAGACAACATAAGCACAGCCATTTTATATTTTTTTTCCTTTGACACAAACAAGTACAGGATGATCTGCCATACATATTTTCCAGAGCTCTTTGCCTGTCCGTCCAGCTGTGACTAAGGCTGTGAAAGCAAGGTCCTTCGCCTCTCTTCCTGTATTTTCTTGTAGGCAGGAGAAAGAATTGATGTGTGGAGAAATAGT
>NC_051400.1:31038723-31038920 GCF_015228065.2 Penaeus monodon
TTATAAAGGGAAAGATAACATCAAACTAAATAGGCCCGTTACGTACTCCACAAAGAGAAGAAAAATAAACACTTTTCTAAAAAGCTTGAAACTCCATATCATGTCACTGAAGTTGCGAGATTTTGACCAAAGCATCAAGGAAAGAGAAATGTTCAAGCTTATTAAGTGCATTTTCCCAAGAGTAATGTAATCGAAAC
>NC_051400.1:31038944-31039087 GCF_015228065.2 Penaeus monodon
GGAAAGTGAAAACGAGAATGAACTCTTATTCATGATCAAAAGGCAAAAAAAATGAAGGCCGGGATATCATTACCCTTTTGCATAATGACGGTAATGATCACAGTCATTAAAACGCGACAAATGACCAAATAATCAAAATAAGT
>NC_051400.1:31039110-31039231 GCF_015228065.2 Penaeus monodon
CTGCGAATAAAATGTCGCTTTATAAACTAACCACAGTAAAGGGGATTTGAGATATTTCATTGTGTAAAAATTAGATTTTTGTTGTATAAGTAATACATAACGGCAACGTAATTTTAACATT
>NC_051400.1:31041291-31042321 GCF_015228065.2 Penaeus monodon
TTCACAATACGAATTAAATCATCGCTCATTCAGAGTCAGATTTTTTATCAAATAGGATTGTGGATATGCTAATTACGAAATGAATCCAGCCACCCTGTTTCTTTTGAAATTACAAATTAACATTATTATATTTGAAGTAGCCGCAAAATAAATAATTTTTTTCCAAGCTTATCATTATTTCAGAAATTTCATACCTCGCGTGGCGCCGTCATGCGGAACAAATGATACCTATTAAAAATAACAACAATAATAATTCATATTCAAATACATATATGAGAGAGAAAAAAAGAAAAAGAAAACTAACGACCAGTTTAGAAACGCTTCTCGCTCCTTTTTTTATTGTGCAATTTCAGTTATCTTGCCGGCGTGTTTAACGAGACGTGACGCGCCGGTAATATGATGGCTGCTCAGATACCGCTCGTCATAAATCTGCGGCGATATATTGCCCCGAAAAAAAAAGAGAAAGAGATAGAGATCAATTTTCCGTGCGATGATTTCGACCTGCGTCCTGTTGCAGCTTCTGGGATCTTGTTGGATCTGTTGCATCGTTGCATTGTTGCTTCGTGGAGAGGGGCTGAGGGGAGGGAGGAAAGGGTTTAGGACAGATTGATACGGAGGGTGTGAACTGTCCTGAAACGGGAGGTCTCGAGTTTCTGAAAACCCTGATTCTTGTTCTGAAGGACTTCAGATATCTTGATCGGGAGACTGATCTGAAGCCCCGAAGTATCTTGATCTGCATGTCCTGCAACATCCTGATATCCTAGTTATTTATGATTTATTTTTTTCGGGCGGTTTTCCTAACGGTATTCTAACGGCTCATCTTGCACCCTTAATTAAGTAGTTTAAGGTATGTTCGTCCCTAAAGTTACTTGTTTGATACACTGTCCATCTCCCACACTGGAAGCCGTACTCAGATTTCGGACAATTGTTCCTTACCTATATTCTTTATTAAATTCTTATCATCATCGACATAAACCCAGTCATCTCGCCTCTTCAAATGTAAATCAGAAAAAGAAAAGACCTAAAAGTT
>NC_051400.1:31042381-31042588 GCF_015228065.2 Penaeus monodon
GAGGCGTTTGTGGACCGTACCTTGACGACATCCTCGAGAAAAAGGCGAAAGAATGGTTCGCAATTTGTGTCCATTGCAAAAGGTTTTCGGTTTCTTTACTACGAGAGAAAAAAAAATCTTTGAAAGCTCAGAGTGAAGCAGAAACACTTTTTTTTTCCTTCGACAATACTTTGTTAGTGTGAATTTTTTAAAACCTGGACCTGTGGC
>NC_051400.1:31042810-31043404 GCF_015228065.2 Penaeus monodon
CGAGCGCGTGCGTGCCCATATGCCTGCCTGCTTGCGTGCTCGTATATGTACGTACATCCTCTTCTAATTACAAATGACACACACACGAAAAAAAAGTAAAAAGGCCACCCACGGCACCAAAGCCTCGCGACAAAACGACTCATTGGAGGCGTCGTCCCCAAGGAAACCTCGCTCCGCTTCAGGTGCCAAAAGGGCAGTTGGCTGTTGTCCGAAAGCCTGGATTCCTGGTCTGTGGTTGTGTAATCCTGAGCTGAACGTTTGGCGAACTTCTGGAATCCTGGTCTACGGTTATGTAAAGCTGATCTGAACGTTCTAAAATTTTACTCTAAAAGCTATGAATTCATGGTCTGAAAGTCCTGAAATTCTGATCTGAACGTTTCAATTTGTGGTCTGAAACGTTTGAAATCCTGGTCTACGGTCGTGAACGTTCTGAAATCATACTCAAAAGACTATGAATCAAAGGTCTGAAAGTCCTGATATCTAAATCTGAACGTCTGAAATCCTGGCCTGAAAGTCCTGAAATCCTAATCCGAACCTTCTGAATTCCTGGTCTAATTTGAGCTTTCTGAATTTACAGTGGCCGGTTTATTTGTT
>NC_051400.1:31043516-31043731 GCF_015228065.2 Penaeus monodon
ATAGAACTTTTTCGGTTAACGAAGAAAAGCAGAAGTAGGATTTAGCAATTATCTTCAGGGCTACAGGTTTTACCAGAATAAAGTTCTCTAAGCGACAACGTCATAAAGGTGAAAATCAAATATAACTTTCGTAAAAACCAAAATCCCCGAACAACTCGTTTGGGCCTTTGGCAACGCTGACTGGGTCCATGTTCAGTGCAGCAGCTGCAACACTG
>NC_051400.1:31044010-31044418 GCF_015228065.2 Penaeus monodon
GATCAACTCTGGCCAGCCAACTCGTAACCAGAACTAGGCTTCGACGACCGGTGCATCCGCGTGGCACTCCTTGGCCCGGGGTGACCTCGCTTTATGGCTCCCACTTGGCACCGGCTGCTTGTGATGTTATGACCTCTTGGAGTTTTCGTTTTTTTATGCAACCGCGTGGAGATTCTTACGTAATATGTTTTAGATTTGTTAACTGATGTACTCAGAGATACGTACGGCTAAAACTGCATGGAAAAGAGAAACATAGCATCGCATACATGACAACATATGTAAAGAGTTGTATATATGTATACAAAAACTGTTCATTATATGTATATACTGTGTATATACGTATCGTCTGTGTAAAGAGACAAGGAAAAGGATAGCTCGAAAAAAAAACGTAGGAATACACATACACTC
>NC_051400.1:31045044-31045145 GCF_015228065.2 Penaeus monodon
CAAAGATAGAAGATTTAAAGGCTAAATGGGATACACTTGAATAAATCATTATTAATGTGACAATCCACAGTCCTTGATGAGGTCGAAGCGTCTTGCTTAAC
>NC_051400.1:31045551-31045782 GCF_015228065.2 Penaeus monodon
CACATCCCTGAAGGGTCAGCCTCCTTTCGCTTCATCGTAACTGGTCAGAAACACAATTTTTATGTGATAAATCCTCGCTTTTCTCTCCCCCCCCCCCCCACACAACCATCCAGCCAGCATCCCACATCAACGGAATCTTGAAATTAAGTTTGGAGTTGTAACTTATCAAAATGGCGATGCGGAGTGAAAGAAATGCCGTCAGTCCGTTTTATGGCTGCAATTATCCCGCTC
>NC_051400.1:31046561-31046707 GCF_015228065.2 Penaeus monodon
CATATTGCTTTTCGTTCGTCTCGATACGTTCGACTATGTGAATGTTAGCTGACAAACAAGAACAGTAACAATTAGAGGGAAAAATATGATTTATCAAAACCAGAAACAAAATGATAATTAAAAAAAAAAAAACTAATCATTGGTTC
>NC_051400.1:31047144-31047258 GCF_015228065.2 Penaeus monodon
CCCAATTACCAGAGGACATGACCTTACCCTCTGCCGGCGCGCGTGGGAAACCGGGTCGACTGACGGTCAAGAGGCTGTTCGGCTCACAAGGCCTATCTACGTCCGGGTCATGCT
>NC_051400.1:31047390-31047472 GCF_015228065.2 Penaeus monodon
TATACCCTGATATAAGACCCAGATGTCTTATATCAAGGTTGCTCTCCAGATTCGTTCATGTTATTGCCTTTCTCTTGTTCTT
>NC_051400.1:31047711-31048875 GCF_015228065.2 Penaeus monodon
ACACACACACACACGTGTGCAAGCAAATGTGAGTTTTGTATATGTTTGTGACATTTTCGTTTAATTTCTTCCTATATCAAAACCTTTTCCTCGCACGTTTGGAACTCTCTTCCAACCAGACCATTACTCTTCCCTCCTTTCTCCTTCCTGGTCATCATCGCTTCTCCATTACTCCGTTTTCATCAGCGCTATTAACGAAATAAATGGATCATATGCAGTAAACGCCGGCTGAGAGCTGCACTTAGGCGGGCCAATGATAAAACTCGGCGCGCGAATAAGTGCAATATCCGCCCAACAGATGGCGTTGAAGCGCGAAGATAATGCGTATCTGTCCAATATACGACGCGTTGGAGGTGATGCTCGTCCTGCGGGGAAAGGAATACGTTGATGGCGTTATCAGAACAGGCTTGATTGAGCAGTATATGTTGTTTAAAATGTGCATCGACCATGGTGGAATCATGGCATGACCTTTAGTCAATGCCGAGGCAGCTTTTAAACAATGGACGAGCATCGAGCGCAAGATACCATCATCATTAAGCGGTATCCGACTAAAGCGTGTTCGATCCCCTACTTGTTTACATTCAGACGCAAAACAACTACTGTCTTGGGATGAGAACTACATATTGGGAAGAAAATATGCATAAAGTGATGAGGATTTCTTAATAGTCAGATTTATGCAGGTTTTTTTTAATAGTTAGTTTGGTACCATACTATATTACTATTTGATATCAAACGCCTATAATATCTACGATATCTACGATCTAAAATCTAACTCATTTGCTATCTCCCTCGTAACGCGCCTCGACAAGCAGCAGCAGGCGGTCTCTGAAACCCTTTCGCCTTGGAAGCGTCGAGAGAAGCCGGAGAATCAGTTTGGCCGCAACGACTCTCGCGGGTAAAATATCCGCGGCAATATGACAAGGAGCTAAGCCATAACGCCGGTTATTACGCTTCGCAGAATGGCAGCAGCGGTAGCCAAGGGAATGCACTTAACTACATGTGTTAGTTAACGCAGAGACTTATAGGCTGGGCGGGATGGTGTGCTCGGGCGCTGCTCTCTGCATGTCTAATTAATGAAGCGACTCGGGTTATCTGTATGCGGCGCCTGTAGGCCGCTTCTGCAAGATTCGTTAGTGCAGACGAATAGATTTGTGTAGAGAGAGC
>NC_051400.1:31049638-31050161 GCF_015228065.2 Penaeus monodon
AGACAATCCCACCAAAACCAGCTGAGAAATTCCCCAGATCTGCAAGTTTGTCGCAACTGCCGAGATACACGACTGATTAGCAGCTAGTGCGAGTCACAAAGAAATAAACGCAATTGGCCGAATAGCTTCAGTCACTCCAGGCACTTGCGGCAAGCATGTCGAGCATTTATGCTTCCACTTACTGTGCTTGAAAATGAGACCAATTTCGCTGTAATCTTTTGAAGAAGAAAAAAGTTGACTACCACTGGACATACAAATAATTTGATTTAGCATGTGACCTTCTCTTCCTCAAATAGCTATGGCCAATCCGCCTATCAAACGGACGCAAAGCAGCAAATACACTGGTGAGTTTAGAAGTTTCAGCAACATCCTGGAGGAACTTCAGAGGGACCAGATGTTGATATTGCGGTTGTAGCTGCCAACCGTTGGGTTAGAAGGATACACAGAAATATTAACTATATAAAATCCGTGCAAATTCAAGGATCTGAAATCTTCTTTTGAATGCCTCTTTATATATATTTTT
>NC_051400.1:31050273-31051897 GCF_015228065.2 Penaeus monodon
CATATGCAAAATATTTTTGTTTGTTTGTTTAACTCTATTCCTTTCTATGCGGAGTTGCTGATTAGGATGATTAGTATTTTCACCTTTTAAATCGGAAGTGGTATTTCAAAAGAATCGAAATATGTGACGTATCTTACCCTGATCGCAACATGCCATCAAGAGAGAGATTGTGCAATGGCGTGGAATCCAAGAGTCTGATCAAGGTAATATCGTTTTTTTGGATTCCATTAACACTTGAGGTGCGTCGAAGACCATCATATTTTGCCCTACACATCATAAACAGACTGAAAACAACCAAATAATATTTTTGTCAAAGAATTATCATCCACTTGTTTTCAATATTTTTGTGACCTGTCATCGAACGATATCCGACGTGAGTCAGTGACGTGTTTCACTGTGTGCACGACCCTTTAGCCTGTTGTAGACTGCTATATATCATTTGGCTTGGTCTTTATATTCTTTATTCATACTCTTATATATTCACGTGTTATTTTTATATTTTTAGTTATGTTATTTTTATATTCTATTCTTGATTTTTTTATTATTATACATATTGTAAATATTCTTGCACATGAACATTTAAATCTACTCTTTACTTCTCTTCCTTAACTTTTTGTATGTCTCTTCTTGTATTTAGTGTTATATTTTTCTTCTATCCATGACCTTGACGTGTGAGAAGATAATCATCTCATTTCAAACAACCACTGAATATTTTTTTTTAAATAGAATAAGAGAATATACTTTCGTAGTTTTTTGTTGTTGTTTCAAAGAAGATCTGTATACTCTGAACATTATAGGATACGTGAGTTTGAAGAAATCATTGGGTTTATTTACTTATGCCTCACCTGGATACATTAAACCGTGACGCTTCGAGAGAGACCATACTACTCTTCAGTTGGTAAAAGTGAAATTGATTTTCAGTTCGTATGTGGCAGTTAGGGAAATTTTGATCGTCACTGATTCGTCTTTTACTCGGCATGTCTTGAGGTAAATCTTTAGGAAATATACATGATGTTTACGGATAAAACATGTTTTTAAGGTGAAGTATAAGATGATAGATGTAGCCGGTGCAAAACAAATAAAACAAAAATAAATGTTATATTTTATTAGTGCACGATATTTACCAGCTTTTTTGTGTTATTTTCCCTGTATATTAAGGAAAAAAGTATCATTTAATAACCGTGTCGTTTTCAAAACAAGCTATACCGAATAAAATGTAAATAAAAATAGGTCACGGATGAAAATAATTCCTAATTTCAATAAGCACAAAAAAGTGAAAAAAACGTAAAACGAGTATTTTGTATATAGGAATAAAAGCAAATACAAGAATGGACTACAAATAAAACCAAAAAGAAGAATATAAAACCAAAAATATATAAAAAGTACAAGAGTAGTAATATAAAACAAGTACAAAAATAATGAAATATATATGAAACGTACAAAATAATCCTTTGTTTTTCCTCCTCTCGTTGCATCACACTTAACCAGCCTAACGTATCCACAGCCACCAGTATCTTTGAGTGTTCTTTCTCACTAAGGCCTGTCTTGAGAGAGAATGCAACACAGCTTGAGGAATTCGTCAAGATTCATTGCGGCAAGTGTTGAGAATGTATGAAGGGAAATG
>NC_051400.1:31051949-31052051 GCF_015228065.2 Penaeus monodon
ACAGGACTCGTCTGGGGTTTAATTGGCCTTTAGTACAGGTTCTGAATTTGCTTTTGATTCGGTTTTTATACGCTGTATGTAGGGGCGTTTGTGTGTAAGGGA
>NC_051400.1:31052143-31052458 GCF_015228065.2 Penaeus monodon
AGGTGTGACTTGTGTTTGCGTGTATATATACATGCAAACACTTAAATATCTACTTATGTACAACAAACACACAGACGGTAATAGTAAACATTAAATCTCAAAAAGCAAAATGTTTAATCCTTCCCTCAGTGCATTCCCTCCCACTAATGCCCCGGTGTCGCAGAATAAAAAAAAAATGACACCGCACCAAAGGTCAGATCTCTCTCTCCCGCTCTGACACGGAACAAAGGAACCGACACTGTGTCAGATTCCTCAGCTGAATACGAGGTAAAGTCACTGAAGCAGAACAGTGTTATTTTACGTCTGTGTCAGAGG
>NC_051400.1:31052522-31052715 GCF_015228065.2 Penaeus monodon
TCTCGCTGCACGCTGCGTTCTCTAATAGGTCGTTTCAGGGAGGAAATTTTCAACTTTTGATGTGATGCCTTTTTATCATCGAGTGAAACGAAGGGGATTTGAACTAATGGACGGAGAGAATACTTTACCTTTTGCTTCCCGTTTTTTTCTTGTTAATATAGACTGATAGATAAGTAGATAGACTGCTACGCAT
>NC_051400.1:31052908-31053004 GCF_015228065.2 Penaeus monodon
ACGTGTGTAAATGTACATATTCATGTAGCAATCTGACCATTCCCCATTTCAGTCGTGTCGTGTCTTTGTTCCTTGGTTCCGTTTCCGTGACCAAAG
>NC_051400.1:31053097-31053233 GCF_015228065.2 Penaeus monodon
TTATACATTCTAGCTCTGGTATAATTGTTCTTTTGACATATAATGACGGTAGTGGTGATGTCTCTAAATATTTTGCAGCCTCCACTTTTTATGAAGATGAATCATCCCGAAGCCAGAACGCCAGAGCATCTCCCAA
>NC_051400.1:31053305-31053706 GCF_015228065.2 Penaeus monodon
GTTAGTCTAAATGTTCCGCTCCTTGTTGATGCAGAATTATTTCTAATGTTTACATTGTATAAAATGTAAAAACACACTTTGTCACACGTTTGCACCAGGAAGGTTGATTATCAAGAAGTGAATGCCCCCAAAGTAACGTGTAGAAAGATAAGTACCGAGGTTTCAGAACCTCATTAACTAATGTTCAGTTAACGCAGATAATCTTTACCAATCAGTCAATCAATATTGTTCTGTCTGCCACACGAAACGCGCTGGAGCCGCGGATGACCCTTTCTTGTGAAGCCTGACTCATTCTCAAAGCGCTAAATTCTTAATCAATGCAATTCCAAAAATATCCAGAAGTCTAATGTCAATCTTGGCAATCCGTTAAAAAAAAAGTAAAGCTATTTTTTAACGTTTTA
>NC_051400.1:31056654-31057070 GCF_015228065.2 Penaeus monodon
CAGACATATTATGTGCATGACTGACAGAAAAAAAATGTACCAGAATTTCGTAAATCGCCTTCTACGTTGTTTGCAGAATAGACAAGCCTCGTTTTTTAACATTACAAGGCAATCAGCATGGCAACGAAGACCATGCAAGAAGTTACAGTATCAGACCGACAAAACAAAGCCACATGCAGAAGAAAATGATGGCTGTGTATGTCTCCCTAACGACCCGCCCAAGGGTTAAAGGAAAGGTAAATAGAGGTAAACTGCGTCCAGTCTTAAAAAAGGAATAACTGCCAACTCACTCCTCATGAATAGTTCGATTCGCCAAATCTCTTTTGAGGAAAAAAAAAATAATGAAGTGGTCCCGATGGTAGCAAATTTCAGTTCAGAAAATAGTGTTGCCTCTTTTAGAAATGCACATCGTATGT
>NC_051400.1:31057097-31057461 GCF_015228065.2 Penaeus monodon
GCGGATTAGAATAAAAAAAGACAACTAAGCGATTCGAACACTCCAGAGCCCATGGCAGTTGCCAGTTTCTCCTTTCCTGGACGCATTATAGGTGTCTCGGCCAATTTCCAGACCTAACGAAAGCGATAATACTCACAATTGCTGTTAATATAATTAGTCACAGGTTATCACCCAAAGTCATCTTTGTAGAATAGGCTACATGATTGCGACATCATATTCTGACACATTCATCAAGGTTACTGATAATGGCGATTAAAATAATGACCAACTGAGTGAATCCGTAATGAAATCTCGGTACGTTTAATTCCGTTCTGATCGTTTTTTTCGGTATTTTGAACGAACTTAACTAACTCCTTTTAGGTTT
>NC_051400.1:31057711-31058189 GCF_015228065.2 Penaeus monodon
TTACTTGACTATCGTATGAAAACTATATGATATAGACTCCATCTCTTGAACCAATTAAAATTCGAAAACACAATAACAGGCCCTGTGATTTTAATTTCTCTAAAAGATTCCTATTCGACAAAAGAGAACCGACCTGATTAATTATGCAGATGAGGTGTCGAGACAGTGAGCAATGACCACAATATTAACGCAAACTTCGTCATTACACAGGGACGGGCCTTCAAAATAGTAAACAAATTTTTCTTTCTTTTATTGTAGTTTTGTTGGCTATACATAAACTGACGCTTATATTGCCTTCTAAATAGCGGTTAATTGTGATTTTATCCTCAAATCTGTATGATGATAATTACCTTGGTGAAGTTGCAGAGAGATGTAAATGTTGTTTTGAAGAAATGAAAAACGAATTTAATCTTTCATTCAGAAATGAATCTAAATTCTAAATTCCTCTATATCTTCAAAAGCAACACTTCACTATCGC
>NC_051400.1:31058779-31059025 GCF_015228065.2 Penaeus monodon
CACATTTCTCATCCCTTCGTAATACCAGATCGGATCTTGCCGAATAACCAAAGGCTATTCCAGAAGCACAAATATCTCGCTAAATATAACTGCAACGGGATACATGACCTGAATATGTTATCGCAGTGCAAGTGCAGGTGATGCAACATGCAAGCGAAGGAATAACTTTTGTGCTGAGGTAATTTCTGGAATGAAAGGAAAGTTTAGTTGCAAAAGAAATAGAGGAGCGAGGGAACATAAACGAGT
>NC_051400.1:31059706-31060358 GCF_015228065.2 Penaeus monodon
AAAATCATAGTATACAGAAATGCATAACACCAATAAGAACTAATTTCGTTTTATTTCAAAAATGGATCAACTATCAGAAGCTATAAAAGATATCTATAGCGGAGCAAATATCAAATGACAAAGATAAATGTTTAGAAAAGTAAAAATAACTAAAAGCTTAAAGGTTAAAGTTTAGACGAAACTTAATCGTAAAAAAAAAAATATGTGAAGAAAGTGATTTAAAAAAAAGATGAAACAAATTCAGCTAAAACACTGCAAAACTCAGACTGAAACATAAAAACAACATATATAAGAAAATTTACAACAGACTGGCCAGTCTTATTTAATATATATATCTTTTATGCTTTACATATAAGGCAACAGCTCAGATAAATAGCAAGGGTAAAGGCAGTTAACGCTTATGGCAGACTTATAGGCCGTTAAGATCACGTGACACGCATTAATTTCTCGGCAGAGCGCATCGTAGTCTTTTTCGATGTGATATATATTTTTAGGCTAAAGCGGAAGAATAATCATTGCTTGTCTATAACTAAATGAATGTATTTCTTATATTGCTTCGGCGAAAATAGAATGTAGAGAGAAATTGACAGCGTTCTCGTGATTAGTTTCACTTTGATGAGTATGTGACGGGAATTTCGGGTGATACCATCGC
>NC_051400.1:31060882-31061207 GCF_015228065.2 Penaeus monodon
ACGCCACACGTCAACACAAACCTCGCTGGCAAGAACAGCAATAACTCTCCCCGTCAGCGGTCGATTCAATCATACAATCCGAGGAGACATAAAGGAAGAAAATAAACGAGAGAAAAAGGCTAAAGACATGGAAAAAGAGTCAGAATGAGAGACTGGGGACTCGGGGCGGAGTGAATGAGGGCGGCCGTCAGTCGGATTAACATTTCACGTCTCACTGTGAGGTTTAATGAGGCTGCGCTGCCCTTCCGCGGATAAAATGAAAGTCGAAATCGTTTAACGAACGTGAGTAGTTAAACGGATGACAACTTGGGCCCAGAGTTTGGGT
>NC_051400.1:31062227-31062586 GCF_015228065.2 Penaeus monodon
CTCTATACACGCCTCAGAACTCTGCGCCCGCTGACCCACATAAATTCAGTCATGCCAGAAATGGGGAATTTCCAATAAAATCACGACCTGGAAAAACACTGGAGATGAATGTGGCTGTAGTCGTACCTAAATGGCCGTCGTATTTGGACCGTGGTTATCAGTGTCTTATCTCAGTGATGATAAGGATCGCCGCGGAGAGCTTGCCATTTGTGCGACGCGAGAGTGCTTTCTTGCGGCGGTTCTTGGGTATGGAAAGGTCTTTTTTTTTGTTTGTTTGTTTGCCTTCTGTGTTAATTATATGTGCTTACGTTAATTTGCCTCAGAGGTTGTTGATAAAGCGATATATATCCTGCGGCGAG
>NC_051400.1:31062623-31062692 GCF_015228065.2 Penaeus monodon
TATGTCTGTGGGCTTATCACCGAATAATCAGAGTGTTTTATCATCCACAGACGAAACATGTTGCAAGTT
>NC_051400.1:31062749-31063240 GCF_015228065.2 Penaeus monodon
GATTCCGTCAAACTGCTAGACTGAGAACATAACGCCATCTATTGGTCTGACTCTGAAACAATTTACTTCATCACCATCATACCACCACATTCCATACCAACATCATCACAATTCTCATCTTTCACTGCTCAACGTTCTATCCATATACATTTACCTCTTACACAGTCTCTTCTCCTTTTACCCTTTTACTTTTGCCAATACGTACGTACAGATAACAACCTTGTGAAGCGCCCAAAGGGAAAAAATAAGGCAAGACCAATTAGGATTTAAAACGGAGGGAGAAGCACCTTCACGAATGGCCAGAGAGAGAAAGACGCAATGGATCGACGCAAGAAGAGAGATGTTGCTTGGGAAGTGAAGGTCCTTTGCTTGATTATCAGTTATCGTTATTGTTGCTGTGGTTCTTGTTAGGTTTGTTGTTATCAGTGTTATTATCTTTAACATTATTAAGATTAATACCATGATTATTATATCCTTATCTTCAGTGGTGG
>NC_051400.1:31063962-31064078 GCF_015228065.2 Penaeus monodon
GGGGGGAAAAAACAGAAAAACAAATAAAAAGACTAAAAACAAGAAAAAAAGGATAAAAAAAAAGTTTACAAGAGAATGAAAATAATTCAACGCCCTCCAACCCACGCTTCAGTACT
>NC_051400.1:31064112-31064736 GCF_015228065.2 Penaeus monodon
TCGACGAACCGGAGGACGCGACGAACCTGAAGGAGGGCTTTCCTACACGCAGGCGCCAGCAGGAGGGAGACAACGGTTTCAGGGGACTGCGAAAAGGATCAAAGTCCCTTGTGAAAAGGTGTGAAGAGAGGATTTTATTCGTTTATTTCCCTGCCTCTCCCTTCCTCTCCCCCCCCCCCCGCCCGGTTTTTGTTTGTTTGTTTTGTGTGTTTCAATTTGTTTGTTTACACGCCTCTCCTTTATTTATTTTATTTTGTTTCATTCTCTTTTTCTTTTTCTTTTTTTTTTGGTACTTTTTTCTTCTTTTCTTTCTTCTTTCATATTTTTCTTCTTTCTTCTTTCTTGTTTTTCTTTTTCTCTCTCTTCTCTTTCTTCTTAATTTCTTCTCTGTTTTTTCGCATATTTTCTTCGTCCTTTCATTTTCCTTCCATTTTTTATTAATCTAACAAGAAGGCGAGATCTGGCAACTCGGCTACTGTCAGCCATTTTATCTCTATTTTTTTTATTTTCGGACGATTTTTAATTAAAATCAAAGGGTGTGTAATGTCACCTGAGAATGGGTTTCTTTTTATTAATGATCGGACTGTTTTGATCCATCGTTTCTGTCAGAATTGTTTCTGCGCT
>NC_051400.1:31065439-31065765 GCF_015228065.2 Penaeus monodon
TTGAAAGCAGATGCAAACAACTGGTTGTGTCTCCGTGCCACATTGAAAAATAAATAAACAAATCTAGAGCAGTCTCTCCTAACACACATGAACATTTAGGCCTGCAAGTACTTTAATTCGTAATTCACCAATTTTAGAGCTTTAGGTCTAAGGGAAAGACGTAATGGCATTACATTTATTTCACTGCTCGAAGTAATTAGGTTACGAAACAACAGAGCGTGTGTTTGTGCCTGTTTGCGTTGTTGTTTGCGCCGCACGTACGCACATAGCCATAACTCTGACTAAAAAGAGTATGCGCTCGTATTATAATAAGTAAATTAGTAATC
>NC_051400.1:31066544-31066974 GCF_015228065.2 Penaeus monodon
TCTGAATAAAACAAAACAGTTTATCCCCGAAACCACGACCGCGTCTCCCTCCCCGTGGAACTCTTTTTCCCTTTTCCCTCTTTCTCTCTTTCTCTCTTTCCCTCTTTCTCTTTCTCTCTTCCCTCTTTCTCTCTTTCCCTCTTTCTCTCTTTCCCTCTTTCTCTCTTTCCCTCTTTCTCTCTTTCCCTCTTTCTCTCCTTCCCTCTTTCTCTCTTCCCTCTTTCTCTCTTTCTGCCATTTTTGTCTTTTTTTCTGTATTCTTGTGATACTTGGCAGTTCCCCCCTTTATTTTTTTCTACCTCTCTCTTCCTTTTGATATTTGTTTTCTTTTCTTCTAACACTTTCCTCTTTCGTTCGTTTACTGTTTTCCTCTTCTCTTTTTCTCTTTTCTTTTTTTTTTCTTTTGCATTTTTTACCTCTTCCAATTTGA
>NC_051400.1:31067295-31067433 GCF_015228065.2 Penaeus monodon
TTTTCCATCGCGCTGAGAAGGCTCGCAGGGTTACCAACGCTAAATCGAAATATGAATATAAATCTGCGACCGTAAAATTTCGCTCCGCTCGGCCGCTCCTTCTTGTGATGGAAGCCAGCCTTTGTGGTCCATCTGCGG
>NC_051400.1:31068145-31070277 GCF_015228065.2 Penaeus monodon
CTATTTACTCTGATTTCCTCATTACTCTTTCGTGTGCCAAGCCATTCTACAGATTAACGCAGTATAGATTAAACAAAAAGTGTATCTATAATGCACAACCGTAATATAAAACCATTTATGACATTCGGTAAAGCTTTTAAGAGATCTAGACATTTTTTTTAATGTTGCAGAAGTATGTTTATATAGATGTAACGATAATACGGTAATCCCTTAATAAATTATGATTATATAACTACTGAATTGCATTGACGTGAAATGACTGGTTAAATATTTGTATTTGTATTACCACTATTAGAATATCAAAGATTAAGAAAATATTTACATCAGTACTTCGAATAGTTATTCAGTAAAACTTGTTAACTGATATTTAACCGAAATTCAGTAAAAAAAGTAATTAAAAAAAACACACAAGAACCTCCATTAGTACTGTTATGACAAGTGCTCCTTAATCTTCCATTTCAAAAAGTCCTATCTATTTCTCTAATAACTGTATATTACTCTAGACAACCGCTCTATGGTGAGACACTTTTGAATAACAAGAGTTCACCTGAAGTAATTATAACACATTTTCTGAACTCTGAAATGCCACGTACAGCATGTTTCTAAGCAACAGTTAGTGGATGAAGGTAATAGGCCATGTGAGGGTAAACTAAACTAATGTAAAATTGCCTAAATGCACTTGAGGTCAAAATAGTTATACCAAATTGCTTTTATTTTCTCATGATTTTCTCGTCTATAATAACGTCTAGAAATGTTGGTTATCTAGAAATTTGTAGAGGATTAAGCTCTATAGGAAAATGTCAGTTATACAATACGTAAGGAGATTTATTTTTATTGAGAGTTTGTCACAGATTACGTATGGGTTATTACTGATTTCTGCATCGTTGTAGAGACTTTGTTATATCGCCTCTCACCTTTGCTTTGCACCAAATTTAATCGTGCGCAATAGAGAGTTGGAAGGAATTTCATAACAAAGAAAAAACGTATAATTATTGAACCTCGTAAGGCAAGCTTAGGGGGATGTAGCATCCGGAGCAAAACTCCCCCAAAACTTCCGCCCAAACCGGGTCCACGCGATCCCACGGGGCGCACGAAGCCTTGTGACTAGCAGTGAAAAGAGAACGATGAATTGTCGTGTTACATGATGACTGAGGATATGGGGATAAGGTCCTAACCCACACCCCTCCCTTACTGCGAAGCGAGTAACTGGTAACGCTGAGTAAACTGTCTTGGTGCAGGTAGCGCGGCCAATCACTGTAGGTTTGATGTATTTTTGTTTTTACAAATCTACTAAATTAGACCGAAATATACATTTACTGAATAAACCCTCCCTAAATATGCCATGCGTTCTATATCCCTTTTTTATTATTTTAAATACTTGAGTAATCTATTGAAGACAGCCTCAACTTTTTTGTGTTTCTTTTCTGTTATCTCCAATCCTAGGAGAATCGAGGGTAGAAGGCAGGGGACACACCCACCTCTTTAACTACCATCCTAGAGGCTTTTCCCCGGTAGTAAAGTACCCCAGGGGAAGGGAAATCCGGAGGCTGTAGGAGGGTGGGTATGAATGAGGCAAGAGAAAAAAAAGCACGCAAAGATGGGTGGAGTATATAGTGTGGCCGCGATACTATTTCTAATACTTAGTACATCCATACGTCGCGCATATGTAGCCATCTACCGGCAAATTTGGCAGTTCTGTTGTCATGGTACTCAGTTGCTCGTTTCAGAAGTGAAGTTTGTTGACTTGTGTTTCCGAGGTCTTTCCCAATATTCCGATGAAAAGGAAATCTTACTGAAATTACAATCTCGGGGATAACACTCAATTCAGTGAAGTACAACAAATGCGTTTAAGCTGCAGAAGTTCGTCAGACATTCACCACTTCCCACCCAGCCTTCCATTCGCCAAAAGGTAAACCCAATTTGCATCGTTAAATGTACAGGATATTGTAATCGATAAAGCAGTTGGGTAGGAAATCCGTTGATTGGAAAGGGGCTACTTTTATACGGTGATTGGAGATCCGGTTAGGAAGATCTTTGGATCACACGGCGGTCTTTGTGGTAGTTTGTGCGTTCAAGGAGGGGGTTCGTTCGTAACGCTGTTTCGAATCTTCTGTGATCGAACCTTCCCTCGG
>NC_051400.1:31070358-31072516 GCF_015228065.2 Penaeus monodon
TTATAATGTCTTTTGATCGAATTCGTCCGTACCCCCTCCCACTATTTAAAAAAAAGAAAGAAAATGGGCAAAAAATGCTAAGCCGCCGGAAATCACCGTTAGAACGCTGTGTGATAAAGGATGTTGAGTAAATGTTTTGTGTTTTGTAAGCTTTGCTTCGAAATAAAATATCAAAATTGTGACTAAATGGGTTGAAGGTGCAAGAATACACTGCTAACATTATAGGAAATACGATTCTTTTTTTATCGTAAAGTTGATTATCCAAAGCCGCATTTGGGAAATATTGAAAATATTGAAAGGTTTTCCATACAGGTCTTGAAATGAAGTTTTCAGGATCATACTGAGTATTTTCATTTCTAATGATGCTGCCAAACTACAGATTATCAAATTCGGTCGCAAAACAAATGGCTGTGTAATTGAAATGTCAACAAATGTCACATAGTCTCTGAGAGACATCCTGATCAGATACTTCTCCTATCTCCAGGTAGTCTAGCTTCCCTCTATCGCGCTTTTATTTGATGCCCTTAGAAGCAACTGAAATGTGTTTTGGTATTGGCATGTACAATATTTGGCGTGGTGCTTGAGACTGCGGTGAGTTGGCTTCAGATGTGGCAGTAGGGACTGCATTAGACAAGGCACTAAGTGTGTCACCAGTGACTGCAGCAGGTGAATGCCAGGAACTGTGGTAATTGTGGCACCAGGTGCAGCAATAGACATGACACTGGTACTGGTCTTGATCCAGCACTAGAGATGATGGAGATAAGCACGCTGAATAAGGAGGGCAGGAGACTAACATCACAAGGAGGCAGGTGATAGATCCCAACCTGAGGAAGTCGCAGGTCCATGGGGAGGCGCCGCGTCCCGGGGTTAGGAGGTGCTGGAGCCGGAAAGGGTGGTGGCGGAGGCGAGCGAAGGCCGGGCGCAGAGGGCTTGTGGTGCGATTCCTGGGCGTCATGAGGGCGTCTCGTGCTCGCCTGTACGGTCTCGTCTTCTTCACAAGCAGTATCCGATAATGGAAACATACCACGTTATTCCCCGACTCCTGGCTTACCTGCAGAGCCTTCCAATGCTCCTTCCTAACAGCGACGGCGTTGGAGTAAATATCTACACTGATGAAACATATTGAACCCCGTGTTAGTTGGCTTTCCTCTTGGTTCACTGCATCACGTACTTGGAAGCGGCAGAATTGCTCCCCGAAGTCCCGCGGCTTGTTAAGCTGCCGTGGTGCACACGCTCAGCCTCTGATGTTGTGTCAAAGAGGGTTTTCAAGAGGGCTTTCAGCATCTCAGCCACTTTCTTTTGGCACTGACGCTGTGTTTTAAGTCTCTCGTTAATATATCATCATCGGTCTCCTATTCGTCCTTCCATGCTGTTGTCTACTAGTGCTTAAAACTCGCCTACTTGATTTTGAATGACTTCTAACCTTTTATCTAACTCTAAAGAGTTAACTATAACGTCACTGTTCCTTTGCATAGTACGAGTGGCAGAATCATTAACATTGCTCCTCGTCACTTTATAGGGCGTGTTGAAGCGGAGACCGAGTGATCAATGGTGATGGAGGTGAGGGGGGGGGTTAACGAGGGTGAGGTTCTTGATGTTGCAAAGAGAGAAAGGTCCCAGAAAAGGAGGAAGAGGTGGGTGGAAGGAGAGAGAGGAGAGGGCCAATAAAAGGTGTTGGTGGAGGAGGAGGAAACAAGGATGGAAGAGGAGGGGAGGAAGAGAGAGAGAGAGGGAGAGAGAGGAAAGAACAAGCAAAGGTGTTGATAGGGGAGAACACAGAGAGATGGGGGGATGGAAGAGGAATGAGGGAAAGGAGAGTAGAAGGACAAGAAGAACGAAGATGGGGAGGAGACGGATATGAAGGGAAGGAGGAAGGAAGGGTAAGAAACAGAACAAGGAAAGAATAAGAGAGAAAGGGAGAAGGAGGAAAGATGGAATAGAAAATAGAAAGAAGGAGTCGATATGAAAAGAAAAAAAAGAAAGGTTTAGGAGAGAGACAAGAAGAGAGAGAAAAAGAACAAGGAAAGTACACAAATATAAGTACCTTAATTAAACCTAAGCATTTTTTCAAACCTTAGATCTTAAATTATACTTGTAAACGCACACACACATGTACAGAAAGAACAAGCGCCACTTGAAAAACACTTGAGCATATGCA
>NC_051400.1:31072835-31073051 GCF_015228065.2 Penaeus monodon
AAAAGGCCACACATCCACACGCAGGTTCCTCCCCTCCCCCCCCCAACCCCAACCCCCTTCTCTTCCTTTTACTGTGATTGAACTTCCTCGAAGACTTGCCCCGATATATTGAAGTTTAGCCAGCGGTTGACATTCCGAAATGGGGACTGAATTTTGATGGCTGGATATGGCTGAAATATGCTACGAGATTCCCTTTTTTTGCATGTATGTCTCCCC
>NC_051400.1:31074072-31074166 GCF_015228065.2 Penaeus monodon
AAGAGAAATGAGAAAAAATCAGTGAATCTGTCTATCAGCTTATCGACTTTTATCCGCATATCTGACTATTGATTCTCTCGTTTTATTCCTCCCA
>NC_051400.1:31074277-31074441 GCF_015228065.2 Penaeus monodon
TTCGTCCAAGGGGCAACTTCAAAGACATTTCGTTTCCATTTTGAATGAATTTGGAGGCTGGTTTATTACTTTTTTCTCTTTCCTTTTTTTTCTTTTTTTTTGTATTTTCCACTTCTGTTAATGGATATTCCTGGAAATTTTTCAACAAGTATTACCTGTTTGTA
>NC_051400.1:31074552-31074986 GCF_015228065.2 Penaeus monodon
ATAAATGATAGATAAATAAAATCAGTCGTGCCAAATATATAATTGATGAAAATATATATCAGAAACGGATGAATAATATAATTTATATCAAGTCAACATCAAACAAATGGTCAAGAGAAGACGGTCACATCAAGTCAACAGACATCATAAGAACATGCTAAGTATGCTAATTAATCAAGAACCTCAATTAGTTTAAAAAAAAAAATCGTACCACACCAACAGACATCATGAAAAATAAAATGAAAAAAGTCATACGTTCTCAACACATGCGTCACATTCAAATATCAAACGCACCACAGCTTTTCCACGTCAACCGAAGAAATCATACATAATATGAATTCAGCCTTTCATACAGCCGTGGCTTTTCACGTGCCCTTCCCTGATGAAAAATAAGGTTCCATATTCGCTTCGTCAAAGAGGGCGGAGGCAGTTTT
>NC_051400.1:31075265-31075941 GCF_015228065.2 Penaeus monodon
GAGTCTTCTTAAAGAAGAGGAAATATTATTCTCGATCTATTTTCGGACGCGGAAGAAAAAAATATATGATAAAGAGAGATTGTGCTTCTTTTGGCGGGATTATTATGATTGTTCTGTCAGTGTGTCTATATTTTAGTGTCTGTTTGTGGGAATGAATATTCTGTGTGCCCCAAAAAAATGGATCTATTTTTTTAACGTTTCCCAATACGGAATGTACTGTGTGTATGTGAATTTCGTTCCGCCATAACATCTGTTCTTGCAGAAAATATTCATAAATACAATAAAAAAAAAACTAATATGGGTTTGAACTTAAACAAGAAATCTCCGAAAAAAAATGTCAAAACAACCATCTCTTTGCAACGGTGTCTACTCAAGCTGATATTTTTTTTCTCTCTCTCTTTTTCTACCGAATCAGCATTAATTAGACATCCGCTCGATTCCACCACAATTCTCACACAGATCCAACCGAATCGTTAATCATCACAGAACGCCGAAATCCGCATCCGCACAGCTTAACCGAATATCCTCATAATCCAGCTCGGGGGGAGATGCATCAACTGGACAGGTCCTTCCTATCGTCTTGCCTTCCATTAATTGCAACCTTGTTACATTTCCCCCATATCTATTCGCACCCCCCCCCCCCCTCCATTGTCTCATTCGTCTCCCTTCCATTAAC
>NC_051400.1:31076221-31076695 GCF_015228065.2 Penaeus monodon
CTTCGTTTTCCTCGTTGATTTCAATCCTATTCCTTTAACTACCCCTATTACACTCCTAATTACAGCCCTATTAAAACCCCGTTTCTCCCATTAAATAATCCTCTTAATTGCTCTCCCATTAATTACAACCCTTTCACTTTCTCTTATCCATTAACTACATGACACTCCTCGACTCCCCCCTATTAATACAACCCATTAAACACCTTCATCTCACCCATTAAATTCACCCTCATTACACCTCGATTCCCCCATTCACTATAGCCCTATTACCCTACCATCCCATTTCACCCTCCGTCTCCCCCATTACCTGTAACCCCATTTCTTTCTCCCATTCCCTTTCCCACCATTAAATTTATCTCCATTATATTACACAACCCCCCCCCCCCCGCCCTTCAGTCCTCCTCGCCACGCCCTCCGCCCACAACTTCGTCAACTATGCAACTTTCTTCTATTTTTTCCGTAAATTATTCCTGC
>NC_051400.1:31076731-31077225 GCF_015228065.2 Penaeus monodon
GATTTTTTTTAAAAATGTATTAATCCGTTTTTCAATCTCTAGAACCATTTCAGTTACGAAGACAACTCGAAGTGATAATTTGGCACGGTGCCATGACAGTCTTCCCCCCCCCCCCCCCCAAAAAAAAAGACATATGGAATGGTTCTTTTTTCCCCCACGATCTTTTTTTATTCCATTTCATCGTCTTGCGCTCCGAGAGGCAAGAGAGGAAAATGGCGCAATTCTACCTCTTTCTTCTGCGAGTGAAATTGTTATTACTCGGTGACACATGCAGCTGCTGGACCCCCTGATGACGTCACGACCCTGCGCTGTGACGTCATTCCTCGCCAAATAGAGAGGTACTTGCCTTAATGAAACTTTGCGGCCACCGAGACTCTCCGCGATCGCATGGTCGCTTTCGAAGTCTTTTTTTTTATGTTGTTTTTTTCATTCTTTCTTTCCCTTTCTGTCTTTCTCTGTTTTTCTTCTTTCGTGTTATTTTTCTCGTTCTTGCG
>NC_051400.1:31077866-31078053 GCF_015228065.2 Penaeus monodon
AACAAACAAAACCACAACTCGATTTTGCAACAAACCTGCAGTTCTCTTTCCTTAACAAGTCTCCTTTTTGCAACCCTCCCCCCCCCCCCCGCGGCTGAAATACGAGGCCCAGTTTCAGCCCAATTAATGGAATAGGATGATGACTTTCAGAGCCGCCTTGTGCCTATTTCGTTGAGGCTGGTGATTA
>NC_051400.1:31079230-31079337 GCF_015228065.2 Penaeus monodon
GAATGAAAAGATTGCGAAAGAATCACGTTTCTCCTGATTTCCAATTCCACAAATATATCGACCCGTCCCCCCTCCCCCCAACAACAACAAAAAATGAATAAGCTCGT
>NC_051400.1:31079388-31079726 GCF_015228065.2 Penaeus monodon
TATTTCTCATCTCTGATATGAATTTAAAAAAAATATATCCCATATACAGCCAGGCTCCACTGGCAGCCTCAAGGGTACAATTAAAACCTCCCGTTTAGGTATGTGGTAATTGATAATTAACATGAACCACATAGAAGCGTTCTCAGATATCTCCTCCATAATCATTTATTTCGTTAATTATTCACACAAGATATACACAGAGCTTGGATCCTGTGTAGTCTTAGGGTTTCCTCGTCTGCCTAAGTCTCTCCGTAAGAGTGTGAGAGTGAGGGAGGACAGTGTGGCTATTCCTTGGCAATACTTAAGACGTTGGCGAGTGAGGGTGATGATGATGTGAA
>NC_051400.1:31079784-31080128 GCF_015228065.2 Penaeus monodon
CGTTGGCGAATACATTACTCGTGCTGTGATGGGTGATGATGTGAAATAATGGAATGATCAGTTTTTGTTTTTGTTTTTGTTTTCCATTTCACTTTCGATCTTATTTATTCTGTGTTTGTTCATCGGAAATTACACTACTCGTGTTATGGGCGGTTATGATGTGAAATTTTGGATTTTTTTTTTTTCTTCTTTTTTTTATCCATTTTACTTTCGTTTTCATTTATGTTTTTGTTTTTGTTTGTTTATCTTGTTGTTTTTTGTTTGTTTTAATTATCTTTTTATCCATTTATGAGGAGTGTTTGTTCGATTTTAGTATAGAGAGAAGTCATATGTTAATAAATATG
>NC_051400.1:31081161-31081388 GCF_015228065.2 Penaeus monodon
CATCTAAGGTCTCAGCTCGTTTGGCCACGCTCGGCCATGGCACCGGATCCCCGAGGAGCCTCCCGAGGGCTCGGCCATGGCACCGGATCCCGGGGAGCCTCCCGAGGGCTCGGCCATGGCACAGGATCCCCGAGGAGCCTCCCGAGGGCCCGGCCATGGCACCGGATCCCCGGGGAGCCTCCAGATGGCCCAGCCTGGCACCGGGGTCCCCCCAGGGGCCTCCCGAG
>NC_051400.1:31081450-31084291 GCF_015228065.2 Penaeus monodon
GGGCCCCCAGGGCTCGGCTATGACAGGACCCCAGGGCCTCCCGAGGGGGTCGGCCATGGACGGATCCCCGGGAGCCTCCCCAGGGCTCGGCCCCTGGGGACCGGGGTCCCCGAGGGGCCCCCCAGGGGTGGCCATGGCACCGGATCCCCGAGGGGCCTCCGAGGGGTCGGCCTGGCACCGGGTCCCCCCGGGGGGCCTCCCGAGGGTCGGCCATGGGACAGGCCCCGGGGGAGCCTCCCGGGGGCTCGGCCCTGGCACAGGTCCCCAGGACCTCCCGGGGCTCGGCCCTGGCCCCGGGTCCCCGAGGGGCCTCCAGATGGCCCCCCCATGGCACGGGTCCCCAGGAGCCTCCCGAGGGGTCGGCCCCTGGGACCGGACCCCCAGAGCCCCCCGAGGCCGGCCTGGGACAGGACCCCCAGGGGGCCTCCGAGGGTCGGCCAGGACCGGACCCGAGGAGTCCAGATGGCCCGGCCATGGCAAACCGGATCCCCGAGGAGCCTCCCGAGGGTCGGGCCCTGGCAAAAGATCCCCGAGGAGCCCCCAGGGGGCCCGGGCCTGGCACAGGATCCCCCAGGACCTCCCCAGGCTCGGCCATGGGCCCCACCCCTGGGGGGCCCCCGAGGGCTCGGCCATGGGACCGGATCCCCCGGGGACCCCCCGAGGGCTCGGGGCCCTGGCCCCGGTCCCCGGGGACCTCCCCAGGGCCGGCCATGGCAAGACCCCGGGGAGCCTCCCGAGGGCTCGGCCATGGCACAGGATCCCCGAGGAGCCTCCCGAGGGCTCGGCAGGGCACCCGGATCCCCGGGGAGCCCTCCCAGGGGGTCGGCCATGGGAAGGATCCCCGAGGACCTCCCGAGGGCTCGGCCATGGGCCCCGGTCCCGAGGAGCCTCCGATGGCCCGGCCATGGACCGGATCCCCGGGACCTCCGAGGCTCGGCCATGGCACAGATCCCCGGGGGGCCCCCCAGGGCCGGCCATGGACAGGTCCCCGGGACCCCCGAGGGGTCGGCCCCGGCACCGGGTCCCCGAGGGCCTCCCCCAGGGGGCCGGCCCTGGGACCGGATCCCCGAGGGGTCTCCCCAGGGGTCGGCCATGGCACCGGTCCCGGGGAGCCTCCCGGGGCTCGGCCATGGCCCATCCCCCGGGGGGCCTCCAGATGGCCCCGGGGGCCCGAAACCCCGGGGAGCCTCCCGAGGGCTCGGCCATGGCACCGGATCCCCGGGGAGCCTCCAGATGGCCCGGCCATGGCACCGGATCCCCGGGGAGCCTCCCGAGGGCTCGGCCATGGCACCGGATCCCCGGGGAGCCTCCAGATGGCCCGGCCATGGCACCGGATCCCCGGGGAGCCTCCAGGCCCAGCCATGGAAAACCCGGTCCCCGGGGAGCCCTGGGGCTCGGCCTGGCCCAGTCCCCGGGAGCCTCCCGAGGGCCCGGCCATGGACCGGGGTCCGAGGGGCCTCCCGGGGCTCGGCCATGGACCCGGGTCCCCCGGGGAGCCCCAAGGCCCGGCCAGGCACCCGGGTCCCCGGGGACCTCCAATGGGGCCCGGGCCCTGGCACCGGATCCCCGGGGAGCCTCCAGATGGCCCGGCCCTGGGACCGGATCCCCGGGGAGCCTCCAGAGGGCCCAGCCCTGGCACCGGATCCCCGGACCTCCCGGGGTCGGCCCTGGGACCGGATCCCCGGGGGGCCTCCGATGGCCCGCCATGGCACCGGTCCCCGGGGGGGCCTCCCGAGGGCTCGGCCCGGCACCGGTCCCCGGGGGGCCTCAGTGGCCCAGCCATGGACCGGATCCCCGGGGACCTCCCGGGGGTCGGGCCCTGGGACCCGGGTCCCCGGGGAGCCTCCAGAGGGGCCCCCATGGCACCGGACCCCGGGGGGCCTCCCGAGGGGGTCGGGCCCTGGCAACCCTCCCGGGGAGCCTCCAGATGGCCCGGCCATGGCACCGGATCCCCGGGGAGCCTCCCGAGGGCTCGGCCATGGCACCGGATCCCCGGGGAGCCTCCAGATGGCCCGGCCATGGCACCGGATCCCGGGGAGCCTCCCGAGGGCTCGGCCATGGCACCGGATCCCCGGGACCCCCAATGGCCCGGCCATGGCACCGGGTCCCCGGGGACCTCCCGAGGTCGGCCATGGGACCGGATCCCCGGGGGGCCTCCCCCGGGGCCCCGGCCCTGGCACCGGATCCCCGGGGAGCCTCCCGATGGCCCGGCCAGCACCGGGATCCCCAGGGAGCCTCCAGATGGCCCCCGGCCATGGCACCCGGGTCCCCAGACCCCCCGAGGGGTCGGCCATGGCCAAAAAACCGGATCCCCGGGGCCCTTTCCCAGGGCTCGGCCATGGGGACCGGGGTCCCGAGGAGCCCCCAGATGCCCCGGGCCTGGACAGGGCCCCCCAGGGGCCTCCCGGGGCTCCCCATGGGACCGATCCCCGGGGGCTCCCCCAGGGCCGGCCATGGCACCGGATCCCCGGGGAGCCTCCAGATGGCCCGGCCATGGCACCGATCCCCAGGAGCTCCGAGGCTCGCCATCCCATCCCCGGGAGCCCAAGGCCGGCCATGTCCGGTCCGGGGCCTCGTGGCCCCTCATCCTCCGGCCTCCGCTCCCGACATCCGGTCCCCCCCTCCCTCTTCCTCTCTCCCCCCATCTATTTGTGTATCGCTTTCGTTTTCGCTCTTCTTTCTCGCTTCTCTTGCTCTATTTCTCTGTGTCTTCTCACTTTCTCTCTTCTCTTCTCTCGTCTTCTCTTGTAACTCTTTCTCTCTTTCTCCTTTTTCTCAATATCTCTTCCTATTCTCCTTCTTTCTTTGCTCGATCTATCGATTCTTTTCTCTTGTCTTTCG
>NC_051400.1:31085254-31085386 GCF_015228065.2 Penaeus monodon
AACCTTCAATGTTTGAAGTTCCGTTTATGCATCACACGTATGAATAAATAATATATTCTGACAAAGCATATTCTTTAAAGCACAACGTTTGTTTTCCATAATCTAAACAATCCCGGAGATTAGAAAATAAAA
>NC_051400.1:31085474-31085688 GCF_015228065.2 Penaeus monodon
GAAAAAAATTAACCATATGCTCCTATATTTAAAAAGGAAAGGCAAAGAAAGGGCAGGCCTTTTGTTAAACTAATTTTCCAATTTTTCTCGGACGCCTGTCTTCTCGCCGCGCGGTGATGATATGGCCGAAGAAGCAACGGAGCCTCAGGGCGCATTTGCATAATTACTGCCCACCTTATCTACGTCGGCGCTGATGAACCCCTTCCTCTGGCCG
>NC_051400.1:31086081-31086722 GCF_015228065.2 Penaeus monodon
TGATAACGCAACCATAACAACTCCTACGAGCAAGCAACAAGATCCATCCAACGAAATCTTTTCTCGAGAAAAGCGTCTCTTGGTCGGGAATGGAGGGGGAGGGGAAGGTGGGGGGAGGGAAGGTGGGGGGAGGGAAGGTGGGGGAGGGAAGGGAAGGGAAGGGGAGTGGGGTATGCGGTTGGGGCCTAGTGATGGTTTGAGGGGAGATGAGGGAGTTAGATTTGGGGTATCGTGGAGGAGGGGGAGAGGTGGTGGGGGTGCGGAGGAGGGGTGGTGGGAGGTGTAGAGGATGGTGAGGGCGAAGGGTGGGGGTTGTGGGGGTTGTGGGGAAGGAGGGGGGAGGAGGCGCAATACCCACAGCTCCTTTACGAAGACGAAAACCCTTCGAGAATGCTCGACGAAATTAATCTTAATAGAAACTGGATTTAACGGTAAGATTCCTCCCGCAAATCCTATTAGCGTTTTTCCCCTCGCCATGTTGTTCATTAACCCTAAATGCCCTCGTAATTAATCACACATTCACTCCCCTCTGTCAGAAATAATCTTCGTGGATTCTGATAATGGAGTTTTGACTCGTCCACGCAAACCGCGATTCTTTCGTTGTGGAGACAAAGCGGTGAAGAGAGTGTGGTATGTTTTGC
>NC_051400.1:31087144-31087363 GCF_015228065.2 Penaeus monodon
AAACAAGAGGGTAAAGAGTACTAATCTCAGATTTATCGTTGAACTTCCCTGGTTTATGAGCGGAAAGTTGACCCCTGTGCCCTTTTTCCTGGTTACCACGACGTGAGGTTCTCAGGCGCAAAAGACGCTCGCTCGCCCTGCCGCGCGCCAGGCGGGGTCGCGGCTCTCGTGCAGGGTCTGTGGGCATTGTGGTTAATTGATTAATTAATAACTAGATGA
>NC_051400.1:31089522-31089899 GCF_015228065.2 Penaeus monodon
CGAAACAGCATTTCACCCCGAGTTGCGAAATCGCGGTGAAAGTGGCCACGAACTGACATCCTCAGCCGAACCACATGTTCCGCTGCGTCCGTTCTTCTCAGGAAAGGCGTGGATGCTGGTAACGGCAGCGAGTTCAGAACAGGTCGGTTTCCGTTGGCGTCGGGTGTTGGGAAATGCAGAGACGTGTTTGTACTGAAATGACAATGGGTAAATGATGGCTCTTTTTTTTGGGGGGGGAGGGAGTTATCAAAACAAATTCTTGGGTCACTAACAGAATTTTTCTTGGCGAGTTAAAAGCAAAAGTAAGATTACCGAAAGAAAATCTTGGTCAAATGAGAAATTAAAATATTTTACAAAGATAATCTTGGTATGGCAAG
>NC_051400.1:31090122-31090482 GCF_015228065.2 Penaeus monodon
GACTGTGAAAAAGGTTGAACAAAATATTTACAAACGAGGCACAAATACGAGAGGCCAAAGTCGCATTTTCTAGCAGGCAGTGACTAAGCCACAAATATTAAGTTGAATATGCGAGTGAAGGTAAGCGCGCCAAGTGATCATACAAAAGCTGCAACTTCCTGTATGTTTGTGTTTCATTAAGGTTCGTTTTCTGCGTCCTGTATGCCTGCATAGGGAATGTCTCTCTGGAACTAGATGCACCAGAATACCAAACACAACATCCATATTATAATCATATATACATGTACATAATGGATATGTAGACAGAGTGATAGAGGGAAAAAGAGCGATAAATACTAGTATGTACACACACACACACAC
>NC_051400.1:31090562-31091791 GCF_015228065.2 Penaeus monodon
ATCCAGAAATCGGGCCACAATTGTAACAATTGAAGGATTTTGTCCTCCTGTTTGCCTTGCACAACGGCGCTTTGCATATGCAAAATGAGGTTGTGTTGTTGATCATAACTGAATAATGTTGATAGCTCGGGCAGACCATTACAAACACGCGGCACCGCACTCCTGCAAGTCCACATGCTAATAGGGTGTTTCGCCTGAGGAGCAAGATGGGAAAGGTCACACACGCCTGGTCGGGAGTTGCTGTCTGCCGAGAAAAAGAAGCGCAGGGGTTAAGGGAGAGGTTGATAAGGTCGTAGATAAGAAACAATGTGAAGAGATAGGTGCAGGAGGGGAAGAAGTTAAGCTTGGTCGAGAAGGAGAAGCGGAGAGGACAAGGAAGAGGTTGGTAAAGCAATAGATATTTAAAGATATGAACAGGATTATAAGATGGCACGTTTGTTTGCGGGCTGCTTTCTGCTGAGAAAAAAGAAGTGTAGATGTTAAAGAGGTTGATAAAGTAATAGATAAGAAACAACGTGAAGAGATAGTTGCAGGAGAGATGATGAGCTTGGCCGAGAAAGAGAAACGTGGAGGATGAAAACGAGTTTGGGCAGATGTAAGAAAATACATGAATAGATGAGATGCAGGATGGGAAGATAACACGATGGTTGGGGGTTACATTTTGCCGAGAAAAAGAAGCTTTGAAGAAGAGCTTCATAAGGTGACAGATAAGAAACGATATGGATAGATAGGTGGGGGATGAGAAGGCAACGCGCATGACCGAGAAAAAGAAGCGTAGAGGTTAAGGAAGAGGTTGATAGGATGGTATATAAGAAACAGTGTGAATAGATAGGTGTAGGGTGCGAGGATGACACGCTACGCCGTGATCTGACACTTACTGAGAAAGAACGAGCTAATAGATTAAATAAAAGATAAATAATATATAAGGAACATGTTGAATAAAGGACGATAAAGATATGTTCATGGGATTTACGTTCGACCGAGAAAAGAAATGTAGAGGTTGATGGAGATAAAGCATGAAAACGGCTGTGGAATAATGATAAGGTAAATATACGAAGTAAGAACAGAAATTAGAATTGATGGTGAATGGTTGTTTAGTGAAGACAGAGAAAAAAAACGTAAAGGTTGAAGAAGAGGCCGATAAAGTAATGGATAATAAACACAAGAATTGATTAGGTACAGATATAAGTGAGAAGAGATAACTAGCCATTTCCTCGGTGGTTGATCTT
>NC_051400.1:31091835-31091924 GCF_015228065.2 Penaeus monodon
TGTTGACAGTTGATAAACAATTAATAGTTTATGATAAATAGATAGTACATGTATTAGTTCATGAATAAATCAATCCCCTTTACAATCCT
>NC_051400.1:31092067-31092238 GCF_015228065.2 Penaeus monodon
TTGCAGAGAGTCACGACCTTTGCCTATGATTCTTCCTAAAAACGAGTCTTTTGTACATCAAATATTTCCTTAAATGAGTAACACGTGGATGTTTATAATAATTCCAGACTATATGGAAGCTTTTCATTCATCATAGATTTACATCATTTAAACTCTTTTCTTCTGCTGTGT
>NC_051400.1:31092648-31092725 GCF_015228065.2 Penaeus monodon
TCATTCCACCTCTTTCTATCCCCCCTACCCTCCCCCCTACCCTCCCCCCTAGACCCCTAGGCGTTTATCCTGACACG
>NC_051400.1:31092974-31093152 GCF_015228065.2 Penaeus monodon
TCGAGCTCGAGGGGAGGGGGGGTGGACGCAGCCTAACAATTTTCCCCGACAGGCCGTTTCTATGTTAATGCCCCGGATGCGCGCTGGGAGGCTGCCTGCACGGTGGATGGACGGTGCAACTTGCATGTTGAAAGTGCCTCCCGACCCCCTGATGCACGGTGCCAGGGCCTGGAGGGCG
>NC_051400.1:31093830-31094256 GCF_015228065.2 Penaeus monodon
ATCTACAGGTTTATTTTGTTTTTTATGCTACTGTGCTACATGTTTGTGTCAAGGGAAAAAATAAAAGTGTAATCCCACTGCATGATGTAGAATTGGGACAATGTTTCCCGTGAAAATTACATTTAAAGGTATTCAAACACATTTCCAGTGTTTTGGGACATTTCACTAAAGTTGGAAGAGTCAGACTGCTCCATATAATTCTACAAAAATGAAATTGTTTTAGCTCATGTTTTTGGTCCTTTTTCATGTGCATTTCATTATATCAAGAGAGGGATAAAAACATTGAATGAAATAAGAAATGAAAACTTTTGTTCTAGCGATGTTACTCTAAAATGAATAACACAGGAAATCATTCAGATCATAATAGAATTTCCTATTCTTTAACTAAGAATAACAATCAGTTGATCATGCTGTTAAAGATGTTAC
>NC_051400.1:31094275-31094719 GCF_015228065.2 Penaeus monodon
GATAAACCTGTGTAACATATGTTACACCATTATGTTATTCCAGTATTACATCCACCTCCTATTCTTTCATAAAAAGAAATTAGTATTATTCTCCCTTCGATATAGATTACGCTCGTAATCTTTTTCGCAATAATGAATTTCGAATTTATTTATATTTTCAGTTTGTCTTCGATTCTTTTAAATTGCTTCGTCGATATTTCAGATTAGCCTCTAGAACACACTCATTACGCAGCGTTCAGCCATTACCAAACCTAAGCGTGAGTCGAAATAAGATCTGAATGAACAGCCGCTTAGGCCAGATGTTTACGAGAGCAATTATCATGCGATTAATCCAAGAGCAACGTTATAAAAGCATAATTAGGAATAATAAACAAAACCAGGTAAGCTATTCAATGCTTAGCGCGACGCCGTGTCCTTGTTGCTCGGAAGTGTTTGGCGTTTTCG
>NC_051400.1:31094982-31095102 GCF_015228065.2 Penaeus monodon
CCGTTTCCTAATATTTCGATGAACGACACCAACGCATCCCTTCTTGGCTTCATCTCAAGGACTGTCGAGCGATGAGGCAGTCGACCGGGGGGGGAGGGTTGTGGATGACGTCACGAGGTC
>NC_051400.1:31095567-31095732 GCF_015228065.2 Penaeus monodon
GCCTCAGGAAACATCACTGATGATGAGAAAAGATGCTGACCTGGAAGGATCTTGCAGAGAGGAAAATGGAGATGAGGTCAGAGAGGGAAGGAGTGAAAGGGAGAAAGGAAATAGACAAGGACGTTTTGAATATGATTTGAAGAATGGGGAAATATAACCCACGAT
>NC_051400.1:31096024-31096459 GCF_015228065.2 Penaeus monodon
GTAGGAGAATCATAATTTTTTCTGTATGTTTCGAATCATTACGAGATTCTACGAAGAAATGTTCAGATAGACGAAAAATGAAGCGTATCAGTTTATAGTTTTTTCTTCAAAACGTTTCGAATCATCATTGGTTTCCAAGAAATGTTTCCGCCAGACAAAAAAAATATGAAGTTGTATCGGCTTACACCTCAGAGACTTCCATATGAGCAAAGGATGGAAATGGAAATATAGATTTTTTACCGAAGCTGAGAACAAACGTTTCCATTAGACGAACTCGTTGGCGAAGTGGCATCGGCTTAGATTTTATAGTTTTTGTTTTGTTTTTGTTTTTCTCAAAACGTTTCGAATCATCATGGGTTTCTAAGAACAAATGTTCCCATTAGACAAAAAAGACGAATTAGTATCAGTTAATACTTAATAGGCTCCACTGTGAGC
>NC_051400.1:31096499-31096802 GCF_015228065.2 Penaeus monodon
ATGGTCACATACACACACACACTTATGGAGAGTCAGCCAGCGTTACAGTCGGCCACCAGGTCTTGGACGATGGGATGCACACGTTGTTTTGCTGGAAATGAAGGTGTAATCCGTACAGGTGCCCCAGGGTAAAGGTATTATGTGCATAATGCTATGATGCTGTTCCCTATTATGAATTCTGGAAGTGTTCCTGCAGGGCGGAAAGAGAGGACTCTTTTCTGGAGATATAATGAGTCCACACGAGGCAGACGCCACATGGAAGGAGTGCAAGAAGCGTTGCATATCTTCTGGACAACTTGAATG
>NC_051400.1:31097418-31099117 GCF_015228065.2 Penaeus monodon
ATCATCCTCTTCTTCAGTCTCCAGCAGTGAGACGGAGCATCCGATGAGTTTTTCGAGTGGAGAGTGCGTCTTGCATGTATGGTGGAAGGTTTCTGGCTTGTGACTCTGCTGACCATTCATTGATGAGATCTTGCGCATACTGAGCAGGGCTATATTGGAGGATATTTTGGGGCTTTTTCCTCACTACCTTATTAATGAGATGCCACATGGTGCCAACACTACTCTGATAGTTAATGCCGTTCGTAAGTTTCTGCCATGAATCTAGTTAGACAGAACTTTGTAGAGCAACCAGGTCATCTCTTGATAATTGATATTGGTGAGGATACTCAGGGGTGGGTTGTTTCTGGAAGGCAAGGCCATCCTGCCTACCTTTCTACCTGAACTATACGGTTATCTAGTGTCTAGGTGTGGGCGTCAGGGCGGCGAGAAATGTGCGGTCTGCTGATGTATTTGGTGTAGAAGGCATGTATAGCATTGACAAGGGAGGAATATAACCTTTTGAAGGCACTGGATGTAAAACGTGTGGCACCAGCAGTGTCCCAGTGAGTCAACTGATTTAGCTGAATGTATTTCTGAAGCTGTGTTCCGTTACGATTAATATTACCAGCAAGGTCTCCTAAAGTAGGGTGCCTGACATTGAAATCACCCATGTAAATCATGCCACAGATAGTAGGGGTCGGAAAAGTGGCTGGATTCATCTTACCAGGTGCAGCATACACGTTGCACAACCTTATGGTGCCACTGTCGACAGTTATTTCAAGAAACTGGAAGGTTGTGTTGTTGTCAATGGAGTTTCGCAGAAAACGGTGTTGGATTGAAGTGTGAACATGTGACGAGTCCATTTCGAACATGATGCATGTATTGGACACATAGCCAATGAGTGAGGGTACTTCCCCTCTGGGTAGGGTTAGTTCAATGACTGCTGCTTGAATAAAGATTACGTCTGGGTGGTGGCTGTGTACATATCCCTTAAGTGCTGTAAATTTCGCCCAGTTTGTAATACCGCAGCTATTCCATGAGATAACATGTAGCCTCATCTGGTTACTGAACTTTTCCCTTGCGGCGGCGGAGACCGACTGATGAAGTAGTAGTGGCAGGGGTGGCGGTGTTGACATGGGCGGTGGCGGTGACACAAGCGGCTGTAGAAGCATGAGCTGCAGGCATCATTAGTTAACACATCCTGTCGGAGAGGCTCCTTGGGGGGGTTAGGCTCTAGAAACGTGTAGCAGTGAAATCCAGCTTCTTAGTGAGCATAGTAATTTTACTAATCACAACCAGTTGTGACTCAACAATTGAGTTTAGTGTGATCTCGAATGTAGCTTGTTTGCTAACCAAACCATTGAGGCGAGCATCGACTGTATCAAAATGCTCTGTAAGTGATGCAACTCGAGTTTCGAGTGCAGCAACGACACTACTTAGTGCAGTCACTTGCACAGAATCCGAGACAGAGTGGAGGGGACTGTGGGGTGGCGATGGCAGCTTGCTGACGTCTTGCATATCCATACCAAACGTTAATTCCTACCTGATGACATCGGGGACATTTCCATAGCAATAGGTGGAACAGTATGTCCAATATTCCAGCACTGAAAGCACCACGGCTGCTCACCCTTCTTTCTGCGAAATTCACAGGATGACAAACAGGGAAGAAAGCTGAAGGTGACACTTTCTGGTAGTGGATGAGGAAGACTCAATCATCATC
>NC_051400.1:31100654-31101639 GCF_015228065.2 Penaeus monodon
AAGACTCAATCACCAAGCAGTTAATAGTTGTGCTCTTCTCATGTTATCGGCGAGCTGAGTGGATGCACGGGAGCTCTTTGGCCAAGGTTGGATCAGTGCATACAGAGAAACGTGTGAGGAGGTATATTGGAAACTTACGGGACCTTTCTGGTGAGTTTTGAATCTCAAGGTGGAGGGTCAGGAACCCCCCTTTTATTACACTGTTGACAATGTCTGTGCGATGGCGAGAAATATAAACGAAGCGAGATGTTATCGATGACATCTTGACTTAAGCCTTGTTGCGATCGAGAATGAAGGCTCTGTTCACTTCAGTCAGCCAACGAAGCTTAGTATCAACTGACGGATCGTCTTTGAACAGAAGCTTGGTGCATTTTCCCCTAGAAGCGAATGCAGGTGATGGATGTGTGCATCTGCAGGTGATGAGGCATTGCACTGCAGGACTCTCTGCTTAGAAGACTTGGTAGCTGGAGATGAGAGCTCGCTGTTACTATCTGAAGTAGGTAATTAAGCGCTTGGCAGAAGGGGTATGATGCGGCGCGCCACGGCGTCCAAATTGTGGCAACACTGGCCATTGGCTGGTTTCCTCATAATTCTCATCTTCATTACTCAAGTCGAGGTCTGCTTCAAGGCATTCGAGGGAGGTAGGACCTGAAGACACCATAGTGCACACCTGGGCAGGGGGCAGTGTGCAACAAGAACAATGGCCTCTTAAGCACCGTGATAGGTGTTATGTCGTATACGTGATGTCGTACAGGCAGTAGTGCACATGCGCAAAAATGGCCGCTTCTGATCAAAGGGGACTGACTGACTGAACTGTATTTTGTTTCAAATTACATACAATTTCAACAAAATTTCAAACATATCGTGAGCGACCACTGGGCCTTTATGTTGCTCTCTATAAATAGCGAAGATTCACTAATAAATCTGAAAAATAAGAATAGAGCTCCGACAAGGGTTTGTTTACATTCGAACGGAAGCGCGGGGT
>NC_051400.1:31102042-31102316 GCF_015228065.2 Penaeus monodon
TGACGTTTAGAATCATCATGGGTTTCTAAGAGCAAGTTTCCGCCAGACGAGTAAGGAAATGACGAAGTGGTTTCGGCTTAAACCTCATAGGCTTCCCCGTATGCAAATGACGAAAAGCTTTGCGCTCCGCCCGGATCAGGTGAAGGATTTTATGCATAGGATTCGGCCGAGGCGAGGCAGCAGGATTGGCCAAGCGGCGAGGTACGGGACAAGCGAGAGGGGTTTGGCTTCGTGTGTTCGAGAGATGTTTATAAACACGACTATAAAGATAGAC
>NC_051400.1:31102360-31102433 GCF_015228065.2 Penaeus monodon
GATTTGAATTGGTTACTGTAGTGAATTTGTTTATTATATTAGCAAAAACAGAAATACCATCGCTCGCTCTGTT
>NC_051400.1:31102521-31102634 GCF_015228065.2 Penaeus monodon
AATACCCACCAGTTCACGTCGCAGAAAAAAAATGAAATGTAAGGAGAAAGTGAGAGGCTAATACAAGACCTCTATTTCCTCTCTATGGAAGAAGTGCTTTTGTTTTCTTGATT
>NC_051400.1:31102698-31103036 GCF_015228065.2 Penaeus monodon
GTGTTCTCTCGGTATTGGTCGGTTTTCTATTGCGTTCTGTACTTCGTTTTCGTCAGCTGTTTTTGGCTGTAATGGCTGTGTGGTTCCGCTAAGTAATTATCCGAGGTGTTCCTTTGCCACGCCTGTTCTGACGGATATTTCTTTTTTTCTTTTCATCTTTCTCTTTTCTTTCTTTTTCGTCTTGTTCTTTCTTTTCATATTTTTTCTTGTTCTTCCTTTTCTTTTTTTCTTTTTTTTCTTGTTCTTCTTTCTTTTCATCTTCGTGTTTTTTTTTTTCTTTTTTTCTTTCTAGATATTTTCACATTCGGTTTTATCTGTTGTCTGCCTAACTCTTTATC
>NC_051400.1:31103457-31104096 GCF_015228065.2 Penaeus monodon
CTATTCTTATTTACATCTGTACCATCGGCCGCCAAAGTCCATAACTCAAGGCATAAATCTCCCTCAATATCTCTCCCTCAGATATCTCCCCCACCGCCTCTCGTATTTCTTTCGCTCTCTGCAACTCTTTTTCCTTCTCCTTTCTCCCTCAATCTCCCCTACTCCCCAACCCCCTAAGATATCTCCCTCATCTCCCCGTCTCCACCTCAGGTATTTCCCCCTCCTTTCTCCCTCAACCCCCTTACTCCCCAACCCCCTAAGATATCTCCCCCACGCCCCTCATCTCCACCTCAGGTATTTCCCCCTCCTTTCTCCCTCAATCTCCCCTAACCCCCTACCCCCTATCCCCTCAGATATCTCCCCTCACCATCTTCCTCCCTCTCTCCCCTTCCTCCCATCCCTCCCCCTTCTTCCTCCCTGTCTCTCCTCCTTCCTCCCTCTCTCTCCCCCTTCCTCCCTCTATCTCTCCCTTCCTCCCTCTTTCTCCTCCTTCCTCCCTCTCTCTCCTCCGCTTTCTTCAGCTCTTCTCCTCCATCTATTAATAAAACAGGCTATTTGTTGATGTCACCGAATACACTGCAAGAGATTGATTAAACCGAGCCGAGGACGTCATCACCGTAGAAACATGGGTGATGGATG
>NC_051400.1:31104133-31104299 GCF_015228065.2 Penaeus monodon
GAGTCTCCGTCGCTGGGGTGAAAGGGGAAGGTGTGCGGAAGGGGCGCGAGAGGTGTGTCGAGGAGGAGAGGGAAGGATAAAAGGTGGAGAGAGGGTGAGAGGAGGAGGTGATAACGAGGGTTGGAGGATAAGTTTGAAGAGCTCGCGTTGAATTGTCATCGTCGGT
>NC_051400.1:31104468-31104660 GCF_015228065.2 Penaeus monodon
ATCCATGAGACGCACAAACACACGAACAAAGCACGAGACAAGCCTAACGCCAAAATAATCACAGACCGAAACAGGGGAATAGGAGGCGAGAAGAGAAACCGCCCATCGAATCCTCACAAGAGGGTAGAAATAAGTCTGAAGAGGAGGTGGCTACAGGTCGTGCTGAATTATCATCGGCGGTGAGGGGCGGTA
>NC_051400.1:31104813-31105413 GCF_015228065.2 Penaeus monodon
AACGTGAAAAAAATCTATATCATCCGAGCATAAAAATACACAAACGCAGAGGTTAGAGACAGGTTTGATGAGGAGGAGATGAATTATCACTGAGGGATAGTAGAGAGAGAGGAAGGAAGCAATAGAGAGGAAAGAGAGCAGGAGAGAAACTTTTAAAAGTAGGGAGAGAGGGAGAGAGCAAGAAAGAGAGAGAGAGGGAGAGGGAAATGAACAGAGAGAGAGGAATGGTTATCAAAAAAGAGAAAGAGATAGAGGGAAGAAACTAGAAGATATTTTTCTTTTTAATCCATATCTACCAAACATATCTACACGAAACATATAACCGAAGCCCGAGACAAGCCTACAACCGCAGACCGAAACGGAGAACCGGGAGGCGAGAACAGAAACAGACCAGAAGAGAAGAAATCCTACTAAGGTTTTTTTTCGTGCGAGTCAAGATCCCATCATCCCTCCATACGAGACGAGGGCCCCCTGCACTTAAGGGTGTGAGGTGAGACGCCCGAGTATATTGACCTCCGAGCAAACTTTTCTCTGCAAGTTTGATTTGGCGGAAGATGCCTGAGTTACTTGAAACAAAGTTTGGCCTATTTGTCCACCAAC
>NC_051400.1:31105432-31105724 GCF_015228065.2 Penaeus monodon
AAAGAACTCTTCTCGTCTCTTTTTTTCGCACGAGTTCGGAGTCTCTGGTATTGACGCTCGGTGCAAATGAGTTGCAGCTCACTCATACCTGCTTGCGCTGTGAGTTTCGAAGTTGTTTATTGTGCATTCGACACTGTACTCGGGGTCGAAAATGCTAATGAGCTCTGAGGGAAAAATAGCTGGTTGCTTGTAATTGGAAATCCCAATTCATTTTGGAAGCAACATTTTCGCGGCGATGAAATGAATAACAGATAAAATTTGTGAATCCATTTCTGAATTCCAGCCGAATAGT
>NC_051400.1:31106321-31107172 GCF_015228065.2 Penaeus monodon
GACTCCCTTACAGAAGTTGGCGAGGGCCACACCTTCTACTGGAAGCCTCTTCCCGAGGAGGCCCTCAGGATCGAAGGTGTGGGGCTTCACATATGCCATTAGCTCCTCAAAAGCATGCTACCATTTTCTGTGCCTCCGAACCCACACTTCCCTCTGCTGAGAATGTTAAGAACGAATTTTATAAACCGCTCGACCAGACTCTACAAATCCTCTCAATGCCCGACAAAATCATATCATGATTTTAACGCAAAGGTCAGTTCAAATTACACTATCTGGGGTGGCGTGATTGGCAGCCACGGGGTTGGATCTCCTAACGCTAATGGTTTACGTTTCATCAATTTATGTACATTCTACGGTACCGTTTTCACCAATACAGTCTTTCATCTCCTTAACAAATTCAAGACGACACGAATGCACCCTCGGACACCATCACTAGAAGCCTACAAGGTGCTGAGTGCTTGACCGACCACACTTCACCTTAGGATCCGGCCCTCGGTTAAAAACGCACCTGTCTGAAGCGAATCAACTGCAACGCTCTACAAGACACAGCCAAGCGCCGGAAGCTCCACTGCCACCTCTCCAGCGCTCTGTCACCTGGCGCTGTTCACCACATTACTGAGCCTCCCACTGTCACCAACACGTCTCCCACAGAACTGGAGATCCCTATCATCCTCCATCCGGGAGACTGCCATTGCTGTCCAGGGTTATGGCCGCAAATCTCCTTTCGCAGCAAAGGAATGCTGCCCACCGTCCTCAGTGCCCAACTCCCTCCAGCCCGTAAGCTTGATTTGCTCGCTCCGTGGCAGGCGCTGGACCTCGGAGTCTGGGTTTCGTAGTCGCTAGAGCAGTCC
>NC_051400.1:31107766-31107972 GCF_015228065.2 Penaeus monodon
CGAAGAGCACATGCCTCAGCTTCCCTTGCGGAGAACAAGAGATCCTTCGGCCTAGAATCGTCTCGAAAACCGAGAAAAACAAGCACTTTCCCTTTTAATAGTTCTCTAAAGGACCTCCCAAAGAAAATATACCTATGAGCATAAAAGGAGAGAAATGTGGGGAATCCGTTATATAAATATTTTGAGAGCTCTTGCTCTTAGGTGCC
>NC_051400.1:31108288-31108718 GCF_015228065.2 Penaeus monodon
CGCTGCCACTCGCACCTGCCACGGCCCCAAGAAGTGCCAGTTCCGTCTGCTAGCTAAAGGGCATTTCATACTGGCACCCATGCCACGCGGACGGCACTTGCTGCTCCTGAGATCCTTGATGGTGCCACTCATTGATGTTGGCTCTATTTGCTGACGCCGAGGCACGCTATTCCGGCACTGCAGAGCCAGTGATTTATTTTCTCTCTCCTTTTCCTTTCTTTTTTTACCTGATTAATGTTAGGCAGGGGAAAATAATGATTTACAACAGAGGAGAGGTTTTGGGATCATCACCTGGACCCCCGATGTAGCAAGAGCGTTTTATGCTAATGAGCTCAATCACATGCGAAGTTGTGCGCCGGATTCTAATCTCCTGTGGTGTTGGAGCACAAGTTTCTCTGATGTTTCTCTCTCCCTCTGTATCTGTATCAAT
>NC_051400.1:31108901-31109615 GCF_015228065.2 Penaeus monodon
ATCTTTCACGCAACGATTCATCTCGGCAAATTAGTAGCGCATGACACAAGCAGCGCGGGAAGGCACCGACACAAGACAAGGTCTTTCGATATATTGGAACAAGGAAAAAAACTTGCACCACTTTATGCTGATGAGTTCATTTAAATGTAAATTCATGGCCGCTCATGGCAATGTCATACGAAAAAATCCGAAGGGTTGGAATAACAAAGTATTAAGTATTAGATGGTTGTGTCCAGAACCATAAGAAAGGAAAATTCCATTAATATAATGAACGCCAGAACCATAAGGAGCTAAAGTTCCATCTACTTCTTGAACCGAAGGTGAAATTCCAGTAATATGAGAGACTCCAGAACCATTAGAAGACAAAATTCCGTTAACATAATTAACGCCAGAACCATTAGGAGAAATTTCCATTAATATAACGACCGCCAGAACCATTAGGATTTTTTTTCCATTAATATAAGGAACGCCAGAACTATTAGAAAGGAAAAATTCTCTTAATACAGGGAACGCCAGAACCATTAGGAGAGCAAATTCGATTAAAACAAGTACCACCAGAACTATTAGAAAGGAAAATTATCTTATTACAAGCAACGCCAGCACCATTAGGAGGGAAAACTCCGCCTCCTCCTCGAACCGAAGGCAAACAGAGACGAAGCTGAATTAAATCTCGTCAAGACCTTACCGAAAGCGAGGAGGAACTTAGCGCACCGT
>NC_051400.1:31109639-31109900 GCF_015228065.2 Penaeus monodon
CGAACGTAAATTATGCATTTTATTTTGTTTCTTTATGTTGATTAAAAGTAGCGAGAGTATTAAAATTTTACGGAGAGATTTACGGTGGGCGAGCGCGATAACAAAGGAAGACGAGGGAGCGAAGGGGGAAGGAGGATAGGGGAATAAATGATGTGGGAAGAAGGAGACGAGGATAAGGTCGTGAAGCGATGGGTAGGAGGTAAACACTTTGGAAATGGGTGTTGTTATTGCACCTCAATGAAAGGGTCGTTTAGCTTTATA
>NC_051400.1:31110384-31110477 GCF_015228065.2 Penaeus monodon
TTGGATCGGGCTGGGACAGATAGCCGATAACGAGGTAGCCTGAGTGGCGGTTCGAAATTTGTGATTAAAAGGGCGCTTGGTCAGACAGGCCGC
>NC_051400.1:31110807-31110979 GCF_015228065.2 Penaeus monodon
AAAAAAGAAGCCGTCCGTATTGTCTCCCGAGCTACTTTTTTGATTTATCCTCAAGAATGAAAGGACCTGAATCTGGCCTGTTATTCCCTCTCGTTCTTTCTCTTTTCCCCTCCCATTCTATCGCCTAATCTGACATTTGATCATTATATTTGGTCATCGGTTCCCTAGCCTT
>NC_051400.1:31111976-31112123 GCF_015228065.2 Penaeus monodon
AAACTTGGAGAAAAGAACGAATCTTTTTGTCTTTCTCTCCCTTTCCTTTTTTTTCGTTCGTCTCTTTCAGTCCCTCTCTCTTATATTTTTCTCTTCTTTTTCCTCCTTTTTTATCATATCCCTCTTATCCCTTTATATAATTGGGGG
>NC_051400.1:31112253-31112497 GCF_015228065.2 Penaeus monodon
CTCATGTTCTGTTGCACTGTCCTCTTCGATTAATAATGCGCCAGACAATATTTTACAATACGTTATACGTTTCCTGTAAATTGACGCGAAACAGGGGCACAGTAGGGGGCCTGTGTAGTTATGTATATGATGTGTTGTGCATTTAAATGTAAAAGATATGCAGCTGAAGTGTACAAACTTTGTGAAATCCTTTGGAACAGTTTAAAAGTGTGTAAAGATATCTGTTTGGATAAAACTGTAATAA
>NC_051400.1:31113180-31113368 GCF_015228065.2 Penaeus monodon
CCTTCACCCCGTATGACGTCCCGGTGAGGCTGACTCGACAGAAACATTCCTCCGCCAATTTTCCACCAATAAAGTTATCGATTTTCATTCGTCGGCCAAAATGTCTGATCCGGTGTGATGCAGCGCGTCATTTTCCTCTTTCTTAGGGGGTTTGCTTCTTTCCAGCGGGCGGACTTCGAGGACTGGGC
>NC_051400.1:31113763-31113932 GCF_015228065.2 Penaeus monodon
TTGGTCTTGCGACAAGTGAATAAAGTCGGGCTCGGCACTTCATGCAACTTGCTGATTTATATTGGGTGGGTTATGTCTCGTGATGCTCGTTCATAAGCGGTCTTATTCGTTTATTTCTACCATGCATTGCATCGTTTCATCCATTGTTTCTGTCTTGTTTTCTTATATA
>NC_051400.1:31114313-31114596 GCF_015228065.2 Penaeus monodon
CTTTCCCCCATGCTACTATCTCCAATAAAGAGTACAATTAGACGGTGCGTTTCCTTGACCACCAACGTGGGGCATCCCAACAGAATCCCTGAGGGATTGGTAACAGCAATGGAATCTCTGCCAGCACGACACTGACAGATTGGTGGCAGCGGTGGGATGTCGCTTCCTTCAAGCCTACGACACAAACTCCAAGCCTCCACCAAGATCAACCCACTCAACCACCTCCGTTCTCCGAAAAAGCAAAAATTGTGTGAATGCCGGTATCTTTTTTCATGTTCAGTGA
>NC_051400.1:31114636-31114880 GCF_015228065.2 Penaeus monodon
GCAAGTGTCCATGCAAGTGCATTTTTCTGTGTTATGTGTCCTGTTTCTTCTAATTCTCTTGTCATGGCAGATTATATTTATTTCACTTCTAAGAGTGAAATAACTATAATTTCATGCTAATCAAAAAGCATAGATCTACTATTCTAGGATAACGACTAACGTCCATTCATGTTTTATCCCTGGATCTCTCATTAAGCATGCCTTTACATAAATTCATTTCTTTTCCTACAAATACTCTATCATA
>NC_051400.1:31114948-31115460 GCF_015228065.2 Penaeus monodon
GATAACGTGAATTAACAATTTACGATAGAGTGATAATGATACTTTAGCTTTGCATAAATGGTAGCAGTAATGATATTAACGTAATTCAACGATATCAAGAATGGCATTTCAGGCTTTGCATAAATAATTGTTTACAGATTTGATTTCAGATATGTATTCTCTCAAGTCATATTAAGTCATCTGGTTTTGCGTTATTATTATATTATATTTCACAATCGTTGTTCTTTTTCATTATCGGCATATTTTTATTCCTGTGACTTTAATATTAACATAATTCAATAGATAAATAGGATGTAAATATTTTTTCCGTTTGTATTACATTATAATCTATTAGTATTGACGTTACATTCACATATATTCAGTTTATTTTTTCTTAAATATTCACACATTTTTCGTACTAAATTCTTTATCTAATTTATTAGTGATTCGATTATGTTATCCTTTGGTCACAGGGTGTTTATTTTTTATGCATTTAATTTTGTTATTACTAGCTTTTCCTATTTTGAGCATTT
>NC_051400.1:31115925-31115995 GCF_015228065.2 Penaeus monodon
TGGTAGTACCCTCTTACTCCTAAAAGACGACGGGGGTACTTCACCACTTTTCCTCTGTTTTTTTTCTGTC
>NC_051400.1:31116304-31116374 GCF_015228065.2 Penaeus monodon
CTACATGTAACTCACAATCACGAGGTTTGTCCTTGTCGTTCAATTGTCCCAAGAGAACCTGACCCGATTC
>NC_051400.1:31116580-31116790 GCF_015228065.2 Penaeus monodon
TCGCTGACATGGATTTACTTGTGGTGATTTGACCGAGTTGGAGGCCTTGTTCAGTATTTATAACAATTTTGGTTCTTGGTTAATCCTTTGCAAACTTATTTCTCGCTCATTTATGGTTCATTGTCTTTTAGATGTTTCTCTAAGGGTTATCTCAGCAATTTTTAGTACTGGTTTTAGAGCATAAGGAGAAAATCAGATTTATTATATGAG
>NC_051400.1:31117798-31118586 GCF_015228065.2 Penaeus monodon
TATTTCTCATCATCTTTCTCTTTGCCTTTCTCTCTGCCTTTCCCTCTCCCTTTCCCTCTCCCTTTCCCTCTCCCTTTCCCTCTCCCTTTCCCTCTCCTTTCCCCTCTCCCTTTCCTCCCACTGTCCCGACTTTCTCTTCCCTCCCACTTCCCTTTCCTTTCCCCTTTCCCATCCCATCCACCCCCAATTCGAATTTCCTTTTCTTCACTGTGTCCTTTCCTTTCCCTCCTTCGCCACCCTCCGTCTAATGTCATTTTCTCTATCTTTCATCTTCCCCTCTTCCCCTTTCTTCTTCCTCCCTCTCCTTTCCACCTCCCCTTTTTCTCCATTGTTCTCCTCCCTCCCCTCCCCTCCCACCCTCTCCTCCCCTCCCCCCTTTCCTCTTAACCCATTCCCCATCTACCTACCCCACTCCTCTTTCCCCCTTATCCTTTTCCCCTATCCACCTCCCCCCCTTTCCTCCCCCCTCTTCTCCTCTCCTCTTCTCCCTTTCCCCCTCCCCCATTCCCCCCTCCCCCATTCCCCCGCCCCACTTTGCCCCCCCCCCCCCGACGGGTTTCCTGGTGCAGATATTACACAAATGAAAATAGCTGGCCATTAGCGGATGAGGAATTGGAAGAAGATAGTAATATTCCGAAGGGCGGATGGGAAGTATTTCGCTGGATGCTGTCAGGGAATAACACTGGCGATGCTCTTTTCTTTTTTCTTTTCCTTTTCTTTTTTCGATACTCTCTTTTTTTCTTCTTCTTTTCTTTTTTTTTTGGGGGGGGGGGAGGGAGGGACTTTAA
>NC_051400.1:31118760-31118887 GCF_015228065.2 Penaeus monodon
TGAAGATGAATAATAACTACGGAGAAGAGAAGGGAAACGGAGATAGGAAAATATGAACACCTGGGTAAGTGTGTTATACAAAAAAGACGAACAAAGACCGATGTATATCACACTTAGGAGACGCGGG
>NC_051400.1:31118936-31119277 GCF_015228065.2 Penaeus monodon
GAGGTAGCATGAAGAAACATGGAAAATCAATTACAATAACAACCGGAGGCGTGTGGATACTCACATTATAAAACCCGCAAGGATGCAGTTATGGCGAGACGGGGTACGCGGATTTCGCTAAATGAAAGCGGATATGCCGGCGGGTCGACTGTGATAACGAAAATTTTGCAATTTGTTGTGGAAATGAGAGATCGGTTCGCTCAACCCAGAATTATTATTGCATAAATATCAGATGTTCCTTCCTTGCGGTTTTTCGTTCCACGACGCTGGAAAAGGCGAGGCGGGAAAATCGTTAAAGAAAACGGGAAACTTTTAGGTTCGAAGTCACATTTCTGGAAGAA
>NC_051400.1:31119336-31120067 GCF_015228065.2 Penaeus monodon
TAACGTATTTTTAGTCTTTCCTTTTATTCGGAATTCTTGGACCTCATTTTATTTGTTTGGTGTTTTTCCTTGTCGTATTTATTTTTTCTTCTGTTTCACATTTAGGATTTTCATATCAAACTTTTTTTTATATTCATCGAATACATTTCTCATTTTATATATTTTTTTTTCTTGTTCTTATTTACTTACCTCTCCACTCTTTTTAAACGTTCCATCCCACACATCACACAGATATAGGATTTCTCTTATAAAAAAAAATAATAAAAATAAACCCTAAATTCAAGCGAATTCTTATCACTTAACCGTAGCGTTCCCAATGCATCCCTTTAGCCTTATCTGCCTGTGGAACCTGATTCAAGTCGGGAATTAACGTCATTTTGAACCAGCCCGAGGCTCGCTATCTGGGAGAACTTGCGAACTGGACCCAAGGTGTTATTTCCCCGAATCCTACTAACATTTCCGCGGGCAGTTGGGATTTATTGTCAATAATCATCTTTTTAGAAGGTCGATATGTCTCATTAGTTCTCTATGCTTTTATGGTATCTTTGCCTGAGTCATACTAATATTTTTTTCCTGCAGGGTAGTAGGGGTTTATAGTTTATAATCATCTTAAAGTTTGATGAATGTCTTTATGCATTTATAAAACCGAGGAAAAATAGGTTCTGATGCCATCCTAAACGCGATTAGAGGTAGTTCAGAGACCAGAAGCCTGATTTACGGGCACTTGAAGA
>NC_051400.1:31120383-31120472 GCF_015228065.2 Penaeus monodon
CAACAAGGCTAATAACAACAACAACCAAAACGAACCATAACTATACACACCCCTCACCCCTAACCCCCCTCTCTAAAAAGTTAATAATT
>NC_051400.1:31120499-31120600 GCF_015228065.2 Penaeus monodon
CAGACCGCGAAGTCCCTCCTTTGACGCGAGCGGAAAGACCCGGGCGGCGAGGGCGCGGGAGAGGATGTTTGTGCTTTCATTATGTTATTGTTTTCCAGCTT
>NC_051400.1:31121372-31121883 GCF_015228065.2 Penaeus monodon
AATCGCTTCGCATGAAACAAGAGAACATGGACTTTGCTTCGGAAATAAGATCATCAATTCAGCGTAGGTTATGGCGGGATATCGATATTCTACACAAGTTTTGGAAATATTTTCTTAACACTTTTTTATCTGCAGTTTCGTTTCGCATTCATGGAATGGTGAAATAATGTCATTACTAATGTACTAACCTGATTATTTATCTTCATTTGTTCTTCACTTGTCTCAAATCATTCTCCCTTTTATCCCATAGTATTATTTTTCTTTATTTCTTTATTCCTTCATAATCGTCTCTTATTCTCATTCCTTCGTCATTCTCCACTTTCGGATTTACAGTTAAAACCAGCAATAGAGGGAGAGCATATATAAAATGAGTGAACGTAATGGAGGCAATATTCTAAGTCATTTTCCCTCTCGCATGTGAATGAAATTTCGAAAAAGATATATATAATTGAAGTTAAATAAACTGCAAAAAGAACGCGATTGTCGAAAATCCAATGATGCAACAATGACT
>NC_051400.1:31121921-31122167 GCF_015228065.2 Penaeus monodon
CATTTTCGCTCTGCATAGAAAACGGAGAGTCCCTTCATGTTGCTCCTTCCCATTTTCATTAAAGCAAATGCTCTCCATAACGCTCTGTCGCCCCGTCGTGGTCAGATTACGGCAGATTTTTCCAACACGAATAGGATTACGGGAGGTGAAGTTAGGCTTTCTGACTCCGTGCGGATTATTGTCAAATTTCATTTTGAATATAAGAGAGGTCTCTGGCCTGGCACTTCCATTAGCCTTGCAAAAAAA
>NC_051400.1:31122907-31123524 GCF_015228065.2 Penaeus monodon
ATCCTTCGTTTCTGCTCTTGTGACTGAAATTCCAAACTTCAGATTATTGTCATTATTTCAACGATATCACATCGATAAAGCTAGCAAACTAATAACATGCATCCATTAAATACTTTCGCAATAAATGCTGAAAAACTTGCAAATTCACTCAAAGACAGAGGAGAGCAAAACCATCTCTCAATTTCACTTTATGCAATGTTGATCTATTGCTAATGAATGGCGTTGTGATGAAAAGAGGATATTTAATTTCAGATGTTCAGCATGTATATATCTTTTCTTATATTTAAGTGATAGAGAGAAGATTTTAGCGAATATCTTTTGCGGTGCGCATCGTTTACGAAGAGAAACAAAAGAAGGTCGGTTTGCGTTTCGATAAAACTCTGATGAATCTCTTATTTATAGTGTTTTTTAAGCTTAAATCTTTATATATTTTTGAATGTTTATTCTTATGTGGTTCGTTTTGCGTCAAGGAATGAAAAAATACAACTAGATTGTATTAAGTCAAAGTAGATTAAGATACAATCAAGTAAACGTAGTTTCTCTAAACATATCACGTTTAATGTACATATCTATATCAGTGTTTATTCATTATTTTATCTATCAACATACGTACAAAA
>NC_051400.1:31124358-31124480 GCF_015228065.2 Penaeus monodon
TTTTTGGGGGGTTAGTTTATTTTGTGTACGTTAGGCGTTTAAAGTGTAATATAATGGAATAGACTATCTAGGAAATCAATATCAATGAATGTTTGTATTCAGCTTTTATCTTATCTGTCACC
>NC_051400.1:31124503-31124852 GCF_015228065.2 Penaeus monodon
GCACGGCACTGGTACGACGCGGCTTGTCTTGCCAGCGCCGTGCCAAAGCACCGTGCTGTACTGTACCTCACACTAGACAGCACATCACGTGATCATCACCAGTGAACACAATAACCTCCAGTAATTGCCTGGTAATTAAAGTGCGTAAAGGCCTGCGTGAGCTTCCTATAATCATAATTATAATTCATGATTTGGCCATTTGTTCGCGTCGGGGATAAATTGCTAATGATTTTCGCTTGTTAAACGTTATTTGCGCGATGGACCCCGCTCGGTGATGGATGCAGGGGGGCTTTGCAATCCGGAATCATGTGTTGATCTCCGATGATTGCATGCGTGTTGAAAATATGTT
>NC_051400.1:31125062-31125154 GCF_015228065.2 Penaeus monodon
CACATTCCCTCATCCGCCCCACACATACTGGCATTCACACACACACTCAAAGACAGACTCTCCCCCCGACACACCCACACAACACCCCACTG
>NC_051400.1:31125191-31125407 GCF_015228065.2 Penaeus monodon
TATTCCCTGCCCTCACACATACACTCGTACACACTCTCCCCACACACACTCTCCCCACACACACTCCCCCCTACACACACACTCCCTCTCCCCACATACACCCCACACACACACCCCACACACTCCCCCCACACACTCCCCACAGCCGAACAGTGGCACAAATTTCCGAGTTGTGGTCGTCGTTGCCTCCAGGCTTCCCGCGGACCTCAGGGAACA
>NC_051400.1:31125437-31125539 GCF_015228065.2 Penaeus monodon
TGAATTTGCAGCTCTACTGAATATCCTCTCGGAAATTCATTGGAATTCGGTGAATTTCTGTGACGATCGATGAAATTCAATGAAACTCTACGAAATTCAGTT
>NC_051400.1:31125563-31125640 GCF_015228065.2 Penaeus monodon
GAGGAGGGATGTGGGTTTTCTTTCGCTCTCTGTGTCTATTTGTCTGTTTATATGACTGTACGTCTATATTCCTCTGA
>NC_051400.1:31125741-31126042 GCF_015228065.2 Penaeus monodon
AGCGAAGTGGAGATTCGAAGACAATTTCTACCAAATAAAAACGTCATCCTGTGCCTTTGAACGAAAGCAATTGCCTTAAATTATTTCGTAACGTCCCTCACCCTTGGGATTAATAGAGTCTTGTCCTGAAGGCAGACGTTGGCGCTGAAATGCTAATGAGTGGAATTTCGGACGATATCAGGTGTGTTCTTTGCCCGATATGATCGTTATATTGGTTGGAAGGGCACATTCTGCTTTAAGGCGAATTTTTTTTTTTTAGAATACGTAAGTAGATAATATCTTGCACCTGGTAGTCTATGTT
>NC_051400.1:31126382-31126648 GCF_015228065.2 Penaeus monodon
ATTCCAGAGTGATGACATTAAACGTCACTAGAACACTTCTGTAACTGTGTTTCCTCAACCTATTCTTTTATGCACATACCCAGGGTAGAGCGAGACTCGGCAGATCGCTCCTTGCTATTTCCCTGAGAATAACTTGATACCAAACCCCTTATGGTTTTTGTTTTTTTCTAAGAACTTACAGGAAGAAGGTAGCCTGAACTTAACCTGATAAGAGGCTAGGCTAGGCTTGTCTAAATATAAAATACTTGCGACTACTAAGGGTTCCG
>NC_051400.1:31126950-31127129 GCF_015228065.2 Penaeus monodon
TTCTTCACTTTCCTATCTTATCTTCTGTTTCATTTTCATTTTCTCATTTCGTTTACCTGTGCACAGACTTGACTTCGTTCTTCTATTCCATACTTTTTTTTTGCGGAAATGATTCAGTTGCAGAATGGGGACAAGACATTGCAATTTCCTCGTGCAATAACGCCGTACTCTCCAGTCTG
>NC_051400.1:31127639-31127813 GCF_015228065.2 Penaeus monodon
GAACTGGACGAGACGTAATGGTATGCAAATTGATGCAAATTTGCGGAACTTCAAATTCAGTGGAAATAATATTATCAACAGCTCAGAAGTCTTTGCTCGACGGTGGCATTTCTAAGAAGAACGCCTTTTTAGAATTGTTTTCGTGTACATGTGAATACTGGTAAAGTTTGTGAA
>NC_051400.1:31128009-31128207 GCF_015228065.2 Penaeus monodon
AGATATCACAGCCATAACCGAAGAAGCAATGCAGAAGATGCATCATAGATGAAAAAGATGAATTCCAAACAACATTCATCACATGAACGTAAACTGTTCCATAGTATGTACGGCACCCGGCATAAGAGATCTGAATAACAACAACCAATGTTACTCTTGAATTATGCCATTCTTAATCACATGTTATCATTATAACAT
>NC_051400.1:31128374-31130281 GCF_015228065.2 Penaeus monodon
AGCCTCGCGATCCTTAAACTTCTAAGTCAGAGGACATACTCATCATAATTATCATATTATCAAGATTACCGCAATCGTTACCATCACATTTTTTTTCTTTTCGTAGACCATTCCTCACGGCTAAAATATAAAGTAAATTGTCACCTTGCAACCCCGTTCATAATCAGGCTCTCTCTTGCACTAACCACAGTATTGCAAGACAGAACCTCCACGTTGCAGTTTCCGCAACTATCACTTTTTTTCTTGTATATTACTGGTTTCAATTAAGACAGAAATTGCAGTCTTCTTGTAGTCTTCGTCATAATCAAGATCTCTTTCCATGCCAATGTAACCCAGTGCCTCATGTTACAAACCGCCTAGTCATCTAGAATCATATTTCCTGTTCGAGCTAAAATAGGAACGTTCGTTGATTCTTTGAGATTTGAAAAAGAAAACCAAAGTCATCTCACAACGAATTTTCATAATCAAATTCTCTTTCACCTCACCAGTGCAACTAGAACCTCGCATTACAACTCGTCTACTTTCAAATTTCCTCCTCCATTTTCGTAGGTAATATTCCCCCAATTAATATTTATCTAAAGAAATCACAAGCCTCCTCTCACAACTCTGTTCATAACCGAGTTCTCTGTTGCACGAGTCACGCCGTAACGCAAGGCCTCAAAGCTGCAATCCGCCCAGATGCCTGGATTCAGTTTCCCTTTGTGCCCTCGTCCTCAAACACACAAGACACACCCGCCCCGCTAACGTACATCAAGTCCCAAACAGAACAGGTCTTGCGAGGCCCTTTGTGAGCAGATATCTACCCTATTTATTTATCTTTTGCTTAACGATTTTTTTTTTTTTTGGGGGGGTATTTCTTAATATCAAATAGGTGCTGAGCGATGTGATGCGAAATTCGCTGTTTGTCATGCTTCCATCTGGTTCAAAGGGGACTTTTTATTATCGTTACCATTGCGGTCTTGCTTCTCTAACGTCCTTGTTACTTGCCTTTGTCACTGCTTTCCTCTCCAGGCCATTGCGTTTATTCTCTCCTCTTCACGCAAGGTAATCACATTACTGTCGCCTCAAACTCTAGCATATTCACATATCTTTGCCCGCGCCTTCCGTTGTTTTTTGTTGTTTTTTTCGAAAGTCATTCCAAAACCATGATTTCCCGAGAGCTTCTTCAAAGTCTAAGAAACTTGGTGTCGTCTCGAGCACATTCCTCACAACCACACGGCACAAGCACGATGCCAACTCCACAACCACGTCTTCCTCCTTCAGTCCTCCGGGAAGGGACAGGCTGTAACAGAAATCTCACAGGCCATTATAAAACTTTTTAATGACACTCAGCCTCTCTTAATCCAGTGCTGGCCTTCGTTGTTTCTCAGAACTGTAAACACAAAGTTTGTCTTTAACTCTGCAGCATTTCACATAAGAATTCCATGTTGTTTAGGCTTACCCTGACGCTCCAAACCAGTATTTAGTGTACAATATTCAACCAAGCAACCTCACAGACTCACACGCGCCTCATTCAGCCAGCCACGACCCACTCATCATGCAATAACCCTCCACTTTAACGCAACCTCACCGTAAACTCATAAAAAAATCTCATCCCCTCGCACCCTGACCTCATATATTACCCGCAGCAAGTAGTTGTTACAGCTGGGCATTACTTTGATGTCGGCGAGAGTATGGCTCGGAGGGGAGAGCCGTTCCCAGGCCAATCTCGAGGACGACATCTTACGAGGAGCAACTTACGCGAAAGTCAATAAGATTCTAAATTTCAAAGCTCTTAAGATGTTGGGAGGCGCTGGCGTGCTCCTCAAAAGGATGAATACTGTTGTTTGATGTTCACCGGGGCAGCCTGGCTTTTGGCCGCACACACACTCAGGCGCATATGTGAGCTCGCGTCACGCTCATGTACT
>NC_051400.1:31130873-31130979 GCF_015228065.2 Penaeus monodon
GAATTATTTTGAACCACGCCACTAAATGTCAAATTCACATTTTATATACTGTGACCAATGTTGTGTTCACTTTTCCATATATAAAATAAAAATATATTCTTACTAA
>NC_051400.1:31132342-31133599 GCF_015228065.2 Penaeus monodon
ATCCTGAGAGCAGGGGACAGCACTTACTTGCACGCTCTGATGCATCTATTTTCACGCATAAATACACGCAGGCTACACGAATCCTTGCATCTCAACAAACGCAACAGCAGCTTTGCCATGAGAAGGCTCTTAAATAATGCTGCCTAGAGTTAATTCGATGTCTCATAAAGTCCGCCTCACAGCACGGCATTAGACACCACACGCAACGCACAGCCTGCCAGCTTTGAGGTCCAACTTGCCCAGGGAAGAGCGTGTTAGATGAAAGATGTGCTTCTTGTCTTTGTTTCACGTCGTTGTTATCTTAGATTTTTTGAAGGGAGGGGGAGGGAGGGGAGGCATGTACTTGTCGTCTGTGTTTCACATCGTAGTTAGTTATTTCAGATTGTTTTTTTAAGGATAGGGGTGTGTGAGAGATATACTCGTTGTCTTTGTTTCATATTATAGAGTTATTATACTTTTTTAAGGGAAGGGGTGAAAGATATGCTTGGTTTTGTTTCACATTTCAGTCTTCCATCAGCCTGTTTGGGTGAGCGTTATATGGCACTGAATTTCCCATTCAACAAATCCAGATACGTTCTGGTGAAACAGATTTTTGCCTCTGTTTCCCCTCTTTATAATAGAACGGCTATGCACTCCACGCTCCCTCGAGATACGCTATTCCCACCCATTGTCAGCCGCATTAATCTGCAGTCTTGATACATGACCTGGTTCCCGAGACAAAGGAACCAGACGGTGTACTCTGACTCTCTAAGACGGGAGAATTACGTGCGAACCGGCCCGGTAGCTGCTCACATGCCGTCTGAATTTCCTGTGGCGACCGTGATAGATAGGCTAACGACGAAGTGGTTGATCTTTCTGCAATGCTCTAAATTGATATGAATTGTGACAATGACGCCGATGGTCCAGCTGCAAAGTGAGTCGTATTTATCTACAGACCAATTATGTATTATATCGGATTGATGTTTGTGCGTGGAACGGAATGGTGCTTACTAATCAGCCGTTCGATTTTGTTGGTAATACCGGTCAGTTACAAGGGATTAGGTAAACATTCTCAGAAGCAACAGGTCACCAGGTCCATTAACTTATACGTTTATATGTTGACAAAAGCTACACTGTTACAGTAATGATATTATGCCACCCACACCGCCACACTCACCGAAATTATATGGAATGGCATATATTCTATGACAAACAAGCACACTATGCAAGTTGGTGTCACGGTTATATAAGTATATGTACTCTGACAGTCAGGTTGTG
>NC_051400.1:31135085-31135229 GCF_015228065.2 Penaeus monodon
AACGAAATAATGATAAAAACAAAGATCTTCTTATCTTCGTTTTAAAGAAAAACGATGATAAAAGCAAGAATATTTTCTTCGTCTTAAAAATAGTAATAAAACCATAAATCATGCCCCTTCGTCTCAAAAGAGGATAATAATGAA
>NC_051400.1:31135913-31136889 GCF_015228065.2 Penaeus monodon
CCAATACAATAATTAAGTGCAGGGTCGTGCCTCTGTTGGTTGTGGGTCTATGACCATCTAAATTACCGGAACCTCTCACACCAAGAACCCGCCGTTCTCTAAACACACTGACAGCTTCAATTCTCTCGTTCTCTCTCTCTTTTCTGGCTCGCTTTAAGACATGTGTTTGGTTTTCTCTTTTTTCTTCTTCTTCTTTTGAGGGGGGGTTGTATAAGATGCGGTTATATTAATGTGATTATTTTTTTCTTTTCTTTATCTACAGTGCATTTATAAAAATAAGAAAAGAAAAGAAAATGTATATACGTGTTCGCTTGATTGAGATTTATTTTTTTTTATAAAATGCTCATTAATATCCACTTCTGTGCTTGCTTTGCATTCGAACTAAAAGGCTTCATAAACACTTCATTCTCCTTCTTTTGCTTGTTTGAGAATCGTGCAAAAATACGGCCTTTTATTTATGTTTTCGCATGAAGTGTCTGCTTGAGATTAGTGAAAAAAGATTCATATTTACTTGTTTTTTATTCTATTCATATTATTTTTTTATGCCTTTATATATAAAAAGTGCGTCAGATAAACATAGTTTCTTAATGAACACATCACTACATCATTTACACGAGATATAATAAAAATATAAAAAAAAATTAACACATACTGTAGTATAAGATTTATAGTTAAACCTGGCAATCTTCTACCGTAGATTTATATCAAACACCATGATCAAACCGAACTAAAAAATTATGCAGACGATTCAAATAATTCTTTTTTTCCCCAAATAACTGAATATGCATTTCAGATTCGTAAACTGATATAAGGGATTTGCTGAACATTTAAGTGCGTTTTCCCTATCGAATGAAAATCTTATCAGTACATCTCTGCTTCCACATTTTGAACTCAAGAAACTTAATACTTCTTGAGAAAATTATGTTTGTTCATCCTCCTTATGCGGTTATGCCTTGAGATTTATTATATATGTTTA
>NC_051400.1:31137297-31137419 GCF_015228065.2 Penaeus monodon
TTCGTGTTTGCGATAACAGTAAATGCTATTGCAATACCAGCATACATTACCGTATCAGCAGCATTAACGGTGAGATAATAACACGAATAATAGGAATGTTTGCAGTAACGGTGCTCATTGGG
>NC_051400.1:31137452-31137780 GCF_015228065.2 Penaeus monodon
TTGCAACGAAGTAAATGTGTAGATATAGGTAACCAAGTTAGTGATAAGGGCAAAGTGTAATGTTGATAATAATTGCATACCCCAATTAGCAATAAGAACAACAGAATGGTAAGATTATGCTAACCTTGAAAAAAATATTAGAAAAAAAATGAATGGTGGGGGGATGAAACTAAAATTTGAAATATGAATTAATATTAACAAAAAGATTAATTATATTCAAAGGTGAATATAGAGGAACGATGAATGAAGTTAGAAATTATATCTTAATGGAAAACGATGCAAATAAAATAATAAAAAAAAGAAAATATGTATGTTTAAATGTGTTAGC
>NC_051400.1:31137899-31138601 GCF_015228065.2 Penaeus monodon
TTTACTGTGTGTAAGAAAAAAAAAATATTTTAAAACTATTCATAGATATATGAATAATGAAATTAATATATGCAGGAATAAGAAAAGAAAATGACGTATGAAATACTCATAAAGGTGATATTAAAAACGAAGAAGAAGACCATACCCAAATACCAATAAAAAAATAATAATAAAAAAGTGAAAGGAAAATTACCAACAAATATGCCACACTGCAACTAATGATCCTGAAGGTCATTCTAATGAAATCCCTTTATATCACAATGCACTCATATTCCACTTTAATTGATCAATTAGTCAATTAATGAAATCAATACTTTTATTCGGTTCGATTCAATTTTTTTATATAATTTTTTTTCTCAATTTTCTCTGCATCTACGATTATCTCGTTTCTTGACATATTTGTCATTTCACACTAATCAAAGATACTAGTTTGTGATTAGATTAATGGAGATGATAATCAAATAACGCACATGTAGAGGGAAAGGTAGTCATCAGATTTCGATAAATCAAAACGATTACGGGTGAAATTCTGTGTTCTGTCTCTTCACCATCGTTGATAATATTTATTCTTGATAATGATTGTCATGCAGTCAAGTCAATAGTAAATTAACATCATGATGGATTTTTTTCTTATAGATAAAATACATCAACTTATTAATCCAGTTATATCAAAGCTGATGAAGACAAGTTTCCTCACTTCTT
>NC_051400.1:31138847-31139098 GCF_015228065.2 Penaeus monodon
ATGCAAAAAGGTCAACTTCAGCTCAACATCATCATCCCTTGAAAGACATTAAGGCTGCCAAGAAAGCCTAAGTACCTTAACTGACCTTCAAGAGCTTGGTTTCGGTAAATTTAAGAAGGAAATTTGCATCCGATATATATATGAACTCGGGGTCCACCTTCCGTGCCGTCGCCTGCGGGTAAATGTGTTTGCGGTCTCGGGCTTGCTTTGTTTATGTGTATTTTTGTCTTTGGGGGACTTGCTTTATGCTA
>NC_051400.1:31140164-31140380 GCF_015228065.2 Penaeus monodon
GAGTGCTTTCTAGAGCGCACAGCTGTATCGCCTTCCCCATCGCCTATTTCTCAAGAGCGACTTTCAAGGTGTCCCCCTCCCGCCGCGAGATAAGGAATATCGCCTAATAACATCACGGAACTTCGGGTGACAACAACCCTTTCTTGTCCAAAAGTCGATAACGTCTTTCGGAAAACTTTTACCTTCCGTCATTCTACTTTTGCTGATAACAGATAA
>NC_051400.1:31140415-31140558 GCF_015228065.2 Penaeus monodon
TCTCGTAGGTGGCTGGGTTTATTTCCTTTCTCTAGACAAGGAAAACGTCCTGAGGTTCAAGGTTCTGTTGCTCTTAATTTCTGTTAATTGGTGTTTCGGTGTTTCGCTAATCCATCCTTTTGACTATCATGATAAGGATAAGA
>NC_051400.1:31140599-31140864 GCF_015228065.2 Penaeus monodon
GACTTTAATTTTTTTTCTATTTTCCCTTTTTTTCTATTGGCTTTCATGATAAGATTTTTTTTCTATATTCTTATTTTCTTTATTTTCTTTTGACTTTCATGATAAGATTTTTTTGTTTTTGTTTCTTATTTTCTTATGACAAAATGGTGTAGTCATTACGCTATGGATTAAAGTAAAATGCATCGGTTTATAGCCATTTTTAATAATTTTTGGTGTTAATGTTTTCAAAGATTGTTGTTTTTAATTGGTTTCACTTGGCTTGCTG
>NC_051400.1:31140996-31141181 GCF_015228065.2 Penaeus monodon
CGCCCAGGTGTACACATGTGCGTGTAATGTGCCATTCTTTAATGGAAAATGGGTCAACACAAAAACACTTTTCCGTTCTTAAGAACCTAACCGTTTTCTCCTCGCTGCAAAAGTCCAAAACAAGGTAAGAATATCATTTTATATCAAAAGATCCTTAACCCGAAGAATGGCCACAGAAAATTGGA
>NC_051400.1:31141200-31142585 GCF_015228065.2 Penaeus monodon
GTACTTTAGATATAAAAAAGAGAAGCAACACAATTACATTTCCACTCCTCCTAAAATAAATAAATAGATGAATGTTGTGTCGTTAGTACGGATTCGTATTTTACATACCATCATCGAAAAAAAACACTAAAATTTCACCCAAAAGATATTAGTATTGCACATTTGTTAATCAAAGGCGTAAATTATTTATGTAAATATCTCTTGTTCCTGTACACAGGATTCCTTTTTAAACCTGAAGTATACACAAACAATGAAAGAGATAGAGGGAAAAAAAACAAGGAGAAAACCAGACAGACACACAAACCAGAGAGACACCTGAAGGGAGAAAGACAAACCAGGGAGACAACCAGAGACCGCCTTGGCGAACAAGGGAAACAACCAAACACAGAATAAGTGACACCCAGGCAGACACTAACAAACCGGAGAGACATCCACACGGAAACAAACAGCCGCGAGAAACAACCAAAGAGACAACCTGGTAAGGACAGACAACCAGAGAGCGACTAGGTAGAGACAAACAACGACGAGAAACAACCAAAGAGGCAGCCAGGTAGAGACAAACAACCAGAGAGGCAACCAGGTAGAGACAAACTGTCAAAGAGGCAAACAGGTAGAGACAAACAACCACGAGAAGCAACCGAAGAGGCAACCAGGCAGAGACAAACAACCACAGGAAACAACCAGAACCTAGCAACCGAAGATGCAAAATAGCCTACAAATAGCTACGAACAGGGGAGGAGAGGCGACAGGCGGAGGGCCGGCGACGGGCAAAGGAGAAAGCGAAAGTGAGAGACGGGGACTTTTGTCCTCTCTCTCTCTTCGCATCACCGATAGCGTCGTCGCCACAAAGGAACGCAAGACAGAGAACGATGTCGCGATTTGCATATAAATTGCCTTTGATCACCTATCGCCAGTGGTAGCGAGGGTCAATGCAGATCGAGACTGGGTTTCAAGATGATCATAATTTCACCTTGGAAGTCACTTTCCTCCTTAGCGTCCTGATCTACATACGCGGAGCTGAGCTTCAGTATTAATCTACGAGCGCTAGTCTGATCTCCGGTTTATAAGCCTTGGATAATGTATACGGCTTCTATGTATGAGCTGTAGTTTCTGCACTGGTTAATGTACGTTGATGTTATATGCGCACAAAGTGATTTAGAGCGTAGTCATAATTAAGGTCCATGACGGGAAAATGACTTTTGTAATATGATATTTACATAGTCCGTTTGTGTATACTTAATGTGTGCAAAATTATGGTACTTGCACTAGTGTCAAATTATGCAGATGAAATTAAGCACTGATGGATTAGATTACACATGAAAGGTTTGAATTAAGCAGAACCACATTTATAGTAATTTATATAATAAGTATGGCACTTTCTATAT
>NC_051400.1:31142644-31142917 GCF_015228065.2 Penaeus monodon
CCCGTTATTACGTTAAGATCAAGATGATAATGAACAATAATCTCTCTGAATGTAGAAAAGTGAAAGTACTTTTTGAAAGGAAGTTTTAGTCGACCCTCCGTCAAAGGGGGAAAAAGTCATAAAATCCGATCAGGATAAGTAAAAAATAATAAGTAAATAAAAAAATACGATTTTTTTTTATGAGATAAAAATAAAGAATATGGAAAAAAGAGGCGTGGGGAATCTTTTCCAAATTTCTTCCTATTTTTTACCCGTTCGTATCCCGTTTTAATT
>NC_051400.1:31142958-31143125 GCF_015228065.2 Penaeus monodon
CCCCCCTAACCCCAACAGCCACTGGACCTCATGCTTTATCTTACCGTAAGCTCCTGACACACCCTATTTCACAACACTAAACCTGTACTAATCTCACCCTTACGCCCACCCCGCTATATTAACCACTCCATCCTCCCCTTTCTTGCCTCCAGCCCCCCCTCCCCAAG
>NC_051400.1:31143243-31143468 GCF_015228065.2 Penaeus monodon
CCCCTCCCCAACCCCCCTCCCCAACCCCCTCCCTCTAACCCCCGCCCCAACCCCTTCCCCACGGGCACGACCCTCCTGCCGAAGTGAATTCCTCCTGACGACGGCGTGATGGACGAGTGTTTGTTTCCCGTCAAGGCGCTGTTTGACGTGTTGAGAGGACGAGGAAGAATCGGAAAGGGGGGGAGGGGGGGAAGGAGAGGAGAGAATAGGGAGGAAGGGTGAGGA
>NC_051400.1:31144156-31144522 GCF_015228065.2 Penaeus monodon
GTGCTTGAAAACGTGAAAAATGGGATCAGTCGTGATATTAATTACGAAGATATTCTTAAATCTGCAATAAGAGGATAGTTTTATGATTATCATTAAATGTTTTGTTTGTATAATTAACAGGCCACTTAGTATGTCAGAAATGATTTACTTTGATTTAAATCAGCTGTAATTTGTTTAATTCACATCAGCCTTGGGAAAAAAAAATGCCGGCAATTATCATGTGCTTATCTTGTTACAACTTAGCTGTGAATGGGAGAGACAGAGAGAGGAGGTTGGAGAGAAAGAGAGAGAGAGGAAGGGAGATAGGGAGGAAGCAGAGAAAGGGGGAAGGAGATAAGGAGGGTGAGATAGGGAGAAAGAGAAAGG
>NC_051400.1:31144707-31145220 GCF_015228065.2 Penaeus monodon
GGTCGTATCATTAACAATGCAATATCTAAAACGTTTACAAAAGCACACAAACCATAAAAAAAACTAATAAGTACATTAGAAGCATTAGTAGTGTGATTACATTAATTCTCAGCGAAGCGAGTGATGGCATAAACATCAAGATAATTACATTAATGTTAATATGCAGGAAATATTATCACTATAAATATAAGTACATTTATTTCTCGCGTGTGTGCTGACCTAACATTCAACAGTCGATGAAATGAAAGAAGGAATTATAAAATTTGTAATTTCCCAGGAACCATAAAATAGCAAAAATGGCTATATTAAAGATCTAAGTAGCAGTTACTTTGAAAAGTAGTCTTTTCTTAAAGTTACAGTCACGGGTTCCAGAAGAGACTGCAATTTTACTGTTAGTAACACGAAATATGATTATCCACTATATGACTTTAGGAATATGTAGTCAATTGCATATAAAAACGTACACAGATTTTGATTTTCATACTATACACAACACTGAGACAGTATAATGAG
>NC_051400.1:31145276-31146003 GCF_015228065.2 Penaeus monodon
CTGGTTGCGAGCCTGTAGGTTGCCAAATTGCATTTTCCTACATTTTTTCGTCTCTGTTTTAATTAATCTCATTTCGTAATCCGATCATACCCATTCCTGCAGCAGATCCATCAGCGGATAATGAACCGTATATCAGCCGGAGAGATCGGATGATCGTGAAATATTCCCTTGTTAGATGTTAGCGTTGATCCCGACATCATTACAGGAGTTGCCAGAAACCCTTTGGCAAATTCATTTACGATGTAGTTTCCTTCTCTCTAGCCAATCACACGGTTCCAGTCATACATCGATTTTCAAATACATATTATGAATATTCAAAAAAAAAAAGTTTTGTATATTCTATACCAAAGGTAAAAATGAGTTTCACAGACCTCGGTCTTGGCAACATTGCAACAGTCGTTCGTGTACGTTTAAGCAGACGACGATCCGGATTAGTGGTACGCGAACGCCCTACGTCACGCAGGGAGATTACACAGTACATATGGATGTTATGATATGACTGAAATGCGCCAAATATGAAAAGCACGTGGACGAGAGGAGAGAATGAAGGTAAAGAAAGATAATGGAGGATAATAAAGAAGGGAAGAGGAGGATCCTGCTGTCAGACAACAATGACTGAGAGTGATTAGTGTCCGAAAAAAGGAGCGGGTAAGAGGATGAAGAAAGTGAGCGAGTTTTTAATATCATGAGTCATCCTGTTCAGGGAATCTTTAAGAGCTGCGTTCAT
>NC_051400.1:31146410-31146643 GCF_015228065.2 Penaeus monodon
AGGGAGGGATGGAATTATCTATCCCATTACCCCCCCTGTGTATTTTTCAGTTGGTCAGAGAGAACAGCGGAATATTTATGCCTGTTCTCTTCTCTACGTGGAAGTCAAGTTTAATTACATAAAACAAAAGGAAGAGGACTTTTTCCCTTCCTCTATTCCTTGATGATACTCTTTTATACCTCGTTTCAACTGGAATTCATACCTGTTATTTTTTTACGGAAGAAGCAAGATGC
>NC_051400.1:31146827-31147508 GCF_015228065.2 Penaeus monodon
ATTTACATCGCCATCACGTCCGAATGTTTACTCTACCTGTCATTCCCGGGATCCACGATGTGATCACCAAAGTCTTCAGAAAACTCACTAGAACTTGGACAATTGGTCGCTGGACTGAGTCAGGCAGTGGCAAATCAGGCTAGGAAGGTTTCGTCAACCCAAGATCCAAATTCCTGTCTTGAAAAGAAAGTCTTCTATATCCTTGTACAACAGTCTTAGGCCCTGCACTTCTGAAACATGTCTAAAGAAAACTAGTTTGGACTAATGGTAACAATACCGACAGGGAGAGAGAAAATACGAGGTGAGTTCAAGCGGGAGGGAAATTTTATCTAAATGTTATCTCCTGTTATCTCCAACATCCTTCCTCCCAGGTGAATCAGCCTCAATGTATTACGCTCTCCAAGTTTCTGCTACTTTTACTTAAGTCCCCCCTAAGTAAGATTATCTTTTTCTTTCGTTTGTGTTAAAGAAAAAGATTAGTTAACATGAAAGTTTGCCGGATCTTTCAAAGCTTAGCTCTTCATTTGCTTAAGGCTTTTTTACCAGAAATAAGGAAAAGAAGAGAAACTCTAGGTAACGGAGATAACAGAGGAAGTGTGTTATTTTTCCAAATTATGATTGATCTGTATTTCATAGAAATCATGGTTCCCTGAATATGTGTTTGCGCACTTTCAATGTTTT
>NC_051400.1:31148705-31148891 GCF_015228065.2 Penaeus monodon
GGAGCATTGTCTGGAATAGTAATAGAAGTATATTTGAAATCTATTTCTATAACACTACCATATCATACAGTTTCCACTTGTATTTGTTTGCTAAATATATAAGTGTTATCAATTATTATAATTTTCTTTTTTTAATATCAATTACACTAAAATCACAATGAATATTACTAACCAAACCTCAGATTT
>NC_051400.1:31154929-31154994 GCF_015228065.2 Penaeus monodon
GGGGAAACCTCAGATATTACTGAAATCTGATTCAATAGTACCGTAGACTTTTGTCTCCGTCTGCA
>NC_051400.1:31159139-31160488 GCF_015228065.2 Penaeus monodon
CAACATAATGTATCAGTATTTCAGTTCAGTAGTAAACAAAGACATGAAAGTCCAGCTAATTTTTATATGATAAACGTCTACAGTTAAAAAACTTTTAATATGAAACACTAACATTTAACTAAATGGCAACACTCCTCATCTCAATCTATTAAAGTGCTTAACTGGCATGAATTAATACTAATTTACTACATTTACACCGATTATACATGCATTATTATATATAATAAAGATAGATAAATAATAAGAGATATAAATGGATGAGTATATTTGTAATGATTTCAAAATGATATATCATATTCTTTATCTACTATTCGTTAAATAGTTTATGTTAATTATCTTGGATAATGTCACTATTCATGTATTTATCATATATTTATTCATATATGGATGAATGTTAACCTTTTAGTTCTATAATATTTTAAATATTTCAACATAATATTATTCAAAACCACAGAGAAACAAAGTATTAAATATTATGTTGATTGATACTGATATAATTATTCTATATACTCCTAGTATATATAGTATTTAAGTGAATACAATTATCATATATGTAGTGATATTACTCTATATAGTATAAGGTAAAATATATTATTAGATAAATATAACGTGATTTGTGAGTGATGGGTCTGCTTCATGGACTGTATTTGGTTCATAGTGCCATATTAATGCTTAATAATTTGCTGATTATTAATCCATATTATTAGTGCTTTGTACTCATAGTTTAATACTAGTTTATTCTTGATATTAATATATAAAAGCTTGCTGTGAATAGTTTATATAACATATTTTAAAAGAGTTATAAGTATTATGAACTACATATTATAGAAATAGTATATTTAATAAATACAAAAAAATTAGAATATTTAATTAGATATTAGGTGCCTGAAACACAATAGAAAAACACAATCACAATGTAATCATATAGTATTTATAATTAAGCAATATAGAACAAGTATATAATAAAATAAAATATATGTAAATAAATATCAAAAATAAACTTTTTAGTTTGTATATATTCAAATAACTTTAACTGCATGATTGTGTTTTGGTAGTGACTAATGTGTATATGTTTAGAAAATAACTTCTATTGTTTAATCTAAATGTTATATATTTTACATATGATTAATTTTATTCTTTATATTATTTTATATTTCATTCATAATTTAATGATTATATATATAATCTATTTTAAATTGTTGGTTTGATATTGTCAGTGTTTGTGCATAATGTACACCCAAAGTATTCAGTTTAACACCGAAAGAATAACACATAAAATGTATGCTAGATTGATTACGTGGTTTAAGTTTGGTGCTGCAAAGTTGAAGCCAGCAAGAAGAAAAAAAGTT
>NC_051400.1:31161202-31161306 GCF_015228065.2 Penaeus monodon
TATGTTTTTTAATACATGGATTGAATTTATATTTTTAACCCAAAATTTTAATTTATTTTAAATTAAATTTTTCTGTTGAAAAGTTTTTTAAATGGGATTAATAA
>NC_051400.1:31161357-31161623 GCF_015228065.2 Penaeus monodon
CACCAAAAGTAGGTTTTAATTTTTAATTATTGGGGTTTTGGGTTAAAAAACCCAATACCATTGGAAAGGGTTGCCAATTTAGTTTAAAATTTTAATACAAAAATTTTAAAAAAAAAATTTTTTAAAAATTTAAAAAAATTTTAATTTAAAAATTTTTTTTTTTTTTAAAAATTATTGAATTAAAAATTTTTTTTTTTTAATATCGGCCAACCCTTTTTTATCAAATTAAAAGGGGGGGGGTTTAAAATGGGGGGGGGGGAAAAAAA
>NC_051400.1:31161723-31162624 GCF_015228065.2 Penaeus monodon
TTTCCCCATCATAGATCTCTCAGCCATGTACTAATTCTTGATCTTCAGCATGATAAAGATATATATGTATAACTAAAAAAATAACAGACAGACAGATTAAAATATTTACATAGATAACTAAATAAAACGTCAACTGATAAGAGGTTTCTCTTTAACAGTGTACCGAGAGTTGTCATCTGATTCTAGTCACGTTCTCACGACGGCATTACTATAAACAGCTAAAACGTATCCTGTTTTGTGAGCATCAACTTTTTCTCTCTCGGTGGTCCTGGTTAGGTGGTGTGACTCTTCATTCTTATTGCATCAATAACTTTACAGGAATGGTTGTTTGCGAGCCATTTCAACTTCGTATTTTTTTTCTGTTAACTGAAGCCACTAAAATCCCAAGAAAAAAATATTGCCTAACACTCAAGGTAACGTGTTTAACATATTCATTATCAAGTGACATTCATTATCACTTGGCAGCTGTCGAAGACCCTTTCCAGTACTGTTATCTAACCTTATCATATTTTCATCTTTTGAGTCTTTTTAGTTTTTAAAGTCCTCGCTCGGATAGAAAAAAATAATGAATATTCGTTGAAAAATGAATCCTGTCAAATGTATGATTTATATATCACATGCCTATTTTTCATTTGTTGCTCCCAAGGTATCTTAATTGATATCGAATTTTTAACGATTATTTTCAGCTTTTTTCCTTTGCCGTTTGATTTTCATTTGTTATAAAGCAGTCTTAACAGTTCGCCAAGTTATGTCCCATATCCTCAAATATATATGGCTACGACGATCAGCAGAGTATGTTTATAAAGTGGGTTCATAAAGCCTACCATGCAAAGGCGTTCGTGTGTGAAACAATCAATATTCCAAACTAGAGATGTCTTGTGTTTAAAGTACGTAAATACAC
>NC_051400.1:31162950-31163110 GCF_015228065.2 Penaeus monodon
ATCTTGCCATGATAAGTCCTTGACTCTCGCCGTTGGTTGTATCTAATTAGAGTGCAAGATAATCGAGTAATGAGAGTATTTTGTAACTCCTTGCTACTTGGGTCTTCAGGATTGGAATTTCTATCCCTCTCTCTTTTGCACACCCACTCGTGCGTATTTG
>NC_051400.1:31163152-31163530 GCF_015228065.2 Penaeus monodon
CGACCTTGATTTGTTATGAATACATTACGTAAAACAATTCTGCCAGAGGGATTAAGAGAATAAATCTCTATTAACGCTATTTTGAGACTGCATATTTACTCCAGTGAAAATATTAAGGGTAATAAAAAAATTCTAATAGCGTGTACTCAGTTAGTCTGAGTATAACATGACTCATAATTACCACTCCGTGCAAAACGCATCTCATCACTCAAGATTCAGTAATCAGCAACAGGAGTATTATTCAGGGTAAATTAAAGAGTGGTTAATCGTACTACCAGTGAATCGCTATAATTTATATTTCAACCCTTTTTTAAAAAAGAAGGCGCCCTCAGTGCTAACTCTACGGAAAATGATAAAACATTTTTACACCCCGACAGT
>NC_051400.1:31164950-31165053 GCF_015228065.2 Penaeus monodon
ACGAAATAGTCATAAAATTTTAAAAAGTAATTATGAGCCCAAGCGTGGCAGATGTCAGGGTGGGAAATAAAATTATTTAAATGCTTAACTTAACTCGCTAGTA
>NC_051400.1:31173919-31173997 GCF_015228065.2 Penaeus monodon
TGAGGTCAGGGTGACTGGGGGGAAAATAGATATTACTGAATTGATTCAATAGTACCGAGACTTTTTTCCCGTCTGCAG
>NC_051400.1:31177289-31177362 GCF_015228065.2 Penaeus monodon
GAATAATATATTAATTATTTTAATATATATGATTATATTATACATATTTTAATAATTTATTTATTATTTTTCT
>NC_051400.1:31179220-31179717 GCF_015228065.2 Penaeus monodon
ACTCTCCACTGTAAATTAGTTCGTGTCTTTACGTGTATTCTTTGTATGTAATCATGTAAGCACAGTAAACACACATCTCTCTCACAGTGGCATACAACGCTTCTTCCTTATCTGCCTCGTCCTTTGAAAACGGCCGTGTTCGAATGATTGAGTTTAGACTTGTTTGGGAGACTATCCGCCCCTGCAGCGTCTTTGTGGTGCATTCATATAAAAATTTGTTCCGACTGCGAATAAAGTTTGCGGAAGAAGAATGTACACAAATATTTTGGGCAATGGGTATGCTTTCAGGGCCCTCGCAAAAAATGCCAGTGTTTGTGCTTCAGGTCCCGGGTTTGGGAAAAACGGCTGGCCCTCCGGGCCCAATTAAAACTTTTTCGTCCTTATTCAAAAACGCATTTATTCTATTTTTCTTTTCGTTTTTCCTCGTTCTCAGGGAGAGAGAAAGCTACTACCTGAGGGAACATGGATTTCGGATGCCGATGTTTCTCTTTCTCTCT
>NC_051400.1:31179763-31179831 GCF_015228065.2 Penaeus monodon
AGGATGATAGTGTTAACACCGATGATAAGTATTTTCTAAATATCGGTCAATTTCCTTTCTCCTTTTCC
>NC_051400.1:31181214-31182282 GCF_015228065.2 Penaeus monodon
TAACATCCCTGTAGAAGTTTCTATGCACATGATTTTTTTTTTAAAATTATATATTATTAGTTTTTTTGGAGCCCACCTGTCCGAGACTTACCGTTTTCTTTTCCCCAAAAATTACCAAGAAGCCAAGACTCTCAAACTTTCATCTGCACCGGGGGAAAGTGACAGTGATCGTAGGTCATGGGCAATGTAAATGTTTACTCAATTCCCCCCACTTGTGTTCTCCTGTGGGAAAGGGAGGCACCGTTCAGCCGACGTCCATTATAGGCTCAAGGGGATTACCAGTCCTCCCCTGTATAGCTAGTGTGTTTGGCCCGCCTCCCTAAAGTGGACTGGCTGTTCCTGCTAGTACATTGACCCGTGATGACATCGTGACCTGACCTTCAAAAACAGGCGATTTGCTTTTCTCTCTATTTGTTCTTGTTTTCTTCGTTTTCATTATTTGTTTACTATTTTAAAGCAGTTAACATTTCTCCTGGTAGGGGAGGGGGTGTTTATAGGGTTTTGAGATTCTAGATATTTTCGCATGGCAGATTTTTTAGATCTTTTACATTGTTTCCTGATATTTCCCTCGTGTTACAAATTGACAATTTATTTGGTTACATTCACTCAATATACCTTATTGCTTATTCCCTACTTATATTTATTTGTTATTTTTTTAGTTTATCATTTAACAAATTTGTAGATGAAACATTATTCGCAGTCCAGTTACGCTTTCATTCACTACGACGTCCTCCCCTCGTCATGAATGCAGAGAACGGTTCTGACCTGTGGTAAAGTTACTCAAGGTTGACCACAAAGTTCGTCGAGTGTTAAACCCCATCAATAAACTGAACTTGTGACAGGGAACACTGCCATTCGCAACATGCCTCGACTTGCGACTGTTCTGGCCTGAACTCCCGCGCCGTTGGTGAACTTACGAAACCCAACCACTTTCACCCAATCAACTAGACACCGGCATTTTCCTGCTGTATCTCGCTCAGTCATCCTTGCTCTTTGACATGGGAAAAGATATGACGACAAATAGTTCCTTTTGCTCTCCTTCCACGAGGATTTTCACACTTTTTCAGA
>NC_051400.1:31188174-31188781 GCF_015228065.2 Penaeus monodon
ACATACTTGCGTGTGTGACTCTCCACTGTAAATTAGTTCGTGTCTTTACGTGTATTCTTTGTATGTAATCATGTAAGCACAGTAAACACACATCTCTCTCACAGTGGCATACAACGCTTCTTCCTTATCTGCCTCGTCCTTTGAAAACGGCCGTGTTCGAATGATTGAGTTTAGACTTGTTTGGGAGACTATCCGCCCCTGCAGCGTCTTTGTGGTGCATTCATATAAAAATTTGTTCCGACTGCGAATAAAGTTGCTGCCGGGAAGAATGTACACAAATATTTGGCAATGCTACTGCTGCAGCCATCGCAACAATGCAGTGTTTGTGCTTCAGGTCGGTTCGGGACAACGGCTGGCCCCTCCGCCATTAAACTTTTCTCGTCTCTATTCAACACGCATTTATTCTATTTTTCTTTTCGTTTTTCCTCGTTCTCAGGGAGAGAGAAAGCTACTACCTGAGGGAACATGGATTTCGGATGCCGATGTTTCTCTTTCTCTCTTTTATTTTGTTTGTTATTTGGGCTATGATTTGGGTTAGTATTTAAGGAGATAGGGGTTTAAAACCGATGAAAGGATTTAAAACGGGAATTTCCCGTTTCCCCCTTTT
>NC_051400.1:31190264-31191280 GCF_015228065.2 Penaeus monodon
TATTAGTTATTTTGAGAGCCTCACCTGTTCCTGAGACTTACCGTTGCTTCTACACTAAAAATTACCCAAGAAGCCAAGACTCTCAAACTTGCATCTGCACCGAGAAAGTGACAGTGATCGTAGGTCATCGGCAATGTCAATGTTTACATCCAATTCCCCCCACTTGTGTTCATCCTGGTGGGAAATGGAGGCACCGTTCAGCCGGACGTCCATTATAGGCTCAAGGGGATTACCAGTCCTCCCCTGTATAGCTAGTGTGTTGGCCCGCCTCCCTAAAGTGGACTGGCTGTTCCTGCTAGTACATTGACCCGTGATGACATCGTGACCTGACCTTCAATACAGGCGATTTGCTTTTCTCTCTATTTGTTCTTGTTTTCTTCGTTTTCCATATTTGTTTACTATTTTAAAGCAGTTAACATTTCTCCTGGTAGGGGAGGGGGTGTTTATATGGGTTTTGAGATTCTAGATATTTTCGCATGGCAGATTTTTTAGATCTTTTACATTGTTACATGATATTTCCCTCGTGTTACACTTGACAATTTATTTGGTTACATTCACTCAATATACCTTATTGCTTATTCCTCTACTTATATTTATTTGTTATTTTGAGTTTATCATTTAACAAATTCGTAGATGAAACATTATTCGCAGTCCAGTTACGCTTTCATTTCACTACGACGTCCTCCCCTCGTCATGAATGCAGAGAACGGTTCTGACCTGTGGTAAAGTTACTCAAGGTTGACACAAAGTTCGTCGAGTGTTAAACCCCATCAATAAACTGAACTTGTGACAGGGAACACTGCCATTCGCAACATGCCTCGACTTGCGACTGTCTGGCCTGAACTCCCGCGCCGTTGGTGAACTTACGAAACCCAACCACTTTCACCCAATCAACTAGACACGGCATTTACCTGCATGTATCTCGCCTCAGTCATCCTTGCTCTTGTGACATGGGAAAAGATATGACGACAAATAGTTTCCTTTCTGCTCTCCTTCCACGAGGATTTCACACTTTT
>NC_051400.1:31191450-31191555 GCF_015228065.2 Penaeus monodon
CGTGTATGAATAAGGGTGTTTAGGGCGTGCATTAGAGAGAAAATATCATGGGGGTTATGGTGCTATGGTTCCCTGGTTAGTTGATGGGGTTTTGATAACATTCGG
>NC_051400.1:31191732-31191817 GCF_015228065.2 Penaeus monodon
AGAATATCAGTAAGAAAAAAAAACACTTTTTTTTGTTGTTGTTGTTCTACGAAACCATACTCAGATATTGCTATTGTCGTTGTTG
>NC_051400.1:31191850-31192205 GCF_015228065.2 Penaeus monodon
GTAATTTAAAGCGTAACGATTCGATAATTTTACGCCCGACTTTGCTAATTAGAATTAGTGAAAAGACAACGACTTTTTTCCTCTCGTTATTTTTCCTCGTTCTTTCTTCTCTTTCTTCTCTTTCTCTTTCGTAAATTAGCCTTTGTCTTCGTAACGTAAAGGGAGACGAACTCAAAGGAAAAACTTTTGATTTATTTTAATGAATCGATGAGGAAAAAGAAAGGTATTTAATGTAAACAAAGCGTGTTTTTTTTCGTTTTTTTTTCGCTTCATTTTCTCTTATAATTTAGTTTTTTTATCGTTTCATTTGATTTTCTCTTATGATTTAGTTCACTTTTTTTCTTAGATCATTAGT
>NC_051400.1:31192923-31192997 GCF_015228065.2 Penaeus monodon
ACATTAACTTATTTCTCCATATCCGGTTTTATTCTAATTTTCTTTCAAATTCCTTCCGTCATCATTAGCATAAT
>NC_051400.1:31193636-31193823 GCF_015228065.2 Penaeus monodon
CCCCCCCCCCCTGTCCTGCCAATTACCACCCCGCGCATTGCTGGAATTCCTCAATCCATAGCGAGTTTTAATGTCAGATTCCATCCGCGTTGTATTTGCATAATGCCAACATCCGATGCCCCAACTAAAAGCTTCTCAAGGCATTAGCATAAACTAATAATGTCGTTTGAATAAAGCCATTCTTCGG
>NC_051400.1:31194629-31194702 GCF_015228065.2 Penaeus monodon
AGTGTAATGTTCTAGATGCAATAAGGTTTGTGCCTATTCCATACTTCTGCATAGCAGTGGCAGCGCACGAGCT
>NC_051400.1:31195676-31195849 GCF_015228065.2 Penaeus monodon
GTTGTGTTGACCCAAAAGCCATCCATCTGCGATGCGTTGGACAGGGGGGGTGAGGGGGTGAGGGGGGTGTGGTGAGAGGTCCTCAGCGAGCGTGACCTTATCTCGCTCTCTGCTCGTTTCCCTTGTTCTGCTGTTTCTTTTACTAAACTTTGCCTTTTCTCGTTTTGTCAATG
>NC_051400.1:31199016-31199294 GCF_015228065.2 Penaeus monodon
TGTACTCATATACATCTATCTTCCTCATTCTTTCTGCCAATTTTTCAATTATCTCCAAGTATCGTCCGTCTTAGTTTTCCTCTTAGTTTCTTATTCTACTTCGGTGCATTTTACTCTACATTTCACCCAAATTCGGACACAGAACGTCTTTTTATTCTTTCCCTTCGTCCTTTTCTTATCCTGTTTGTTGATTGCATGGGACAGTTTTTCTCAATCCTTTCTTTGCAACAGGGTTTCCTCTCGTGCATTATTTGCAATTCCTATTTTTATTTGTCGTA
>NC_051400.1:31200384-31202046 GCF_015228065.2 Penaeus monodon
CGCGTATCTACCATGCCCAAATTTCTTTTTCCTCCCCTCTCCTAACACCTTCCTGCTCCCTTTCCTCCCCTTCCTCGTCCTCTCCTTCCTCCTCCACCCCTCCCTCTTCTCCCTCTCCTCCCTCATCCTCTTCTTCCTCCCCCTCCCCTCCCTCTTCTCCCTCTCCTCCCTCATCCTCTTCTTCCTCCCCCTCCCCTCCCTCTTCTCCCTCTCCTCCCTCATCCTCTTCTCCTCCCCCTCACCTCCCTCTTCTCCCTCTTCTCCCTCTCCTCTTCTTCCTCCCCCTCCCCTCCCTCTTCTCCCTCTCCTCCCTCATCCTCTTCTTCCTCCCCCTCCCCTCCCTCTTCTCCCTCTCCTCCCTCATCCTCCTTCTTCTCCCCCTCGCCCTCCCTCTTTCTCCCTCTCCTTCACTCCCTCATCCTCTTCTTTCCTCCCACCCTCCCCTCCCTCTTCTTCCCTTCCGGCCCTCATCCTCTTCTCCTCCCCCTCCCTCCCTATTTCTCCCTCTCCTCCCTCATCCTCTTCTTCCTCCCCCTCCCCCTCCCTCTTCTCCCTCTCCTCCCTCATCCTCTTCTTCCCCCCCTCCCTCCCTCTTCCCCTCTCCTCCCTCATCCTCTTCTTCCTCCCCCTCCCCTCACCTCTTCCCCCCCCCCCCCCCCCTTTTCCGCTCTCCTCCCTCATCCTACTTCTTCCTCCCTCCCCTCCCTCTTTCCCCCTCCCCTCCCTCTTCTCCCTCTCCTCCCTCATCTCTTCTTTCCTCCCCTCCCTTCCTCTTCTCCCTCTCCTCCCATCATCCTCTTCTTCTCCCCTCCTCTCCTCTTCTCCATCTCCTCCCTCGTCCTCTTCTTCCTCCCCCTCCCCTCCCTCTTCTCCCTCTCCTCCCTCATCCTACCTTCTTCTCCCCCTCCCCGCCATCCTCTCCCTCTCCCTCCTCATCCTCTCTTCCTCCCCCTCCTCTTACCTCTTCTCCCTCTCCTCCCTCATCTCTCTTCTTCCTCCCCTCCCCTCACTCGTTCTCCCTCTCCTCCTCATCTCTTCTTCTCCCCCTCCTCTTCCTCTCTCCTCGCTCCTCCCTCATCCTCTTACTTCTCCCCTCCCCTCCTCTTCGCCCTCTCCGCATCATCCTCTTCTTCCTCCCCCTCCCTCTTCCTCTTCTCCCTCTCCTCCCTCATCCTCTTCTTCCTCCCACCTCCTCTTCCGCTTCTCCTCTCCTCCTCATCCTCTTCTCCTCACCCTCCATCCCTCTTCTTCCCTCTCCTCCCTCGTCCTCCCGCGGGTCCACGGAGGCTACAAAGTTTTACGGTCGTTTTTGAACTTTCATACTTCGAAATAATCTCACGTTCCCCTACTCATAGCCGAATGGGGAGAAATAAGAGTGATAAATAAAATGATAAATAAATAAAAAAATGATAATAAAATGATAAAATGCTAAAAAAAATGATGATAAAAAAAAACTATGAACAAAGAAAACGTTAAAAAAACACATTAAGGGGAGACTTATAAAAAAAATGTATATTTGGAGCAAGAGATGTCCAAGTTAAGAAAATAGGACGAGGATAATGCAAGGAAGCTGATATTTTCTTCCTCGCCTGAGTCTTCTACGGTCTCGGTTGCACGTTATTGCAACTCGCCCCTTCGCTCGCCCTGCGGATGGCGATATTG
>NC_051400.1:31204132-31204328 GCF_015228065.2 Penaeus monodon
TCCTTTTCATGTTCGCGAGGCAAGAATTCGGCCCAGGAGGTACGAGACCTGCATCTTCCTCGCCTGATTTGCCTCACTCGCTCCAGCGACCAATTGTCCAAGTTCTAGTGAGTTTTCTGAAGACTTTGGTGATCACATCGTGGATCCCGGGAATGGCAGGTAGAGAGTAAACATTCGGACGTGATGGCGATGTAAA
>NC_051400.1:31205743-31205833 GCF_015228065.2 Penaeus monodon
GTGAAATGAATGCTCCGCGGGTTGAAACTTCAGTCCCATTCTGCTCACGCCTTTCCGACGCACGTCTGGCGCTCTTCTGCCGGGTTATGG
>NC_051400.1:31206051-31206342 GCF_015228065.2 Penaeus monodon
TGATATGAGAGTCAGTGTTATGTGTGATTTTTTCCCCAAGATGCTGTGGTTTATTTTAGACTTTCTGTTGAACTGGCGAATAAAAAAAGATAGATCCACTGTATTTGTGAGATTTATTTCCTAATGGTGTTCTAACTCTATTTTGCTTCTTTTTCACCGACCTGTGGAAAAAGAAGAAAAATATTAATGTTTTTTTTTTTTTTATCATGCTGTGAAAAAGGAGAGAGAAATTAAATTCATAGTATGTTTGGGATTTAATGTGTTGCTTTATAATAATCTTTTCGGTAGATT
>NC_051400.1:31206533-31206813 GCF_015228065.2 Penaeus monodon
ATATCAGGAAGTAACAACATTAGCTCCGCTGTTGGCTAGAGGCTGCTTCCAGGATCTGTCTTATCTCGCTCTTAGATATTTTTTATGTTTTTTTTATCTATTTCTTGTTATTCTTGTCTTGTTTTTTGTCTACTCCTTATCATTCTTGTCTATTTCTTATCTTTTTTATGTATGTCTCATCCTTCTTGTATATTTCTTATCAATTTCTTCTCCTTTATATATATTTCTTATATATTTATTTTTTATCTTTTTTTATCTATTTCTTGGCTATTTCCTATTT
>NC_051400.1:31206869-31206935 GCF_015228065.2 Penaeus monodon
CTTCTTATATACTTGACATGACCCTTCCTCTGCTGTGCCTTCTGCCTTTAGGATGTCAAGAAGTGA
>NC_051400.1:31206971-31207880 GCF_015228065.2 Penaeus monodon
TTATAGAAAGAGAAATTTAGAAAACACAAAGAGTGTACAGACCGCTGCCAGTACCGAAAAAATCCCTAAATGTAACAAGAATAAAGAGATAGATACGGATGAAAGAAGGCCCTAGTTTGAAAAAAAAAGTATAAGTTTATCTCAACATTTTTCAAAGTACGTTTTTTTATACGTAAGGGGTTTCATCGATGAAGAATCGTTTAATCTCATCCCTAATACAATTGCTAATTCGGATCATTACTAAATTATAATTAAATGATCCTTAACTCATAGTCAACCCACCCATAAATTTTCATCACAGACCGTCAGTAACTTTGCGGAATTCTCCCGACATAGCTTGGGGCATAGATAAAAATAAAAGGATGAAGGAATATAAGAGAGATTTGTGAGGTTTGGCTTGTCATTAATGATGAAGTTTAGTCGAGTTTTTAACTATTCTTGTTGAATTGTAGAAAAATAAAATATCATTGTTGTAGGCGAGGGTGCATAACTTTTACGTTTATTTTTTTCCTTGGTGGATCTTCGAAGAAAAAAATAATAATAATAAAAAAGCAGATTCAATATTAAGTATGATTTTAACATTGATACTTTGATTCTCCTTTGTTTTTTAGTCTTTAGCCTGCGTAACGTGCTTTGTTCTAGAGTCTGCACTTTACGTAGCACCTTGCAACATGTAAACAAATATTCAATTTCGGTAATGACTTCCTTTTCCATGTGTTCATTTTTCAGTTGTCGTGCATACCTCGGTCGCCTGAAATAGAACAAAATGATCAATAGAGCGTGACATAACTGAAACGCTGGCTTCACGCGCGAACAGAAGCGTACAGACGAATATAATCCCGAGAGATATGAGGTCAGGGTTAGGGTGCATGCGAGCCAACATGAGGCTCTGTTTGCAAAAGTTTTACA
>NC_051400.1:31207916-31208746 GCF_015228065.2 Penaeus monodon
TTAAAGGGGGTATGTGTAATTCGTGAGAACATATGTTATGGTTGGTATGGAGGCTGGGATTGCATGTTGACGTTTTGTGATTCTAATTTATGTGTTGGTTAATATGAGAAATTGGTGCATTTCGTAATATTATTTATTTTTGTGTTTGTTGTCTCTAATTATATTGTTTATTCTGTTGGTTCTGAATTCACACTGATGTGAGATACTTCGTCTAATTCCATACGTTTTATTTTGTGTAAACCTACCTGTCTCAATAACCCTTATATACTCTCCAGCTCTCCTCCACTCAGATAATTTCTGCCTTGCAGACGTCTGTTTTAGGTATCCTTTTGTTTTTCCTTGTTGCTCATTATAACTACTTTCCTTTTTTGAACAAGCTCTTCTCTTTAACTTGATTCGTTTTCGTACACTCTCCATCCCTAATAAATTTTGATTAGTGCGATGTCGTAGACGTTTAATTTAGTTTACCATCTCGTCTCTCCTACTTCCACATTTTCTATACTTTCATAATTCAATGCCTCGTTTTCTTTAACCCAGTTCGTTTTCTTTTTTCCCATCATCGCAGGAGGAACTTTTATAACATTTGGATACGGCTGATGTTTTCCAAATTCTTGATGCATTCCAAGACTTCGAAGTTCATTGAGGTTTTCCGTTTGGTTGTTTTGGCACCGTGTAATGCCAAGGAAGAGTTAATATGGACAGAAATACGTTGGCGGACTACGTGAAAGGAGGGGGGGGGGGAGATGGTGCCTCTGTGCTTCGTTGGGCAATCGATTTGTCTTTCCTTTTTTTCCAAGATTAGAATATTTTCTGTTTTTTTTTTTCCTATC
>NC_051400.1:31208925-31209159 GCF_015228065.2 Penaeus monodon
ATCCTCAATCCGATTCATTTAAAAAAGTAAAAGGAAATCTCTTTTTTCTTCTTAAAATTAACCTCCGTCAGTAGATCACGATCCTCCTCCTCCACCATGGTGTGAATTTCGTGAATTGTTTCCAAAGATGTTTGAAAACAGTTCTCCGTATTTTTTGCTTCGAAGAAATCTCTGTGGGAACCGTACCCCGGGCGATGGCGGCAGGGAAAGTCTTTGCAAATTTTAACTCCTTTT
>NC_051400.1:31209366-31209967 GCF_015228065.2 Penaeus monodon
ACCAGAGGTACAAAGACCCATACAAACCAGCCGTTTCACACACACCCCCAACGCAAAGTACACACGCAGGTCCTACCCTCACACGCAAGGGCCGGAAGAGCGGGTAGGGGCAAGATAGTACTATCCCCTTAAGAGCATTTTCTACCCTTCCTCACACTCCTGGATGGCCGTTGAGCGTGCGTACGTGGGGGAGGCTGTGCGTATGTTTTTTTGTTTGACGTTTGGTTGTGTAAGAAAGATTGTGTTCATTTGTCGTTGTTGTTATTGTTTATGTTGTTCCTATTGTTGTTTTTTGTGTATGTTTTATTTGTTTGGTTGTTTTGTGTGTATGTTTGTCTGTGTGCGTGTGTACATTCTCCCTTTGTTGTTTTGACTTAACTTTTTTTTTTCTTTATGTTTTGCTTCAATTTTTAATCATTCTTATCATTAGCTTTGATGTGTGCTTCTCAATGTTATTTCGCGAACAGGATGTACTCGTTAATTGTACATGGTATAAATATCAGTTAATTGGCAAACAGCGCTTAAATACATCTTTCATGAAAGGGATGCTCATTTAACAGAATGACGAGGGGAATGTTAGTTTTGATTCAAAAGTTTTGTT
>NC_051400.1:31210350-31210734 GCF_015228065.2 Penaeus monodon
CTGAAGTAACATGAATCATGAAATGGCATCTAGAAAGGCTGTATAAACTAAGACGTGAATGGCCGCCAGAACCTCGCTCTATACTCACACTTGTAATTAATAACTGCTGCTTCACATGTTACTTCGTTGCAATGCAGTGGCACTGGAGTATACACACCAAGGTCCAAGCCTTGTATGTATAAGCTACTAGCTATGCATCAGTCCCCCCTCCCCCTCCTCCACTCTACATCACTTACGTAATCCAAGGAAAAGCAAGGGCTCGCGCAGCTTGGCACCCTTGCTGGCATAAGGAGTGCCAGGACGAAGCTGAAGTCACTGACAAAACGCCTTAGAACACCGGCTACGGATTTCTCTTTAGGGGTTACTCACTTTGTATATATGCAG
>NC_051400.1:31211036-31211241 GCF_015228065.2 Penaeus monodon
ACATATGTAATACGCATACATCCATACACAATCGTCCCGAAAAATATTTTAATATGAAGGTAAAACCCAATGACAGTCATTGAAGAAGTCGCCATTTACACTTTCAAGCATTTTGCACAAGACAGAAAAATACCCAATTGGATTCAAGTTCAAATGCAAGAAGAGGGAAGCAAAGGAAATATGATTTGATAAGAAATATATATGC
>NC_051400.1:31211499-31211850 GCF_015228065.2 Penaeus monodon
TCACAGGATTGACCTTTAGATTACAAGGAATGAAGAACTGGCTGAAATATTTCAGTAACGAAACGAGCATACAAGAATTCTGAGATTGTTTCGAAATAATTAGTGGAAGCAAACACCATTAAAAAAAAAAAAACAGAATTAATATTAACCTAAACAAAGGCGAAGCAAGGGTGTGTATTTTCGATAAATATGATTAGGCTGACATGGTTCTTGGTGAATTTGCAGCAATAATGGAAATGAAAGTTTAGGTTGTGATTAGGATAGAGCGCAGATAGAATACTCGGATGAGGCTGTTGGTTACAAGAATGGCGGGCAGAGCAGTTGACAAAATTTATTTATCATCTGTAAACT
>NC_051400.1:31212195-31212420 GCF_015228065.2 Penaeus monodon
ATGCGTCACGTACTTAGCAAAACAAATGTAAAACCGTAACTGGCCAACTGATTTACAGTAATCAAAGAGGAAAATAAACCCAGCATCCGCGGTCGCATGGCAACTGATGGAAGGTCACTTGAGGAAGTACTAAGAACAACTCGAATGAAAATCAAAATGCAAAAACCTCTCTTCGAATTCCATGCGTCAGAGGAGAGACAATACCCCAAGCAATAAAAAACTGAA
>NC_051400.1:31212838-31213668 GCF_015228065.2 Penaeus monodon
GCGAAAACACAATTTCGCTTCCTCCCTCTCCTGGAGATTGCATTAGTGGATGTCGTAAACGTTTCCTCATCTTCTTTCATGAAACGGCTTCCTGATGGAGTTTTTAATATCGCTTTATTCCGCGGATCAGAAATACATCTTATTCCCGGGAAAGTCTGGCTCGCTGTGTGTGATTGCCGTTGTTAGTTGTTCGCGCAGAAACGATGTCTCAGTAAAGGTCGTTTGCAGCGCGGATCCATAGCGTTTTTTTTTTTTCGTTTTTTTAACGAGGATGTTTGGTGGTTTTTCTCTATAACGAATAGGAGGTCTGTTTGGCTATCGTGTTTCTCTTCCTTTATTTGGGTAATTTGGGTAATCATCGTGAATTTACAAAGGGAGAGATTATATGAAAAGGTTATTGATGCTGTCTGTATTACGAGCAATAAATTACGGTTTTTTTTAAGCATCAGTATTATTATCTTATGGAAATATACCTAAGAACAATTACATTTCAAAGAAAATCAATAAAATACGTTATCACTAAAATCAAATGAAATTAATGAACTTAGATAACAAACTATCAATAACATAAATAAAACTAAATTTAAAAAAAAAACATCAAAAATGCGACTTCATAAACCATTTCAGTAAAGGAAACCAAGATGCATTTTCTCTCCCTCGCCTCTGCAGAGGAAAAGGCCCCTGTTCCGGAAGCCATGTTTATTTTTCATCACCTTAACGGCCAGATATTGATAGCCGTGTTTAAGAGGGGAAGCCTTCACCTGGCCATTCGGACGCTGCCTGCTCCTTCATCACACAGATATTACTGCCAAGAGGAATATTTCTCTCGA
>NC_051400.1:31214023-31214191 GCF_015228065.2 Penaeus monodon
ATTATTAAAATAATAACTATGAGAAGGTAATAACCGAAATGAAGATACTGATAAAAGCGACGGTATTACAGATGGTAAGAAATAATGATAAAAAAAACACAATTATAATATAAACACAAAACCACGCGAGTTCATATCTATTTTCATATCTGAAAAAAACGGAATGTT
>NC_051400.1:31214216-31214435 GCF_015228065.2 Penaeus monodon
CATCCAGAGAGCTTGCAATGCACCAATATCAGACCGACCCCGTTATAACGCATGAAGGACGTGGCGAGAGAGGGGGAGGGTGGTACGGGGGGAGGGGGGGGAGGGTAGCTGAACAAAAGCAAAACGAGAATATCTTGATTCTGCAATTGCCTACTTTATTGTCCTTAAAAGGCAATAAAGATGCAGGAGGTGGCTCTCACGTGGGGAATTGAAACTAGG
>NC_051400.1:31215456-31215615 GCF_015228065.2 Penaeus monodon
GAATAATTGCTTTGATCAAGGCGTAATCATTATCATTATTATCTTTATCCTTCCAAGAGAAAGTTATTCGTAATCCTATCGACACTTTCCTTTGTGATTAAAACCAATATATATGCAAATCTCAGACTCACATTCCAGTGACTCTGCCATTGTTGTTAC
>NC_051400.1:31216780-31217006 GCF_015228065.2 Penaeus monodon
AGTTTTCAAGATTATGTGGCATTTACCATGAACTAGAAAAAAAGGAAGTAGCCATAAAGGGAACTTGAAAGTGTACTCATATTTCTCTTCGGGAAAAAAGTGTCCAATTTAAGCAACGGAACCTTGCTCCAAAAGTCTATAAAGAGCAAGTGTTGGTATTTTATATAACCATTAGTATAAAGTGATCTTTGCTTATGGGAATGGCTGGTATAAACGCAGTTATGTG
>NC_051400.1:31217469-31217544 GCF_015228065.2 Penaeus monodon
CACGCAGGTTAGATCTTCTATATTCTTATTTACGCACATTTACTCCCATCTGTTTATCTATCTACATCTTTATTG
>NC_051400.1:31217958-31218202 GCF_015228065.2 Penaeus monodon
CCTGGATACTGAGCCTAATTACACAGATGAGCCAGAATTACACGGAGAAGAAGACCCGGTCAGAAAATAACAGACCTCGCAAATATCTCATTAATTTCCTGGAGATTGGCATCTGTCCCGAGTGAAGACGGATGCTGACGCGGGAGATTATTGTCATTTTTAGTGGCTTCATTTGGGCTTCCATTGTGAGGTCCTGTGGCCGAGGGGATGCTGCCGCTCCTGCCCCCCTGTGGCGGCGGTCTTC
>NC_051400.1:31218602-31218871 GCF_015228065.2 Penaeus monodon
GTACATCTTACTTTTTCCTGAAACAGAGCCATTGCTCACACACCAAACAAGCGTCTACAACACCGAAACTTTGAAATGGTAGCAGAATTAATTCAAATGAATGTACTATACATTGTAGTTCAGCGCAAACTATTATAGCGCAGTACCAGCACGAAACCAGCAGACCAATTTTGTAGAGTGTATTTATTCTATAAGAGGTTGATTTACATTTGCCGTAAGTGACCAGCTGCAGTTGAACGCTGAGCACCATACCTCCTTTGCGTAATTTT
>NC_051400.1:31219155-31219469 GCF_015228065.2 Penaeus monodon
GCATTGTGTATAGCCATGCTTGTTGCAAGCAAATTGCAGTCCTACCTAAGATAATTCTATATTGTCATCATGAATTACAGTTACAGTAATGTACAGTAATTATTTACGGTTGTGTCATCCGATATTAAGGATCAGTAAGCTTTGTGTAACGTTCGCGAATACTGTAAATGGTCTCAGTAAATTATCTTGTGACTTTTATAATTCTCTATGTGAAAGTATGAGGTGTTTACGAGACACTTCCAGCTATAGAAATACCACAAACAAGTGTAATGTTACGTCCATTTGCTTTAGGTGTTCAGGGGTTATATTATATA
>NC_051400.1:31219580-31219680 GCF_015228065.2 Penaeus monodon
ATCATCTGGGTTCAAATCCCCGTGTGTTTAAAAGTCTGCTATATTTGTCTGGTTCATGATTGACCTATAGATCGTTGAATTAAAGAATGTGTGTGTGTTA
>NC_051400.1:31219901-31220764 GCF_015228065.2 Penaeus monodon
GGGTACTGTAGTGCATTCAATTATAACACTGTTCAGTGTTGAAAAATGGTCTAAGCAAATGTTGTTACTCATGTTTTATTATTCGAAATGATATGCGCAAGAAAGCATATGAATAACAGACATTTCAGGTTTGATTTTTTAATCGTTTGTTAATGCCCTCACCTGTGCTCATTACAGATTACACTGACTAGAGGATGAATGTCCTAAAATAAGGATAAAAATAATAAAAACAGATGAATGAAATTAATACAAGAACGTGTAAATATATCACCAGTTGATCACCATTTAACCTAGATTTTTATTTGTCCGAAAAGCGAAAGCAAATGTTTCTTACATATTCGTTTGTTCTTCCTTGTTCAGCCATGAAACGCTTGTGTAACTTATATGATTATATTTCATGTAATTCTTATGAAATATTAGTTGACAAGGGCGCTACTTACACGTCCGTCAGTTAGGTGCAACCCTAATTAAGCCTAAATTGTTATCGATGCGTTAATATTATGGAAAAGGAAGAGAAAAATAATGGTATACAATAATACCACATGCCAATGCGTGTTAATTATCATTTTTTAAGTATATATGATTTTGAGAAGGGTGAACTTTTGGCGGGAAAGTATCATATCCCGCGCTTTTTCGTCTTGACGGGAGAATATCAGTTGTTTTCTTCAAAAGTCTCCAAACTACATATAGCTTGAATACTTTATATAGATGCTCCATTCCTGAGCAAGGGAGAAAAAATAAGCCTGAATGGCGAGCTTTTTTTTCCGATCCGACGTGTGAACTCTCCCGTCAAAAGAGGAATCAGTAAATAAATGCAGAAGGAAAAACATATATAGGCAAAAGACGGTTATATCGTATATCTG
>NC_051400.1:31220801-31220999 GCF_015228065.2 Penaeus monodon
ATCCATTAGTGAGTTTAACTGTAAGCACTATAGTGAAGTGAGGGCATTTACATTCGATTAGGAAATTAAGAAAGGGAATGTCTGTTTCTTCATGTACTATTACATGTATTTTATTTTAATTATTAAGATATAAATGGCAAAATTTTATTAGACTTTAAAAAAATACAACAAGGCGTATATTGTTATACTTGTATGCAT
>NC_051400.1:31221398-31221595 GCF_015228065.2 Penaeus monodon
CATGCCTAGTGTTGAATGTTACTGAAATAAATAAATCATGTTCGGCTTCAAGAAAAACAGTCACAATTTCTTGTTCCAGTAATACTTTAAGACGATTCCGGAGTTCGAGAGTAACTTAATTCTATTCACTACAGGATTACAGACTACTTTTTCTTGCTCTTTCCACACTTACTCACACAGGGACGAAAACTTATAGC
>NC_051400.1:31222430-31222671 GCF_015228065.2 Penaeus monodon
TTGGACCGTTCATCAATTTATTGATGTTTGTTTTCTTACTAAATCCGTAATTAGATTTTACAATGTCTTCTCTCCGATATAATTATTTCATTTTTCCATTTTTGGAGTTTTAAATACAGATTGCTTCCGAATATGTCGAGGAATATTTTGATGTCAGTTACAATCTGCAGAGCGGAATAACAGAGGATATCTTAAAGGTTTGTTATATCTGACATAGATTTTGAGAGACTGTTGTAAAAAG
>NC_051400.1:31222735-31222879 GCF_015228065.2 Penaeus monodon
ATTAAAACCAAATGGTATAATCAGGTTCTTTTTGTAAATTTTCCCCGAAATAAAAGGTAATATAACACAAATCATTTACCACAAATGATATGAAACATTTTTTTTTATCTCATCATTATATCTATATACGGATGCTTGGCCGTA
>NC_051400.1:31222915-31223039 GCF_015228065.2 Penaeus monodon
CCATATTGGATCGTGCATGCATCTGCCAGCGTCCCGTCCCTGCAAAAACTGAATGGAAAAGAAACCTTATGAGGTTTGTAATAGAACGTCATTTTATAAGTCTGCGGCAATGCCATAGCTATGA
>NC_051400.1:31226065-31226138 GCF_015228065.2 Penaeus monodon
CTTGCATTGCTATTATACTTCTTATATTTAGTGTTTCTTCTCATTCTGTATGTTCTTCTCCCGCATTTGTCAA
>NC_051400.1:31226179-31226614 GCF_015228065.2 Penaeus monodon
CTTTAATTCCACGGCAGAGGAGGCATTAAATGGCAAGGGTCATAGTGCAGGGTTAGTTCATGACATCATTACGCTTTCACATTTTTTTTCTCTTTAACCCTTTCTTCACCCTAAACCCCTCTTCTTCCTTTGTACACCTTCTTCCCCACACTTTTATCATCACGTTCTCTTAATTTCCCTTCGCTCTCTGTGTTCATAATTCGCCCCTCATTTACATTCCTGTTTGCACTCTCGACTCTCTCACTTACATTTTACAGTGGTCGGATTTCTGTCTTTATAGTATTTTATTCTTAACCATTACCCTAATTCCTACCAAGGAGTTCTGCTTCTCATCATTTCAAGAGCTGATGGTCTGTTTGAAAAATTGCGGAAGCTTTGGGAGAGATAACCCGGAGAGTCAGCAAAAGTCAACATCGACTCAAATCATTTATGAAT
>NC_051400.1:31227371-31227480 GCF_015228065.2 Penaeus monodon
CTGCGCGCTCTCGATAGATTCAGCATTAAAAATAGCAAACATAGCAAATAAAATATACAAAAGAGGTGAGGCCAGAGATGATAAGTGCTGATCGACATTTCTGGCTATA
>NC_051400.1:31227737-31228089 GCF_015228065.2 Penaeus monodon
GTATAGAGCTAAGATTTACTAGACATATTAAAGGGAACAGCAGCGGATGGAAAAGATTTAAGAATTGTGTACAAACAATACTGGCGCTAGACAGATCGGAGTGGTTGGATGGACATACGAAGGAGTGAGACAGGAGTGCGTTCTGCCTTCAGGATCTGTTCTCTCTATGCAAGGAGATGATAACTGGATGAGACGAAGGACAGAAATATGAATAACATCAGATATGCAGATGATACAGTTCTGATTGTTGATTCGCGAGAAACTGCAAGATATTTTAACAGCAGTGAAGGAGACGAGTGAAGCAAAAGACAATGTAGATAAAATGGAAGTGATGATTATTAGTAAGAAGGCA
>NC_051400.1:31228931-31230236 GCF_015228065.2 Penaeus monodon
TTAGTCATAGGTATAACGTAAAATTTTCTTTGATAGGCCTGGATCATATTTACGGCTTGTGCAAACATGAAAAAAATCTATATAATGATATTTTTTTATGAAATAGGATCGTAAAATTCTACTATATTAAGATAATAACAACAAAATATAATTATTTGGCAATTATATATTCGAATAAGTCTGTTTAATTGTAATAACTGCGAATTTACCAGTACGTACCCGGTTTTAGTAGGCCTAAGTTTCAGGAGAAGGAGTGAAGGCTGATCAAAATAAAGACAGCTCTCAACAGTGAAGAAATGGGAGAATTACAGTTATTCCAGCACCTGGTGTATGAAATTAAGTCATTATTTATTCATGTAGGTATACTACAAGTCTAGATATATGTTTTTGTGATGTCATAAACATGACATTTAATCTAGACTAAGCTGGAATTAGTGGAATAATAAAACTTATTTGCAGAGACGGATAGGGTTTAGATTACGTTTATTATTCTCATGATAAAGTCCAGGAAATAGTTATTTTGTGTGAAAAGTCTGCGTCGTTGGTTGTAACAGTTGAACGGTTTAAGATCTGAATTGTCTTATGGTATCAATACGTTATATACTGCATTTAGTACTATGGTAAATCTTAGTGCAGAGTCATAACTCCCAGAGACCCACTGCTGTTAATTTACTGTATATGTTAATTTGAATATGTGTTTATAAACTATAGTAACAGTTTTTGCCTTATACCAGACTGCAAAGGTCAACATGAACAGACACTGAACTGGTCGTACCATATCATGATCTTATTTGCCTAGATTATCTTTTCTTCCAACCTGGTTATACCACAAACAGTAGGTTGTTTTCTTAAAACACACATACCATCCAGTACATTTTGGTGATTTTTATTTTCATGTGAGGTACAAACAATGCAGCTTGGAAATCAAGCTGCAGGCAATATGTTGTCACTGTATTGCATTCATTGTTATCCCGTATATTAGTATAGAATAATGTAGAATAGGTTAATGTAATTGTGCTTCAAGATATCAAATATTTTGTGGCATGTATATGCTATAGGTTTTTTCAATTCTGCAAAAAATACCACCCTCTCACTGATATACACAAAATGGCATCTTGCCGAGTATCATATAAATATTGCAGTCTGGTGCTAGAGGGCTTACCACCAGCAACTCTTCCTTATGTAGTATGGGTAAAGAATTCTAGTTTTTGTTCAGCTACTATATGTTTTAGAAACTTTCTTCTCTAAGTCTTACATAAACCATCAGTGCTGGTTTAAAACACTAAAAACTTTTAGACTATCAAA
>NC_051400.1:31233901-31236181 GCF_015228065.2 Penaeus monodon
AATATATATAATAGGTCATACCTAAGGAGCTTGCTATATACATGAATAGATTATAATTACAAGTACTTTGATAAGTATTCTTTCTTTTTTCAGGCTAAAACACTTGGATGGATAGAAAAGTATGAATTTGAAATTGGCCTTCAACCTCGGCACAGGCAAGCTCCATCTAATGAACACAGTGTTATTTTACAGAAGATACTCCTTAATCTCCAGAATACTATACAGGTAACCTTTTTATAGGTTTTATAGTGATTTGGAATTTGATTATATTTTCTTGTTTTTTAAATACATGATCCCATTTTGAATTTCTTGGCTAGTGAACAGTTAGTTATTTTGTAAATGTATTGTTATGAAGACATGATATGAAATATGCAAAGAAAATTTTTACAAATGCTTCATACAAGTTAACTAAAAAAAGTCAGAGTAATGACATAAGGCTAAACGTATATGTTATTGTTTCTAAACAGTAAGGAGTGTAATGCCTCCTATATCTTCTTGGAACATTTATTAGGGAATGATATCCTTATCAAGGAGAGAATTTTAGTACATAAATGGGTTATTTATAGTTCTTTATTTGGTATACAGTTCAGGGTTACATTAAAAGATGCTGTGTTATATGAAGAAATTACAGTATTTTATGAAAGTTTACCTACTTTTTAAGTTCAGGATAATTTTTTAAATTCAAGATAATTTTCTGTCTACAAAGTGAAATGAATTTTAAAGATATACATTCTCATTTTGCAGATGATGTTAGCTGAGCAGCAAAGACCATTAACAAGTTCATTCACTTCTGAAGTACCAAGTGAAAGCAAAGAGCTGACCAGTTATCATCCATCACCACCAAATGAGATAATGTGTTATGCATCAGAAAGGGTGTACAGAAGTGACAAAAAGGCTGAAAGTGAACTCATCACAGCATCGAGACAGGAGCCTGAAGACAAGTTGACCAAGTGTCTCCCTCAGCAACTGCCAACAACAAAAGAGGCAGAAGCTGCTAATGTGCTCATGAATCTCTCAGGCAAAGCTGCAGACCGTGTAGGACACACCAGATTAGAGAGCTGTACGATTCTTCATCAAGAAGTTATCAGTTCTGATGCTACAAAGCCAACCCTCTATATGGTGCCCTCAGGAACATCAAACTCAAATGTTAAAAGGGAATATCCTGTCTGTGATGAGGTACCACAAATCAATGAGAAAGACCTATTACCTCTAGCAACACAGGTTTTGTGCCAGTTCTGCTCACAACAGTGCGAAGACTTAGTGGAACTGCATGAGCATGTTTTGGCCATGCATAACATGTGTGAAACTGAGCCACCATTCATGACTTCTTACAAAAAGTTAAAGAATCAAAGCCAGGATGAAGATGTGGAAAGCAGACCTCCAGGCGAAGGAAGGAGACACAGAGAAAACAAGGATAAAAATTATGAGCAAGAATCACATAGCCTCGATGAGCTTTTAATTCCTGTGACTAGTTCAGGTGGCATATTAAGACATGAAAGTGAGAAAAGAAAATTCATAGAAGACAAGAAGGCAAAGAAGAAACCACGGTCCAGAAAAGGGAATCAGAATGCAGAATGCAAAAGTGCAAGCTTGGAACTGTGCAATAAGACATCTCATAGTGAAGGGCAAGATAGTTACAGCAAAAATGTTTGGGATAAAAGTAATGACAGTAGACAAGATATTATCCATGATATAAATGTGTCTGTGATTGATAATATACCTAAGCAGTATTCTCCATTAACAACAGATCAAGTACATTTAGAAGAAAAAGAAAAGAGTGTGCCAATTCATCATCCCACAGAAGTGCCAGTATCCCAAGTCACAGGTGATGCTTTGGCTATAGCAATTGAGTCCTCAAAGATAAGAGTCATAGAAGCCAAAGTGACCATATTTGTTTGTCTGAAATGCAGTTCATGTTATACCAATGCTCAAGAATTCAGGATACATGCATGTAGTAGAATTCAGCCAGTCATTGAGAGATGCCCTGATGGGTCTGTTGTCCTTGTCAAGCATGTAAACACTGAAGAAAATCAAGCTCAGCTGTCTGAGGAAGAGGTTTGGTATTTCCCTGAATTCCTCATTCGACAACAGAGAGGAGACAAAAAGCAGACAGGGGATTTAGAGATAGTTGACACATTATCTGGGCACAGGCTACAACTTTATACTGCTTATCAGCCATCCTATCTTAGTGAACAGCTGATATCCTTCAGGTAAAACACACAATTTTTTATTTTTCTCCTCTTCTCCTTTTCATTCACCCATTTCATCTTTTTATCTCTG
>NC_051400.1:31236330-31236416 GCF_015228065.2 Penaeus monodon
GAGTGATCACTCCATAGTTTTGACACATAATTTGATTGCAGTACAATAAAATTTAAAGTAAAACTGAAAATATTGTCACTGTTGTG
>NC_051400.1:31236474-31236897 GCF_015228065.2 Penaeus monodon
AGTGATTTTTATTATCATCATTTTTATCTCAACTTGTGTTGGCATTATTCCATAAACAATAAAAGTATGATCTAATCAGATAAATTCATATTCAAACTCCAGGTGCCCAACTTGTGAAAAGGATAGTGACAGTTTGGGCAAATTCTTTGACCACTTGACCAAAGGACCATGTATGTTCCGATGCCCCGACTGCAGTCTTGTTTATGTAACACAAGATAAACTACAGAAGCATCGATCCTCTTTACATCCTACCTTAGAAGTAAGTAGAAAGTAACTACACCATCAGTTTATCTCAAGTAATCATGTAGTTCCAACTTTGACATGGGTACCTGCTGCCTGCAGCTGGTACCCATGTCCAGCATGTCCAGTATATCCAGCATTAATTAGGTTAAAGTCTTCACCTTGAGTGACAAATAAACCTTT
>NC_051400.1:31236914-31238360 GCF_015228065.2 Penaeus monodon
CATTATCATAAGAGATGATGGTATAAGACATATGATGTAGCCTTATTTTTTTTTAATAATTACTGTAAAACTTCTACATTCACAAAATATCTAACATGTAAACTTGTACTAAATGGAGATGTATATTCATATATCCATTGTAAGATTTGAGAAAATGAAATTCTACCTTGTTATGTTTATGTTTAGAACTCATCCAGAGTAATTTTCTGCGTAATTCTCATCCTCACTTACTGTGCATGAACACTTGCATGCACTTTATTTACCCAATTTTTGCTCATTTTTAATGTGTTGTAAGCTAAACTTTTGCTAAAATTTCATCTGTCAATTTTTCCATAAGCAAAGAATTAATAAAGTTAACTGTAATAATGTACTTTTGGTAGTCAGCAAGTAAAAAGGCCTAGAGTAAATTTGATGTGTGGCATTGCACTGCAGTTGATGAAAATGAGCCAAAATTAATAATATAACATTTATTTGTAAAATGAGTTTCTTTGTTTTTTATTACAGCTTAAACTTTTGTATTTTCCTTTATTACTTTTTTATCATATGGAACTTAGATAAGAAGCAAGCCTTTCAAACAGAATCATAATATTTTTATCACTTTGATTAATATTTAATGAGCAGTGGCTTATTAATCTAAGTGGTTCCACACATTCCATTTAGCATTAGTGAAAATCTTATGCTGAATCCAAGGACAAGATGTTTGTAACTTTAACTTATACTTACAGTTAACATCTAAGGAGACCATAACTGATTACAGTACTTCTGTACCTTTAGAACTGCACATTGAACTTAGTGAAATATATGCTACTATTTTATGTCCAAGCATCTCTAAAGTATTTTTTGTTGTTGTCCATGGTTTGCTTGGCATTAAACACCGTCAGATGGTTGACTTATCTTTTACTGTCTCTTTTTTTTTTTTAGAACTTCTTAATTGATAGGTTAATAATAGTATCTTCTTGTTGGTCAATTATACTGACAAAGATAAAACTATTTCTGATAAACTTATTTCTGAATCATGACAGTGACTGTTTTTATAAGACCTGTTTCTAATATTTATAATAAGATTACAGTAGTCCAAGTACTAAAAACATTGTTATGCCTGTCTTTCAAAGAGACCAATGACTATGAATGTGTCTTGCTCTTTCAAGGACCGCACATGCCCCAATTGCCATGAGGTGTTTGAGAAAAGACACCAGCGCAACAAACACGTAAAGACTCAATGTTCCCAGTTGCACATATGTGATACATGTGGTAGCGTTCTCAAGAATGAATACAACCTACGAGTGCACATGCTCTCTCACCAAGTAAGTAGCTAGACTCTAAGTTAATGTTCATTGAAAAAGTGGTATTTAGCTCAAGATTATTACTCAGTATCAAATGACTTCTTATTGTGGAAATAAAGTCATGAGTGATTTTTATGTTCAGTAAAGACATGTTAGGGGAAAG
>NC_051400.1:31238427-31239118 GCF_015228065.2 Penaeus monodon
ACAGGACAGAAAACATATATGCAGTGAATGTGGTGCAGCATTTCACCGTCGAGTGGTGCTTACTCGCCATATGATGCACCACTCGGGTACAAAACCACACGCTTGTCCACAGTGTAATGCCAGGTTCTACACAAAGCAACACCTCAAGACTCACTTAGACAGACACAGTGGAATTAAGAGATTCCCATGTTCTGCCTGTGATAAAGCCTACTACTCTAAACATGAAAGAAACACACACTTTGCAAAGATGCATAACAGAACTCAGTGTGGGGAGAAAGCTTTGGGTGCTAATGATCAGAAAATTGTGAAATTAACTGATATTAGTAGTATATCATTTATTTGATCATATACATATTTTTTATAATGATTACATATCAGGTAAACTCTTTGTAATAATATCTCATCCTGAATAAAATTTTCAGTGACATTAATAAACATATCAAAGTTTCTTTGGCGTATTCATTACACATTGCTTACCAAAAGTTCCATAGAAGAAAGTGTTTATAAAGACCCAAGTTAAACTTTTATTTATGACTTTAACTGAAGAATCCATGTTGTTTCTTTTACTCAAAAATGATTTTTAAAGCAGTGACAAAGGAAGAGCTAATCACATACAGTTTATTTAAGTGCATTTACTTTGTTTTATCAACTTTCTGAATATGACAGATTGCAGTAAAATCTTATTATATAT
>NC_051400.1:31239265-31239644 GCF_015228065.2 Penaeus monodon
CAATGCAGCTACAACCAAAGCTTCTGCCAGGGAATGTTCAACACCTGGGAGAAACTTTGTGCACATAATCACATAAAAGATATACATAACCTCATACCCTAAATAAGAAAATACTCACAAGCTTTCTAAGGAAGATGTGTAGTTATAAAACAATGCTTTAAATTAGGCCACAGAACAGGCAGAACTTGTTTCAGATAAAGTTTTCTACAAAATGATTTGGGAAACACTTGTGCATGTGATATGATAAATAAAGAAAAAGAACAAAAGGCAATTAAGTTTAGTTGTATACATTTTCCTACTTAAAGACATATAAAGATAAACATATCTGGACCTGTATTCACATAATACACTGATGAACACTAATACTATTAGTAAGAGA
>NC_051400.1:31241883-31242676 GCF_015228065.2 Penaeus monodon
GAGAAAATCTCATTTTTTTCAGAACACTTAACTTGTTTCTCTTCGTTTCAGTCATAAATATTACCTTTAGTGCTCTGTCCCGCGACAGGTTGACCATGATGTTCTCACACTCTATTATTTTTCTGTGATATTTCATACACGAACTGACCAAGGAAATGATGACCAGAGTGGTTTCCCGTCGTCTTCTGTGGCTAACAAGCATCTTCTACGAGACGATGATCCTGACCTTTGACTTCAAACTAATGAAAACTTCTGATCTTGATATTCTAACCATAACCATCAACGATTGATCAACCCGAAGCACTATCTACCACCTGCACCTTTGGCTTCACGTTTCGCTGATCGGGGGCTGAGTGGTTAATGTCCCTCGACCAAGGAACAGACCACAGGCTAAAGGGAGGACCCAACGACCCAAGAGCGCCTTGCGAAGTTTATATACTGATAGAGCAATACTGATATATATCTTGGCGCCTTAAAACTCCTTTAATACGAAGACAAGTCATCTTTTTACTCTTCTAGGGACTGTGCTGTAGGAGTCGCAAAAATATGCAAAATTAATTATTAATGAGGTGCGTATCATTATAAATAAATCTCATCATTAATTCCTGTCGCGGTTTTATAATTTCCGCCGATGCATGTTGTATTATTTGTGAAAAATGTATATATATATTTTTTAATATGGAATAATTTTTTTTCTATCCTTTATTCTTACAAAGATATTATTGGGAAATAAGTTTTAAAACACAGTTCACACATTTGCTCGTTCGTCTAATGTTTGTATATAGATAGATAG
>NC_051400.1:31242858-31242930 GCF_015228065.2 Penaeus monodon
CAGGGGCGTCCTTTCAGCTTTTGCTTGTAGGGGGGGGGGGGGGTCGGTGAGCGAAGTGAGCACAATTAGCTG
>NC_051400.1:31242951-31243062 GCF_015228065.2 Penaeus monodon
GGGGGGGGCACGGTGAATAACACTCAATAGACTATAAACCAAATCCTATTGTATTAATAATAAGTCTATATTGACTAAATATTATGGTGTATTTTAAATTTCTCTTTAACA
>NC_051400.1:31243145-31243239 GCF_015228065.2 Penaeus monodon
ACTTTATGGAAAAAAGAGTGGTACTGGCGATACTGTGTCACAATACATACATGTTTAAAAGCAAGCATCTGCTCTCGATCCTTTTTGGTTACGG
>NC_051400.1:31243292-31243409 GCF_015228065.2 Penaeus monodon
CTATGATAACCAGGGGCATTAATTGGGAGAGGGGGGCAGTTGCTGTACCAGTCTATTCTGCTTTGTGTGTGTCTGTTAATCGAATTCAATCGGCTCTAAAAAAAAGGGCAAGACAGA
>NC_051400.1:31243793-31243952 GCF_015228065.2 Penaeus monodon
ATTCCACGTCGTTGTAACAGTTGACGGAAACACACGTGTTCACGACCACATGACGAGCAGAGATCACTGATTCGTGAAACAGCTCCCCATTGACGTATGAACAGAGATTGGCGTTACTCGCACGCTATAAGATCTCTGTTTATCACGTGAGTGTGTGAA
>NC_051400.1:31244516-31244673 GCF_015228065.2 Penaeus monodon
AAGTTTGCCTAGAAAAAAACACATTAAACACGACTGCATCCTTAAGCACGCAATGACGGAGAAACACTGTGCAAATGAAGGAAGGAGAGGGATCGATAAAACATACTGAAGGTCAGGTCAAGTCAGGTCAACTGCCGGATGGGATGCTGGATTATTC
>NC_051400.1:31244916-31245495 GCF_015228065.2 Penaeus monodon
CCATTTCAACAAGAGGTATGAAAATCAGTGAATCCGACAGCCATATCAATCATCCATGAAGAAAGATGGTCCCTTACTCTGGCTGAAAGTATGTTGTTGCTTTATTCGAGAACACTGCTTAGATTTGCATACTATAAGCTTGAGATGCAAGGTCTTGGCTGCACTAAAAAATTCTCTCTCGCTTCATCTACAGTCGAAATAACGATGGAAAATTCATAGGACACAGACAGTTTACTTGAACAAGAAATAAAAAGAGTCCTCGTTCAGGGAAAGGATATTTTCATTGTTAGATAATCTCGTGAAGTGCCTGTAGTACGTCATCTCGGTCACATCTGTATTCAGTCAGAAAGCCAAATAATTAAATTTTATACCACTAACTATACTGAACATTGCATGCCACAAATTATCTTGCACGGGACAATTTAATTTCTATTCGAATGACACTGGAATAATAGTAATGAATGATGTACAGGAACAGATGCAATGAGCAGGTTTGTCGCAAAATCCTCTTTCATTTGACATATTCTTATTTCATTTAGTATTTCAATTCCTAAGGGAAATTGTTACTTTGCCTACTAA
>NC_051400.1:31245674-31246891 GCF_015228065.2 Penaeus monodon
TACATAAACTTGCAAATGCCTTTGGCGAGTCACCTAACTATTTAATCCTTTCCAATCGGGTACGTTTGGTGACTTATCCAGGGAATTACCTCGTGAACTGATAACCTTTACCTGTGTATGAATTAATATACACCTGTTGGGAGGGGAAGCTAACCTACAAAACTGTCAAGCGTCTGAGGACATTCGCCGAGAAAGTAAACCTTTGATAAATCATGTGCCGGTGGGCAGTGTGCCAGGGAGTCAATCCACGGCCTTGCTTCTAGGCTGTCGGCCAGTGGGAGCACTCCCGACCTTGCAGACGCACGTGCGGGGATGCATGTATGAAGGTAGCTGGAATACGAACAGGTTTTCGCTGGCGTAGAGAAGCTGTGATCCTGAAGTATTTAATGGAATTTTAAGATAGAATGAATTAATTATGTGTCAAGTCCCTTATATTACTCATATGCCGATAAAACTGCTGAGTACTGAGATGTTCACCGATTTTGATAGAACCCGAAGAAATAGATATGCACATTGAAAGAGAGAGGAAGAGCAATTACGTCAAAATATCCCTGTAAACCAGGCACCTACACCCGTAAATAGGGAACATCTTTTGAGAACAGGCTCCAAAAGTAGCACCAGCCGCCTTGTAGTCCGTTGGGGACAAGCAATGAACGCCGAGGGGCAATGTCCCCATTCGCGATGCAGCTTCCTCCGCTACGCGAGTGTAGTTCCCTCAGCGATCTCGTGTTTCATCTCGAATGATCTGGTTAAACTGCGTTTTCGTGATCAATGCTGAAACAGTCTTTAAAAGAATACAAATTGATTGTTTAGGAGTCATATATATGATATATTAGGATATTCTCCTTGACTCGTCGCCATATAATGGTTCCGAAAGTGTGGCAAATATTTAGTATGCCCGACGGGCGACTGTCTTGCCCACCACATGACCTACATTCACTCACTTTCTATAGCCGGCAGTCGACCACCATACGACTGGGACAACAAAAACAGAATACTAATAACAAATATATTTTCTGTTTTTTTAAATCCATAAACCCCAACCCCCCGGGCCATAGTATAGTCCTTAGATGTTTTTGGATGACTCATATTCAGTGGAGGCGTCGCTACCCCCACGGCGTCACTGTGGCCTTGACAATCAGTGCGCATCTTCAGCACCTCCGCAGCTATCTCATATACCGGGTGTGTGTGTGAGTAATAACTGAAATATCCGTGGT
>NC_051400.1:31246922-31247154 GCF_015228065.2 Penaeus monodon
TTCAAATAGTTCACATGTACGTAATAATAGTAGCAAGGAAATGCGTACATACGGGTATTCGCGCGTCGGCATAATTACGTCATAGCCTGTGTTGGTATCTTCCAGTAGAACAATATATTATACAAGTTATAATTTTCAACACTTATGGTCAAAAATAGTGTGTCAGATCTTTATGTCCTCTCGCTGACAATAACTGGTATACTTCGTAACGAATTCTTAATATTCTCCAAAG
>NC_051400.1:31247186-31247371 GCF_015228065.2 Penaeus monodon
ATCACGGTAGGACAGCAGTTCCGTTTTATGGTACTATTTTTGGCTGACCAAATCGGAGGACGCGGTTAGTGGGAGGAAGTGCGGTTTCCTGCTTTACCTACTTGAAATAAAGCTATGAACGACAAGCAATGAAGTGCATAGGGTGTGACAATGGAAAAGTATGCAAAAGGTGGCAAAGTTGTAGG
>NC_051400.1:31247740-31249256 GCF_015228065.2 Penaeus monodon
TATTTCTTATTGCGCATTAGTACATGTATCAATACGTTTAAAACTGATAGCGGACGCATCGGTGTCGAAACTTAGCGACACTTGTTACCGCGAACATGAAATTACATGTATTTACTCCGTATATTTTTCATTGCCTCATGTTATGCAAAAATAATATTCTGAAGATAATGTATGATTTAAAATCATTGAAGGGAAAGGGTACATAACGTTAAAGATAGAGAGATGTACGAAGAAAAAATGAAGCATAAACGGTATATGGAAACTCTGGTCGGAAAGATTCAACGGCCATTTAAGACTTTAAATGTCCGGGTTTGCGATTGCGGAAGGGAAATAATAACAAAATTCGAAATGAAAACGACGAATTTAATTTAGATAAATGAAAAAGAGAACAAAATAATTCCACGGGTATTTTTGCTGCAAACCAAACGCGGGAAAAAATAAGTAGACATTGACCATTTACTCTTCACGATCGCACCATATTTGGCATTTTCTACAACCTGCTGCTGGTAAAGTATCTCTTCATTATTATGATGTCTCACGCCTCACTTCAACTCTTTCGCACTGAGATCTTGATTCCACGAGGTCTCTTGGATCTCCAGGTTACTGTGTGTTCAAATTATAGAGGAATTAACCCGTAGTTCGACAGGAAATCACGTTTGACATATACGAGGCTGCATTCCTTGAGGGGGGTTTGGCACCGTGGGATTTTGCGGTGCCAAAATCAGGGCATGGGGCATTCTTTACGACTCGGTACGGTGAATGGATTATATACCCTTTATGACCAACATGCGAAAGCCTTGTGAAATCTCGTCGGCCGCTCCTGAGGGGGGTATTTGCATGCCTTGGCTTGTGGGAGGATCTCTCGTCCTGGTTTTTCGCCGCCGTTGCGAGGTTTTCGTGTTCGTTCTAAGGTAAAACTGAGATTATTTCGATGCTTAGTCTAGGTTACAAGGAAAGGTGGCTGACCCGTGTTTTATGGGGTTATACAGTTTTTATTTAATGTAAATGAGGTAAGGAAAAAAAAGAAGCTATTTGAGTAGATGGAGTTGTCAGTTTTTATATTCATTTCACTAATTTTTGGGGGGTTATTCTATTGAAATATATCCCTATTGATATTGTTTTTCATATGGAATATGTAGTTTAGATAAGATTTATAAGAAAAAAAGAAAAATCAGACTGAAAAACAAACAAAATTTATACCTCAGTGACTTATGTAATAGTGTGAATTTCAGTTTGACAAAAAAAATAGGAGAACGAGTGTCAACATTTGCGGAATGTCCTGCAGATGTTGACGTTGTGATGTTCTCACAGCATCTTGAAATGCTCTCTATTCAGCTTCTTAGGGCAGGTGAGGGCATATTGCATTGTGCTATTGCATCATGTCTGGAGTTTTTCTGCTGTTTGTTTTTTTAAGAGAATCTGTTTTTAGTGTGTATTTCTGTTTGAAAGTTTTTGTGTATATGTAGAAAAAGAGAGTGGAAATGAGGTATGTGAGTTGGTAAAAAAAGAGGGAAGA
>NC_051400.1:31249293-31249668 GCF_015228065.2 Penaeus monodon
TAGGAAAAAAAAGCCATAGGACTGCCAAAAAAATGTGGAGTCAGAGACAGAGGAGAATTAATGAAAAGGCATTGAAGTAAGGAGTAAGGGCGATAATGCAAGAGTGAATGGGAGAGAGGGAGAATATGTAGGAGTAAGGGAATGGGTGTGGGAGGGAGGAATAAAAGGCGTAGATGTGAAAGAGGGAGTAAGACCGGAGAAAGTGTGGGAGGGGAAGAGCACGGAAGTGAAGAATGGTGCATGGAATGTGGATAGGAGGGGACGGGGGAGAAATACGAGTGAAAGAGAGAGACATTGGGAATATGGGGGGGAATGAGAACAAAAGTATGAGAGAGGTTGAGTATGGAATTGAGAAATAGAGTGGGTATGGTAGCA
>NC_051400.1:31249855-31251194 GCF_015228065.2 Penaeus monodon
TTAGCTTGGAGGGATAACTATAATTGTAGCATCTTAGATATAGCCAAGTTTTTTTTTATGAGATATAAAGTGATATTTATAGCATAATATTTCATTCCCCTAAAATTGATTTAAAATGCTTAATTTGTTTTAACCATGTTTTGTTTGGCAACCATATATATATCTAGTTGTGTATCTCTGAAAAGCAACCAGTCATGCTGAAGTAATGATAATGAATTGCATGAGTGTAATCAATAAACACTTGTTATTTTGAACACAGAGAGAACATGTGGTTGTTGGTGCCACCAACCTTATACGGTGATTTTTCTCTAACCAACTGGGGTGAAAATAACTTAGGGTGCCATGAGGGATTGTTCTTTTTCTCCCAGAATCTTTGAGAGGTATCAAATACATAGGTAAAATGGCTTGTCATGGTATGCATGGTGGGTGATGAAACTAGGCAGTAGTAGCAGGATGGGGTACAGAAGTGTGGGAGTATCAAGTGTGAAGGAGGTATTTGTTGCATGTCTGAGGTGTGATGTGTCAGGCACTCAGACACCTGGCAGGATGCCCATTGCCATCACAGTCTGATCTTGCTGGCCACATGGACTAGTTGGCTCAGATCTATCCCAGTTATAGTATTGGCTGAGTGTCTGTTCTCTTCTGCTCAATATTCAGTGAAGAAATGATAATTATGACGAGACATTTCAGTATTTTTCTTATGTGTTGACGGGAGTGCTGTGTGCAAGTATTGATACAGAGGTTTTTAATGCAGATGAAAGGAGTTTGCTTTTGGAAGTTGGCAAGATTCAGTGTTCTCATGTTATGATAGATGCTCTGTGGAACTTAAATGGTGCTCACAGAAGAATGTGGTAATAGGAATTCAAATTGCACAAGTCATTGATCCCTGTAGTGAGTCCACTGGATCTAAAAGGGGTAAGGACTTTTTATTGTGTTTGGTCTTTAAAGAAAAAATAAATATTTGCTTATTTATGTTGCCAAAAAGATTTAATGGACATTTATATTATAATTGTCTAGAATAGAAATTTAAGTTATTTTATGGTTTGTAATGTTGATATTGTGTTAGCTCTCCAGTTATTGCAGTTGTTGTACATCTGACTCCTGTCATGTTTTATATGTTTGTGTATATTAGATGAAAAAATGATGTTTAAATTCATTGTAAATATTTCTTCTACATAGATTGGTATCAGAAGTGCCAACATTTTAAACCTTGAAATCAGAGGCAATGCAAAGTTCCGTTGTGCATACAGAAATTTTGTTATTTTAAATATTAAAATATATATAGCATTAAATATTTGATGAGAAACCAAAATATTATGCGCACTCACTTGCACACGCT
>NC_051400.1:31251841-31251974 GCF_015228065.2 Penaeus monodon
TACATACATACATATCTCATTGATGCAGGGATGGCACATACCATGTTGACTTTTTTTTTTTTTTTTAGTCGTTACAGATAGAGGGCACCAGAAGTTCTTTTAATCAGTCAGTGGTTAGTCTCACCTGTTTTTA
>NC_051400.1:31252138-31252233 GCF_015228065.2 Penaeus monodon
GGAAAAAAATCACAAAAACTACATTGTCAGCAGTTGGATAAAACTGTACTCCTTTTCTTTGCTGTTTGTGTTTTTAGTATTAATCAATCTATTCA
>NC_051400.1:31252304-31252507 GCF_015228065.2 Penaeus monodon
GGAAAGATACACCAGACAAGTTGGTGGTTATACAGGCATTAATGAAGATTTTAATTATAGTAGTGTTATTTAATAAATGGTGCATCTAGGCAATTATAACAAACTCAAGTGCAACATTGCATAAGAGGGGGGGAGGGGGAATGTCATTAGAACCCATTTTTCTCCATTAAAATTTCACACTAATAATAATTGAAAGCTTGATT
>NC_051400.1:31252652-31252737 GCF_015228065.2 Penaeus monodon
AAGGTGTTATATATATATGTGTGTAGGACAATTTTAAAGTAGTTCCCAGCTTTTTTTTTTTCCATGAATGTTATTAGGTGGATGA
>NC_051400.1:31252765-31252917 GCF_015228065.2 Penaeus monodon
GCGGGTGATTCTTTGAAATGGAATATGTGTTTGTTCATGGGTAACTATCAGATCATAAGATAGTGTTAGAGATAAATAAAGAAATTTATCATTGCAGTATTAATGATTAAACAAAAAAAAACACATTTTAGAGGATAGTAGATTAGGTTTTC
>NC_051400.1:31254085-31254277 GCF_015228065.2 Penaeus monodon
TATGCGTGTTATGCTCTTGCCAGTATTCTACTCATTAATTTGAGATTTGAGACTGATGCAGAAACACATTTAGGAAGAAAGACAGAACATGTGAAACACTGAAACATTGTGATTTTCCTGTCAGCCGCAATGATTGGGCAGCCTCATTTTCTGCTCTGTGGTGTCATGTTGTGATTAGGGGTGAATAATGTG
>NC_051400.1:31254686-31255910 GCF_015228065.2 Penaeus monodon
TCTTCTGGCTTTTTAACTTCCATGCATGCAACATGTTAACTTGCTTAATTACCATTCACGATTCCGTGTGATTTTCCATGTGTTGATTTACGTGATTACCCTTAGCATTTCTCTGTGATTTAGTACTTGTTGATTTGTATGATTACCCTTTGCATTTCTCTGATTTTCTACTTGTTTATTTGCATGATTACCCATTGCATTTCTGTGATTTTCTACATGATGATTTGCATAAACCTTAATTACCAATTACATTTCTATTCAACTTTCTACATGTTAATTTGCGTGATTACCCTTTGCATTTCTCTGTGATTTTCTACATGTTAATTTGTGTGAGTACTTACCCTTTACATTTCTTTGAATTTCCTGTTGTTCTGCATCTATCAGCTATTCCTTCTATTGCTTTAGCTTTAGCCTCCTGTATTCAAAATTTTCTCAGTATATTCCTTACATGTATGCTGTGTGCCTCGGCTCAACTACATGTCTTGCGTGTTAGTAGCATGTCTGTTATGATTTCCTCCAATGCTAATTTAGTTACTTTTACTATTGCATGATTGCTCTTCTTGCTTGCAGAGTGCTCTTGCATGGTCACTTGGTGCCTGTTGGTGTGGCATGTGCCAGGGTTTAAAGTTGGGAGTGTCATGTACCCAGTCCCTCAAAATGTATCACCTGTGCAATGGATTCTGGCCCAGGTAGGCATTGCTTTATACGTGGAAAACATTGTGCTTGAGACATTAAACACATAGGTCTTATTTTCAGGCTCTGATGAAATTAACTACAAAGCATGTAGAATGGTTAGAGGGAGAAATGGCAGTGTGCCAGCATTTGGAAAGGGCTGTACTTGCGTTACACCTGTGTGTTATTGAAATTATATATGTAACAGAACACTTGTGCTGCACCTGTGGACTAGCCATGTACCAGTGACCTGTTGGAAATTTATCATGGTTTCAGGTTATATACAGTAAATAATAGTTTATTAAATTATTTTGAGCTTGCAGTTGTTTTGGTGATAGTTATTATTAGCATTGTTTGTACCACCAAAAACATTATCTTTGCGTGCAAAAATGATAATAGATAAACATGTAAGTGAAGGTGTTGATGCAAAAGTAGATGTAGATACAAATGTATTGATATAAACTTTTAAGTGAATCACAAATGAGAGAAAAATTATATAAAGAACATATGCAAGAGTAGCAAAGGAGGAAATGTTAGTTGGTTTGAGCTTTT
>NC_051400.1:31255936-31256005 GCF_015228065.2 Penaeus monodon
GAATATAGTTATTATTTAGCATTAATCCATTGTTATTGTATATTACCCTAATTTAAAACTGTGAATGCC
>NC_051400.1:31256034-31256817 GCF_015228065.2 Penaeus monodon
AGTGAATTGATATACCACATATGAATACAAACATTCAATTTTCTTTTAACTAATGCATGTAAGTTGCAGTAACGGTCACAACAATCGTAATCAGAATTCACACCTGGTTATGTTAAGCATTACACATCTCATGTATTTGCATCATTAGTGGTCTGTTTTAACATTACTTCTGTGAATGTCTCCTGTTGTTTGGGCTTCTAGATTACTTTATTTTGAGAAGTGACTATAAATATGCTAAAGATAATGAATGAATGATAAAATGACCTTGAGTTTTTTTCATGAAAGTTGTTTAATAATATTCATGAACAGAGAACACACTGATAAATATGTATTTAAATGCTCACAAACTCTCCCTGTTATACCTGAGTAGATAGTACTTGCGTTGTTAATTAAAAGAGGTTTCTTAATATACGGATGAATATCTATCTAATTTATAGTTGATAAGATAAACTAATATATCAAGTAATAATGTAAGTTGTGTGTGTGGGAGGGAGGAGGGGGCCTGGGCTTATCACCTGTTAGCAGCTACAGAGAAGTGCGCAATACCCTGAGTTTACTGTGTGCTGGCTAGCAGTGGGGAGTGTGTTCAGCTTCTGTCCCATATGTAAGAGTGGAATTTAAAATGTGACAGTGATTGTGTTGTGAATTATTTGTGTTTGAGGCAAGACATTCTCATTTGTGCATGTGGGTGGCTTTTATATTTTTTTGGTTCACTAAGTGTATGATAGTAGGTTTTGCACACTTTCCTGCAAAAACTAAGGAGTGCTTGAGTAGACCTACCCC
>NC_051400.1:31257063-31257663 GCF_015228065.2 Penaeus monodon
GAGAGAGAGGAGAGAGATGTATGAACCTATCTAATAATGTAGATTCTAAGATCAAAGAATGTATAATATTGGCCAAAGGTAAAAGTATGACATGTGTATCCCATAGCTGACACAGTATTTAAGAATTTCCCAAATGAAATCTTGAGCCTTCAGGACACTACAGGTTTAAATGCAGAGGGTTGCTAGAAACATGATCATTACATATTACATAATGTCTTTATGATCATATTGGGTAAGTTATACTCCTGATTATTAGGACCGAAATTGAATTAGGCCACATAAATGATCTGAAACACCTGCAAACCTCAATAACATGGTGACTACCCCTCCCTCCCCTTACCCTAGGTCTCAGCATGCTCTCAGCATGCTCTCAGCCTATGTGAAGACTCTACCTTTTCTGTTTAGCCAGTGGATGGATTACTGGGTTGGCCTAGTCTTCATTGCAAAAGGATTGTGATTGTATCTCTATCCATTAATGCATAGCACACGCATATTGTTCATGCATTCCCTAGAGCTTCCTCTCCCTCCCTTCCTTCCACCCTCCATCCTGTTCCCTCTCCCCCTCTCCTCTCTCTCCCTAACCCTCTCTGTCTCTAACCT
>NC_051400.1:31258065-31258437 GCF_015228065.2 Penaeus monodon
CTGTCCCTCCCTCCCTCCATCCCTCCCCTCCACCGAACCTTCATCTCCCCTTCCTTTTCACCTTACCCTTCCTTCATTTTCCCTCTCCTCTTCCTCCTCTATGAGCCTTCTCCTTTCTCACCCACTGTATCTCCTCTTTTTTTCTTTCTTTCACTGTATAAGCTTGAACATTCATTTAGTTTCTTTATTAGTAGATGTTTTTTCTTGATTTGGATTTAGTCATTTACAAATTATTGTTGATATTGTTTTTTCTTTTCCCATTTAATTTTATTGATATTGAGAAGATGTGTATTGTTGTTGTTTATTATGGTTATGGTGTGCATATGTTTGTATCAGTAGGGTATCAGTAGTTCACAGTATAATAAGCAGGTG
>NC_051400.1:31258500-31258812 GCF_015228065.2 Penaeus monodon
TCAAGGTCCTTTGTTTTTTTTTTCAGGTGGCGGCCAAGTGTGGTGTCTCTGACGGGCGACAGCTCACCGACAGTCTATTACACCTCATTAACTTAGACTCTAACATCACAAACGTTGCCTCTGCTCCATCAGATTCATCAGTCCCTGTATCTCATAACTTCCCCTATCAGTACCATCCTCATCAACTGCAGGGAAGCTTGCAAGGAACTACTAGTGAAAATCAGTTTGCTGGATTTCTTGCCTCCATAAACCAAAGCAACGGTCACAGTACAAATAGCAGTCATCTCTACACCATAAGTGGCAATAGTCTAA
>NC_051400.1:31258891-31259561 GCF_015228065.2 Penaeus monodon
GCACATCTCAAATCAACAAGGTGAAGATTACACACCTCAGGGCCTTTCGACCTGCGATCAGTTGAACCCCATAGAAAGTGGTTTGTTTTTGACACCCTCAAGTAATACCGCAGACAACCTCTTGGGTGGGTCTTGTTGGCTTGGTGAGCCACATATCAGGATGGTGTTACCTGTATGTGGCCAAGAGATAGTAACAATAACAAAGACAAGTAGCAGCCATAGCACCTCTTCAAAGAATTCTTCCAGCAACAATAGTAGTAACAGCAAGAACAATAGTAACGGCAATAACAACCATAACAAAAAGCATAAGAACCACTATAATAACAAGACTGAGCAGGGTGATCATAGCAATCAGTATTGTGTCCGTGGCAGTAAGCAAGAAAGTTTAGGCCATGACACTTGTAGTACAGCACAGGACAAGGAGAAGCATGATAGCGAGCGGCTCTCACACCCAAAGGTACCTGTGGCCAATAAAGCAGTTGATGCAAAGGAGGTGGAGAAACTCCTGCAGGATGCCCTCTGGAAGGGCAGTCAGCAGCAGAAGAAAAGGTATGAAATCTCTCTTTATCTTTTCACCTCTCAGGCTCCTCCCTTTCCTCTTCTTTCACCCTCTCTTTCCTTGTGTTTATTATTTTAAACAATAGCCAGTGTAAGATTTATTGTTATGGCT
>NC_051400.1:31260029-31260111 GCF_015228065.2 Penaeus monodon
GCTGTGGAGTCGGTACTCAAAACACCTGACTCCGACTCATTTATTTCTTGTGTGTCTGACTCCAGTTCTGATCCCTATGTAT
>NC_051400.1:31260174-31260928 GCF_015228065.2 Penaeus monodon
CCCACCTTTAACCCCATGTCCTTAAAAGGATTGAGTCAAATGGTTATAGCTATGCTATTAGGGCCCTTTTATTGTATATTCTCAAAAAAACGGTCATTATGCTTTAGAATATACATATAGGACTATGGCAGAATGAAAATAATACCATTTCTCACTCTCTCTGGTGGAAATAAAGGGTGCAAAATGTTTAAAAAGTGGGATTTTTGCAATTTATGTTGAGGTCGGAGACTGGAATATTAGCCTTGCTAATATTCCAGTCTTGGAAGCACTAGTGTTTTCCATAGTGGCACTAGATATTCAGGATCTCTTATCTGAAAAGTCCTCATCATCCATGCACTCATAAGTTCTCTTTGACTGCCTTTCTTAGTGTGATGACTGAAGCTCAAATCATTACTCATAAACAAACCTAGGTTGTTTGCAACTATTTGTTCTTGAAATCCCTCATGAAAGTATGATCCAGGTCTTGGACATCCAGGTGGACTACAAGTTCCGGTTTCACATTTATTGTTTCACTTGACCCATCTCCAAATGGCATGGAGATCCTCTTTTAGCTTGTCTTCTTCATCAGTTTAACTTCATTGGGTTCTTTTTCTGGTATCATTTGCAAAGGATTTTACTCTGGAGTGTTTGATAACTTTATTAATGTTCCCAGTCATAATTAGAAACAACAGTGGCCCAAGAACTGAACCTTGTGGCACTGCATTTCCAACAATTGATTCGTTAGAGGAATATCCAAAATTTATATCAATTTCTT
>NC_051400.1:31261095-31261783 GCF_015228065.2 Penaeus monodon
GTGCACACAAGCAAGAATTGCTCCCATAACAGCTCCTCTGTTTACTCTGTTTACTCCCCACCAGCGATAATAGGTCGGAGTGTGCCAGCAGCAGTGGAGGCAGCGACACAGGCTACTCATCACGTTGCTCCACTCCCCCTGGACCTCAGAGCCTATCTCTTGACCACACACTAGATGCCGCAGAGCCCAAGCTTGCCACTAAGTAAGTTTACTGACACTAATTTCAGACTTTGTTCCTACATGGATGTGTGGATAGTTAACATTTCAGGATGGTGGACCATGTGAAGCATTTTTTAAATTATACCATATGTGATGAACCATGAATTCTTATGTACATTAGTTATCAGTTATTTAAAGGGCTCTATTCTGGAGAGCAGTGAATCACAGTGTAGGTGCCATGGTACCTTAGAGTGTCATGTGTGACAAAATTGCAGAGTGTAGTAAAATCTATGTTTGCAAAAAGCTACACAATCTTTATTCTGGTGATTTTTATATTTGTCATTTAAGCTTCAGTATGTTTATTTTTATCTGAGCAACACTAATTCATGGTGTGGGGAAAGACACATTTACCTTTTTTTTCTTGTAGTTTGAGTAATTTGAGATTCTGTGCTTCTTGAATTGAGAGAAAACTTTTCTTGGAGTTTTTCTATTCTTTTACATAAAATTTTCCAAGTGACAGTTTGTTGCA
>NC_051400.1:31261853-31262135 GCF_015228065.2 Penaeus monodon
TTCTTAGATAATTTTCCATAGTTTCCAGATATTCTGTTTATCTTACAAGATGTATGCATAAAATTTCTTATTAGACTCTAGAACATTCTGGAAATCACTTGTTCAGTTTACCCTTGCTTCTTCCAGACGGCATCTGGATGTGCCTGGCAGAAGGGGCAACAACAGCCGGGATTCACGAAGTGAGTCCCCAAGCACTTCCAGTGTCAGTTCTCAGGGATCATACCACAACCCACGCCAGAAGAGGAGATACAATAGCAATGCTGATGGCCAGAACACACAACC
>NC_051400.1:31262222-31263029 GCF_015228065.2 Penaeus monodon
GCAACAAATCTCCGGCCAGCAGGGTGGTGTTGTAGGTGGAAGGGGGAACCATCTGTACTACAACTCTTTTCCAGATGTAGCTAACAGAGACTGCACCAACTATCATAACCGAAGATACGAGCGAGGTTATAATAATTATGGTTATCATGGGCACTATGATTATTATCCTTCACATCATCACTACAACAATAGTGATGGAAGATATAATCATGGGTACAATAACAGGTACCATAACAACCACAGAAACCACTACAACAACCACTGCCCTCCACATAACACTAAAAATAATAGGGACCAAGGCAAACTGCCAGTGAGTGAACGTGCTGGGACTTTCAGCAGTGAGCGAATAAATACAAACTTCCAGTGGAAGAGTGAAGTGGTGGGAACTCCTAGTGATCTGTTAAATGGGTCAGAGTGGGACAACCTTTCACAGCAAGTTTGGGACACGTTCCAGTGCCACCAGCAGACGGACAAAACCTTTGTTAAGAAGATGAAACTGAAGGATAAGATTTTCAAAGTGATTAGGGTAAGTAGAATAATCTGACTTTTATTACATAATGTTTTTGATTCTTGTTCTTCATTGGGTTTCATTATATATTTGTATGGTTTCATCTTGAGATTTATTTGTAGGGTTGTTCTGCTAATGCTAGATATTAAAGCATTAGGACTGTAAATATTTCAACATGTTTTTATTTTTATGAGGTGCAGATTTAAACGTTGGTACAGTGGCAGATTACCCTGTCATTGTTTTTTGTAAATGAATATCAAGAAATGTGTTATTACTTGTTCATGATCAATTTTTTAAAT
>NC_051400.1:31263996-31264254 GCF_015228065.2 Penaeus monodon
ATCCAGTGAATGGTAGAGTAATCGGTTCCCTCTATATTTCAATTCTTATTTGTTCTTTAGGCATTTCACATGTTGCAAAAAATAAACTGGGGCACGGTACAAAATGTGATTTTTTCACTTAAAAGACAGAAACGTGTTGCTTATTACTAGGGATGGCAGCTAGATTTGTCATTTTTAAAATGAATAATAGCCAAAACCAGAAAGAAAATAAAATTAATGTTTTCAAAGTCTGTGAAGGTTGCCATATAGCAACTCCTC
>NC_051400.1:31264295-31264379 GCF_015228065.2 Penaeus monodon
GTATATGGGGGGGGGCAAAATTCACACTTCAGTTTTCTTTCCATTATTCACAATACAAAGCAAGATCATTGTTAGTGCCATAGA
>NC_051400.1:31264414-31264717 GCF_015228065.2 Penaeus monodon
TCTTTTGATTGAGTTCTGGTTTTGGATTGTTTAGGAATGATTTCATATATGTAGGACTGACTGTTTGTTACCAACAAATTACAGGATTAGGGCATTATAGAAAGGCTAGATATTTTGGAGAATTACAAGATATTAGTTAGTAAATTATGAAATATTGCTTTCATTTTACCCCCAGTTATGTTACTTAGGAAATGTACATATCTAGAACAGAATATCTGTCGGAGATATTTGATAATTTATTTATTTTCTTATTTATGCATATATTTCATAAAAAAATTAATCTGTACAAATAATGCATTTCAG
>NC_051400.1:31265386-31265452 GCF_015228065.2 Penaeus monodon
CTTCCCCCCTCCCTCCCCCTCTCTCTTTCTCTTTTTTCTTTCTGATGATGAAATTACTGGGTAATT
>NC_051400.1:31265546-31265748 GCF_015228065.2 Penaeus monodon
TATATTTACATATCATTCAGGATATTTTCGTGCAATGAAGTATTGCCAATACATGTATTGCTATTGTCATCGCTTTAACTGTCTACAAAGAATTGATATATCAGTCATTTTAGATAATATTCAAATATCAATATAATGGTATCACGTATCACCTGTGTGTATTGTGCCCAACACTGGCTGCCGGTGCTGTATAGGTTTTACA
>NC_051400.1:31266155-31266321 GCF_015228065.2 Penaeus monodon
GTGCTTTTTCTGCTGCCATTTCTTCACTTCATGTTTCATTTTTTTCTTTTTCCTCCCCTTACTTCTTATGTTACCTTTGTTTCTGTCTCCCTTATCTTCTTGTTACTCAGTTTCTTTTCATCTTACCACTCATCTTTTCCACTCTTCCTCCTCTTATTTCTCCTCC
>NC_051400.1:31266364-31266592 GCF_015228065.2 Penaeus monodon
AAACTGTTGAAATAGGATTTAACAGGACCCTATTTATTTCTGTAGCAGGGAATGTTATTCACTTTTCGTAGTATTGAAAGTGTCTTGAGGTACATGTGTAAAGAGGGGGGCAGGGGAAGTTAAGTAACATGTTTTCCCAACTGTGTGTATGTGGTAACAGCTGTATCAGAAACAGCAGGTTGCCCTTTTCGATAATTTTATTTTGTTCACATATAATTTTGTAAAGAG
>NC_051400.1:31268931-31269080 GCF_015228065.2 Penaeus monodon
TGTTATGCAAGTGCTGTAAGTTGTAAGGATAACAAGTGTTTTTTTTTTTTATCTAAGAAAATTTCAAACCTACCTTTTTCAAGTAAGGATTGCAAAAATTCACTCAGGAGAGTTTGAATTATGAAAATTACATGCATTATTAAAACCCT
>NC_051400.1:31270609-31270839 GCF_015228065.2 Penaeus monodon
TTGACTTCATCACTAAGTTACTATGTTATTGGCTAGTTAAAGTGATCAAATTCTTTCATAACCTCTCAACTTTTTTCATAACAGAGTCATTCCATTTACTAAGGATTTTACTGTATTACATTATAAGGATTATCCTAAGTTGACCATGCATTTTTCCTATCTTAATACAATCCATTTTCTCTTTAATATTCTTCCTTATATTTTTTTTGGCTCAGAATAACCCTATATTC
>NC_051400.1:31271200-31271297 GCF_015228065.2 Penaeus monodon
ATTATTCTTAATTCTTTTGAGTTAAATTGAATGACCATTATTACTTCAGCTTTATGTAAAAAAGAGAGTCTAATCACCTATGAGAACTGAAACGTGA
>NC_051400.1:31271341-31271904 GCF_015228065.2 Penaeus monodon
CAAGGGTGCTGATATGCATTTTTTTCAAATGTGTGTGTTTGTATATATATATATATCAGTGTTCTTTGAGGTTAAATATACCTATGTAATTAGTACTGAAGCAGCAATGGTTTAAGCAGAAAATATGGTTTTGAGTCACTGCACCTTTAGGTATACACACACATATGTATTGTACATACAACTTCATATAGTCTGCATCACACACCTTTACAGAACGTCCTACCCATGTGTCGCTTGTTTGTGGTGGGATCCTCTCTGAGTGGCTTTGGTGCTGACAGTAGTGACGTAGACATGTGCCTCATGGTGACGCCCGGGGACCTCGACCAGCGCAGGGAGGCCACAGCCGTTCTCCGCCTGCTACAAAGAGAACTGAACAATTGTGGTATGTGGCTGGGATGTTCACTTTTTGGTCTCTCCTGCTGAGCTTGTAAATTTTTTTTCCAAGATGTGCTTATGTAGATTAGAATGACAAAATGGCTAAGGCCTGTTGAATAAAGTTGAAGATTTCAGTCTTATAATTTCTATTTCTTTGTTCTTTTCATTCTGTGTTGTCCTCTCATATT
>NC_051400.1:31272014-31273242 GCF_015228065.2 Penaeus monodon
TACCTTAAGCCAATGTTTTATTCTGTTGTTCACTTTTGAAAGAGATGTACATGTGTACATTCTATATATAAGTGATCTTATCTATTGGCACTTAAATAAGCATTTTATTTTTTTGTCTGTTGGCATGGAAGTAAACTTTCCACCATTTTTTCTTTCATTCTTTCAAAATACAGTTCATTTCCCTACATTATTCAGACAGTAAATTTTCATCCACACATTCTTTCTTAGGTTTCATTCAGAAGATGGAACTGATCCGTGCTAAAGTTCCCATCCTCAAGTTCAGAGACTCTGACTCAGAAATTGATGTCGATCTCAACTGCAACAATGCTGTAGGGATCCGCAACACTCACCTTCTGAACTCCTATTCTCAGTGTAAGTGATCGTTGCATAACTTGGGTTTTATAAATAGTATTTCTTCATGGGTTCCTGTAAGTGATGAAATATTTTATTTTTATATAATGTTCATTTACAGATAAACTCTAGATATTCCTTTTTCTATTGTCAATGCCTTCAAAACTCAAATGTATAATTTTACAGTGGATTGGCGAGTTCGTCCCCTGGTGCTGGTAGTGAAGCTCTGGGCACACTACCATGATATAAACAATGCCAAGGATATGACCATTTCCTCATATTCTTTAGTCCTCATGGTCATACATTACCTGCAGCGTAAGTATTGTTGCCTGCGTAACCAGGTAGTTGTTATCAGAGGAGTGAATTGGTGAAGTCATAATTAATTATAGTGACAAATCTTGGAGAGTGAGTGAGTGTTATTTGACTTCCATATCTTGAATGAAAAAAGAGAGGGAGGGAGGTCAATCTATGATGACTTTTACTTAAAAAAAAAAAATCATTATCTCTGTGTTACATAAACCCTTTTTACTTACTGAATTTTATAGATATACAAGGTTCATTTATAAATTATTTATGTAAATAGTTCATAGCAATATTTTGTGATGACATTCTCTTGCATGTAGACTTAATACTAATTATTTGAAAATATATATCTTCCCTGACAGATGGAACAGAGCCACCTTTATTGCCATGCCTTCAAAGGCATTTGGTGAAAAATTCCGGCCTAATGCTCATATCCTCAGCTTCCCAGTCACGGAAAAGATGCCCACTTTCACATCTAACAACCATGACAGCTTAGGAAAACTTTTCCATGGGTTCCTGGATTATTTTGCGAATACTTTCACGTAAGTTTGCTCACGTTTAGCCCCTTTTGGTA
>NC_051400.1:31273280-31273577 GCF_015228065.2 Penaeus monodon
TTGTGATAAGGGACGTGGTTAAAAATATTCTTAATTATAATTTTAGATTATTTATCTTCCCATCTAATTGCCTCCACATACATTACTTGCTGAAAAAATTTTTTTAAGATCTTTCTTATTTTTGATACACATTTGCAAGTGTTTAATTGAATTCATAATTTTGTTTGGCTTTATGATTACAGATTTATAGAGGACACAATCTCAGTAAGGACTGGAGGACCATGCCAACGAGTCAGTGCCGTTCTGTCAGGTCTCGCAAGAACGATTCCCGCATGTGGAAATATCTGTGCATTGAAG
>NC_051400.1:31273736-31275996 GCF_015228065.2 Penaeus monodon
TTTTTTTTTTACTATTTCCCTTCATATCCAACAGAACCTTTTGATCTGACCAACACAGCAAGATCTGTTTATGATGGAGAAGTATTTGAAGAGTGAAAAAGGTGTTTGGTGATTCTTTCAAACTCTTGGCCGAATCAAAGGATCTGTCACCATCATGTAAGCTATGAGCTTTGAATGCTTAATTTTTCTGTAGATGGGTCCAGAGTAATAAGCATACTTAGTCTCATTTGTGTATTTCATATATTCATTAACCATAATCTTTGGGACTTCCAAGTTCAGAAAATTTTATAAAAGTGTGGGGAATGAAATATTTTTTACTTACTATATACATAATGACTGTCTTTTCCATTCACAGACCGTTTGTGAAGCCAGTCACCCCAAGTTGAGAGAGAAGGCTGTAAAACTTTACATTTCATGTGCTTTCATGAAGGTTCTTCAAGTGATATAGTTGTGGGTAATGCAGCATCATCTATAGTAACAAGGATTTTTTTTTTTATATATATATACATACTTCCAGATGCTGCTAAGAGGTTGTAAAGGAATAATAAGAATACTTTTTTGTGAAATTATGTAATAGTATTATTAGATATATTCTGCTTATCCCGTGTATTATAGAAATATCAAATTTATTGAGCATAATCCCCATCTAGTAAAGGTTATTAAGTAATAAACTAAGTTTAATAAAGGGATGAGTTTTACATATGAATATTTTGAGTTGTGATTTTGATGCAGTGATATAATTAATAACCCTGTCTGATAGTATTCTCTACAAGAAATGGCAAAAACAGAGCTGTCCAATGTGTAACCTAATTTAATAATACAAGAGCAACTCAGTTATTACCAAACAAGAAAGAATAGAAAAATATTATGATGAGTAGAAAAATATATACATATATTACTCTGTATTTCTGCTGCACTTATAATGCCGTAAAACAGGAGATGCATGTGTTACAGATGAGGCTCAATTACTTGTAAGTGGAATAGTGAATCCCCCTCCCCCCTGACAAGTATTTTATAGTTTCTTGTTTTCAAGATTTGGATTTTTTTTATAATGGAATTATGATCATATGTCACACTAACTGTGACATATTTTAATCACCTCGTTGATTATCTTATTACAGATCACTGATGTTTTGCCTATTCATTATTATTTTGTTCATTACCATTTATTTTTTGAGTACCATAACATTTCTCTGAAGTGCCCAATTGCAGATGTTTAAGGGTGTAGGTAAATTGTGGTAGGTTACATTAAAAAAGGAAAAAAAAAACATATATTAGCATTTGAAATTTAAGGGAAAAGTTTGGTTATTTCCACAGTATTAATCAATTATTTTTAGATGTTTTATTATATTTAACTTTTTTTTTTTATATATAATGAGTCAGTGTTTGTCACTAGAAAACTGGCAGCATTAACATTTATTTAAGCTTATGATATATGCCTCCACTTTGTTGGACTATTTGATATTCGTAATGTCATGACCTTTGTGTGCTTCTTCTTTTGGGTTACTAGATTTGGTTTTGACAGCACTGCTTCATAGTTTTTATATAAAGTAAGAATTTCTTGTTTTAATAATCCATGAACCCAAATCACTTATTTTTCAAAATGAAAGTGACATCGTCACAAACTAGACAAATATATTGACTGCAGATTCAGCCATTAGACCTATGAGTTGGGAATGATCCGTAAATACAAGCACAAAAATGTAGGCAAAAGAAGTTTGTGCTTTGAGGTATTATAAACAGACACACTGACAAAGCTGTCTTTTTCATTCTTTTTCGGTATTTAATTTTTTAGATGTTTGACTGAATTTTGATCCTAAAATTATTACTGAAAGATTATGTTGCAAATATTCATGTGTGTACTTTTACACTTTTTTTTTTTTTTCATAGAAAAGTACTATAATTTGTAGATTCCTTAACCCCCCTCCCCTCTTTTTTCCCCCCCTCACCCCCTTTTTGTTTTGGGGTCTACTCTTCTCTTTTTTATTTCTAAAATTAAAAGCATCTGATTTAGATGTATCTGTCTGGGAGCAACAAAAGGAAGACAAGGTTAGTCGAAATGGGCTCCCGTTCACCTGCCTTCATAGCCTCTGCGCTGTTGTTCTTCCGTCTGACATAGGGACCCCTGCTTGGAGTGGGATCATATCTAGTTGCATTTCAAAATCACTGGTGGAAGGGGAAGATTTATGTCTTTTCTTTTTATGATGTGCATATATTTAACATCTTTGTTAATAAGGATAAAGAATATTAGAGTAAGTGA
>NC_051400.1:31276069-31277311 GCF_015228065.2 Penaeus monodon
TTTCAGTTATCTTGCCTGTGTGATTGTCATATGAATTGCATTGATAAATTGCAGAAGGGATTACTGAAGGTAAATATGAGGTTTATTATATTAGTCATAATCTTAAAAAAATACTGCTTTTGATGCTGTATTTAAAAGAAAAAAATGATATAAGTGCAAATTCCTTTGCGGGTATTAAAAAAAAAAAGATATTAATCCAGTAGTATAACTAACATGGCTGTGGTACTGGACTGTACTTATTTATTTCATATTATAGGCAATATTTGTGTGATATGCTGCTCTGTGTTGTTTGACAATCTGATATGTGATGTGCCTTTCCTTTTATGGCATTTATGGCAGCCTGATGTGTCGTTACTTTTCATTATTTTTTATTGTTCATAATGTATGAGATGGATTCTTAGTGTTTATATGAGGATTGTGTTTACTTGATAATGCCTCTGAAAATAGTATAGTTTGGATGGGGTTTGGGGCGGTCACTTCAGGCTGTTATTGACAAATTTATATTTTACACTTTCTAGGTTCTTTAGATTTATATTTGTGTTTCCATTGAAAATATTTTTTTTTATGACAATGTGTCTTGGCAAGTAAGGTGGCATTATTTGTCTTTTGACTTAGCAAATTATATGCTCCGCTTGTCCTTTTTTCTTCTTTCGCTTTTTTCTTTTTGTATCAGGTTAAAGACGTAAGGAGTAGGTGTGCACCATGTTTGCATTCCATTGTTGCTACTTCAGGTGTAAACACTGTCATGCCTCACATATATACCTCAGGATAAGTGGCCAGAAATGGATCATAACGGGAGGTCCTCAGATTTTTTGGATAGAAGTATGGACACGATACCTATATTGTGGGCTCTTCAGTTTGTTCTGAAATGATGATGGTATGTTTTAGTTGTGTTATCATTGTCGGGGGAGATGAAAAGATCAATTTATAATGGGATATTAATTTATCAGAGGGAAATTGTGTCACATGTAACATGAATACTTGAGAATTATAAGGTAAAGAGTTGTGTGAAGTGCTCGACAGTATGACACTGAAAAAATTTGTCCTTACTAAAGTGTAATTTATCATTACAGCCAAGGCTGGCTTGGGAATTGAAGGTATTTGGTAGGAGAAAAGAGAAGGATACAGATAAAGGATTCATTTTGACAAAGATTAAGCCTGAGTGAAATTGATATAAAGATGTTTTGAAAGTATTGCTAGTATTTTAGGCAAAAAAAAAGTGACTACCATAAAGTTTAATCA
>NC_051400.1:31277386-31278283 GCF_015228065.2 Penaeus monodon
AGGGAAATATTCAAGTTGCTTCTGTGCCCAGTATTTGACTTGATTTAGTTGTCAATAGTCATCTTGGTTTTTGTAGTCTGACTGATATTATTTTTAAGTAAACTTTAAATAAAGGAAATGATGCATTGCTCAGCATATAAACCTTTTTATGATGATTGATAACACAATCCAAAATCTATTGACTCGTGGATGCAAGTGATTGAATGTCCAGGCTTTGATTGATGCACAAGTCTTGGGAATCGATTTTCAGTGACATGCGTATCAACAGCATCTTTTAGCCATAGTCCTTGATCAGGATGTCTTTCAGTTTAACATATGTCTTTGGGATGTTATTTTTATATGAATACTTTACAGTTACTTCAAGTGCCTAAGATTTAACATTTAGAGATGTGTAGTTAAAGAAAAGAAAGTTACTATAATTAGTATTACTGATCAAGAAAACCTCTTCAGGGTTAACGTTTGAGCTTTTGCAGCCACTGCATTTGGTTGCTGGAATATTTGTTTTCCTTAGTTTTTTTGTTTTTTTTGTTTTTTCTCGCTCTTTTTTCCTGAAAAGTGCTAATGAAATTGCAAGGTCCAGTTATTTCCATAAATACTTACAAAGTGTAATTATTTCAATTTTTGTATTTCATTGCCTCTCTTCAAAAATAGTTTTATGATTATTATTATTATTATAATTAAGAAAAAATTATTATTACTTTTTAAAATTCAAATGTTACGATAATTACCATTTTCGTTTTTTCGTGGTTTTCGTATGAACTATTACTATTATTATGTTGATTATAGATGTTATACTGTTATTGTTATTATTTAAGATACTTTGGTTTGTAATTTCCTTGCAACAGACTTCACCCAATGTGGTCCCTTTATACATATTATTGTCACTTGCAGCAGAGG
>NC_051400.1:31278631-31278756 GCF_015228065.2 Penaeus monodon
CATACTCCCAAACCCCTTTGCCTTACCCATACTCCTAATTAAATTTTACTGATATATGAAACATCTCTTGCTGGTTTCTTGATATTACTATTGCAAAAGTTCACAGCTCCCTTTACTATTTTGAA
>NC_051400.1:31278907-31279592 GCF_015228065.2 Penaeus monodon
AATTGAAATTTGAAATGTTGTCATGAACAACTAAAAATATTTCCTCTAGGCTTCCGACAGCAGGAATTTTTGAGGGCTTGCTCGTTCGGAAATGTCCGCGTCGGAAGGGTGTCATTTGCACTGTATGATGATTCCTCACCCACTTTTTTCTCCTAAGCTTTTGGTGTGAGCCACTTGGATTCACACGAGGTCCATCTTGCAGAAGGCATTTACTCGTAGAAAGATTGGGAGATAGCTCGGGAGTGTGTTCTCCCAGGAAGAGACGTTCAAGACATTCCTGTAAGATTGCATTAAGCTGTTGCCAATAGTTATGGTGAATAATGTGATTCCATTATTATAGATAATGGCAGAAAAGTGAAGCTGCTTTGAGCTCACTTTTACCTAGGCCAGGATTTGCATATGTAAATGGCTTTTAGGGTTTAGGTTTGGATTCTGTTTGATGTTTGTATTGATGTTGATAACTTAGAAATGGACCCAGACATTAAAGGTCCAATTTGAAATCATGAAAATGTGTGTACTCACCAATGATAACCTAATATGGTCCATGTAGACTTTATATTAACAACTTACAGTACATGGGATGAATGACAGGTTAACCATAAAGGTGTTTTTTGCACGTTTATCACCATAATTGGTTGAACTTTTGTGCTCTCATGAATTTGTGTGACTGCCATTCATACATCGG
>NC_051400.1:31280632-31281345 GCF_015228065.2 Penaeus monodon
TGCAACCATGGCGTGTTTAGTTCTCAGTTGAAGTCACTTGAAAATTTTTGGTAGCACCTTAGGGGTCCCCAAGTTTTTATCTTCAAGTGCATATTTTTATGAGTTGTTATAAAACGGAGGTAGATATTACATGGTTGATGTTCCCCTCAATTTATAACAGGGTGTGCCTCAGTCACAGAAAAGACGCACATGGCAATATTGTTTATCAAAAAGGGAAAACCAACACGTCTATTTTCATTATGAAAGCCACGTTTGGTTTGGCGCAGTTTAATTTAGACGTTACCCCCTTTTTGTCTCTCTTGCATTGCTCATAGAACGAGACTTATTGCTGTTCTACTTTTTTTTCCAAAGAAGTCTGTGAATGATGCATTCCCTGAATCCCTCTCAAATACGCTGGTAAGTGTTGTGACAGATGACCTCAACCTTGTTAGACAGCAAGGTTGAGGTTTAAGTACACAACACACACCTCTCACAAGTACAAGGTTTTCATCATTTATTTTTTTGGTGCTGAGTTGCCAGATACCGTTGTCTTGCGTTCTTGTAGGCCACAATATGCCTCTACTTACAATAAAGGTAAATTGCATTCTGTGGAGTTTTATTTTTGTAACATTAGTCCTAAAAAAAAAATGAAAACGGTGGTGACCTTGAAAAAATTTATCACAAAACTTGAATATCCTTGAAACACTCCTTTGGTAAATTATTTGCCTTGGATA
>NC_051400.1:31284357-31284869 GCF_015228065.2 Penaeus monodon
CGCCTATTCTGTATACCAGGAACGAGGGATGGAGAGAGAATGACAATGGTGCATGGGATGATTGAAGAAAGGAAATATTGCACATAGCTCTGCAACAGGAAATATACGGGATTAAATCCTTGACCGAATCCCAGAAAGGGTATGCAAAAGGCCCAGGCACAGTAGGATCTCTCTGCTCTTCCTCTGGCGAACAAAAGGGCTCGTCCCTTCAAAACCCGTTCAAAATGCGTCTTGAATTTACAACAGGAGACAAGGAAAGATAGATATTCTGTACAGATAATCCACAAGAGCTGGGGCGTGAAATACCGACCCTTAACATTGGTTTGGTTAGTTATATAAGCCTCTCCCCTCATCTGCACAGTATATGTCTGAAATGACGGATTCTATGCATTAATATTTTAGGTAGTTGGTTTTTCACATGACTAGCTTCAAGGAAATTCTATTGGTGAAGGAAATATGCTAGGTCACGTCACTTTAAATGCATTCAGGGTAATACGAAAAGAAAAAATCTC
>NC_051400.1:31285759-31285892 GCF_015228065.2 Penaeus monodon
ATAAACGATGTTCTGAAACCGTTGATGATGAACGCAATGTTTATATTATTCTCATTCTAATTTCGATTATCAATCATTCCCTTCTCCCCCTGTGGCTGGGTGTTTTTCGCTGTTTACCCGATATTCTCAAAAT
>NC_051400.1:31286844-31286950 GCF_015228065.2 Penaeus monodon
GTGAATCCTTAATCAAAGAGACCGCAGAGTTTATTCTTAGTTTGGCAGCAGTTATCCTTTGGTCGATTTTATTGTAACGACGGTGACGGTCATCTTGGTCCTACAA
>NC_051400.1:31288746-31288927 GCF_015228065.2 Penaeus monodon
TTTTTTATCGCAATGAATGTGCAGTATACACAAAAGAAAAAGAATTTAAGTCAATATAAGAGGACGAAAATAATATGATCCCAATATCAAGCTGACTCCGACACTGTTTAAAGCTTGAGGGATGGGAAACAAACAATCTTTATCGGTTTTATCTTCGGCAGAATATGTATTGTCAACAATG
>NC_051400.1:31289348-31289877 GCF_015228065.2 Penaeus monodon
GTATCATGTAATTCTTTGATATGATGAAATGTTGTTACTCTTGTAATTATTGCTTGATTTGTCGATTATCTTGTCCTTATTAAAACACACACACAATAAACACAGACATAGGAAATGGAATTCAGCTTTTTTTATTTTCTGAAAAGCCAAGGTATTATAAAAATGCCTTTTTTGAAATCGTTAAGTTTTAATTGTATTGTTCCTCTCCAAGGTCCAGACTGAGAAAAAATAACGGATATTGATTGGCTGGTCGAAATGAGAAAAAAACATAGGTAATTCGTCTTTTATGAATATAATTTTGCGGTAGTGACTAATACAGTCAACAGAATTAGGAGTTTTGTCAAAAATACTCAAACATTACTCAAAACATTAATTACGGCAGAATAACCGATATATCAAAGGGGAAGTATTAAAATTATCGGTATCATTTAAAATCCTTATCAATATCACCAAGGAATTAGGATTATCAGCTAGACCGAAAAAAAATAAAAATCTACGGATTGGTTCTTCGCTCTTCACTTTCTAAATG
>NC_051400.1:31291444-31291750 GCF_015228065.2 Penaeus monodon
TACTTTGAATACGCTTACTGTAAAAACATTCAGTGCATGGGCGATAAGGAGTCTCTTGACTGGTCTAGAGAATCCAAGACTTTTTTTTTCTTTCTTTTGGCAAGTAGAAAACATGAGCATTTCTTCTGAAGTCCGGTAGGGAGAATTTCCATGGCCTTGCATAAGTTACAGGACGTGAAGTGCTGTGATTATTTTTTTTAGCTGCGAAATTTCCTTGCGTTTTACACCAGGACCAATGGCAGAAAGAGTGATGTATAATGAGCATTAAGTCTTTGTAAGACTTAAGTCTTTGAGTACATTAAAGAT
>NC_051400.1:31291776-31292948 GCF_015228065.2 Penaeus monodon
TATCGATGAGTCAGTTAATCAATCTTTCTTGTGTTATGGAACGAAAGGCAAATTATATTGCTAATAACATTTATTTAATGATGATATTTAATAATGCCTTTCAATTTATTCCATCTTTCATGTGTTATGAAACTTTGCAATGTCGCTCAACTTGAAGAAAACCAAAGTACTCTTTATATCGACTCACCAACGGGAATCAATTCAAGCTTGAAATTCACCTAAAAGGGTTTATTATCACATATTTGATAAAAAGGGTAAAACTGGTGCCTTGTATAAAATGAGAACATACACTAAAAGAACAAATTTTTCAGTACTGATCTAATTGATAATTTCAGTGATATTCAAAAGTTACAGAATGAAACCCAAATCTAAAATATATATTGAGAAAACACACCATACCCACAAAAAAAAAAACAAAATGTTAGGATTTGTACAATAATATTTGGGTATTTCTTACAACACTGATGTTAAATTATCATCAACGCCTTTACTTAAGGAGACGCAGTGGTGCATTGGTAAGACGCGTGACTTTGAGTCGAGTTCCCGCGTTCGATCCCAGTCATGCCAAGTGACGGTGTGGTTTCACGTAGGTACATTGTTGTCATACCTTTTGTGTGTTTTCTTTTATATGTTTTATCGTTTGATGTCAATAATTGTAATGAAAGAAAAAAATATATATAACGTTAACATCGCTTATATAGAAAAATATTTACATTATCTATTGCCATTTCTTAAACGGCAGAAGCCACAGCATTCTCAAGCCTAACACTGCCATTTCTGAAACGACAGAAGCCACGGGCGTTTTCAAGCCTAAAAATCAGCACCTTTGCTTTTGCTAAAAGGTTGTGGAACGACGAATGCGGTACGGAAAAGAGGAAAAAGAGCGAAAATAGAAAAGTAACATGAAACTGGAAGCAAAGAAAGAATGAACGATTTATACATTTGTATATTTTTCATTTATTTATATTTTTTACATCGGGATATACAGATGGATAAGAACTAAGTGAAATGTATATGACAATTTTAATTGTAAAAATATTCCTTCCCAAAGGCTTGTCACTGTATTATTTTTATAAAGCAAAGTTTTCATGATTTCATAACTAATGTGTATCACATTTTCTCTTTTTTTAGGTTGGCAGTGATAAGGAGTTGGAATATTGGACTGATGGAAT
>NC_051400.1:31293123-31294054 GCF_015228065.2 Penaeus monodon
TTGATTAGTAATGATTATTATGCGCATCATAATCATTTATTTATCAGAGAAATCTTTCGACGTCACTGATAGGACCCTTACCGCTTGCTTTTCAAGATGAAGTAATATGTATCTTATCAGCATCACTCGCGATATTATAGCATCATCAGAATTGAGAATTTTGTGAGCGAGACAAAGGCGATTCTTGCATGGCGGATCAGGAGATAGTTCCTGTGACTGGTTTTGTGAATAAAAAGGTCTATTTTAATATGCAGAAAATGACAGGATACACTCGAACCCTGAGCAACAAGCTGATGCGAAATTTCATAACGACTTGCAAAGGATCAGCGATAGAGTAGTGAAAGAGGATGGTCAAAATATGGCATCGTCACTGAAGTTTTCGGATGACGCATATAACCTACAAAACACAGACACATGCAAAGCTTACAAAGCCCGTCCACATGAATATGTGAATACGATATCTCTGACTGCATAGATACATACTTGACATTAAAGTCAATTATGTAAATGTGTTCGACCTTCAACATTTTGAATAGCATCTGTTTTCTCGAAAAGGGCAAAATTGCCCTTGGCGGAAAAGTTAAAACAAAAATATATAAATGCACTAGAGAAAATTAGTAATAACAATTAATCAGAAAGGACAATGGCAATGGAAAACCAACAGCTTCATCGCAAACGAGACTCCCGCCAGTGGAATGCCAACGCCTTTCAGTCCATCCGAGGCATTATTTTCGCTCTGTCATAGATCTATACACTTAGACACAAGAAAATTCTCTCCACGTACGGTGGATCTGTGATTTTGACAGAATATCCCCTACTGTCTGATTTATAGAGGTAAATGATAGCGTACAGACTTTCGCTCAACAGGAAGAAAGGCAAATCGGGCTGAACATCAAGTCATCGAGACTTATCAAAAACTTCCTTTTCCCTT
>NC_051400.1:31294198-31295189 GCF_015228065.2 Penaeus monodon
ATGAAAACTCTTTCAAATCCTAAGGCAAACTATATCGCTCAGTCATCAAGACTGCTAACTAAAAGAATCCAATATACCTCAAAGTATTGGTGTTAAATTTAAATTGCAATGCTCCTTTATGATCAAAACACGTGGCGCACTGGTGGGAAACGCGTGACTTCTACTTAAAAAGCCCCGCGTTCGACCCCAGTCATGCCGAGTGGACGCTGTGGTTTCAACGCAGGTACCCTGTTGTAATGAAATTTTTATCTTGCTTCTTTTATAATATTTATAATGTGGTGTCCAATTATTACAATAACAATTAAATAAAACATCCAAACCAGTTATATAACATCAAATGCAATTTGTTCGGGAACTTTATGTGAAACCTTAAGAATTAATGACAAAAATTGCGTATCTCCTATTTCTCTTTAGTTATTTTGCGTGTCTTACACTCACAAAGGAGTTATCAACTAGCTAATTTATTTATCGTAGTCGGCAATATGACCTTTCTTAGTAGCAGCTGGCATCAACAGTCGCCTTCGCAATTTGCTTTATGAAAAACCCTACTTCACGATAAATACAATACGTTTTTCCTGCATTTTTTCCATTATTATATTAAGATGGACTGAAGTAAGTAAAATATAGAAAAACAACAAGGAATGTATATAAAATATATATAACAATAAAAATAAGAAACGTTTTTTTAAGCCAGCACCTATCATTCATTCCTCATTTCTTAGCAGGAAAACTCATGTCATTTTCAAGCCTAAAAGTCGGCTCTTTCGCTTATGCCTTTAAAAGATGGTAGTGACACGGCGAATGAGACCTGAAACAGAAAGGAAATAAGGAAGGAACTTGAGGCAAAGAAAGGAGGCAAAGAAAGAGCGTCCTTTTCATATCTTATAGCAATACATTTAGTTCCTAATTGCACATCGTTGATAATTTTACCAAAGCTAAAATTCAATGCTTATTTTCACTACCAACAATAAGAGCCCGCAGTAGGACGACC
>NC_051400.1:31295289-31295948 GCF_015228065.2 Penaeus monodon
GTTTTGCTTTCATCATCAAAACAATGCGTATGTAAGAACCACAAATTGAAGCAGAATAATGAATCTGTCATAATGATTAGATAGATCATCATCAATTACCTGTACAGTGGGCGTTGCCTTTTGCCAATGCAAAATATGGTTCTAGGAGGCGGATGATTCTCAAGAAATGTGAGATTACTTCAAGACGCGTTTTTGGAGTAGGGGAAGGGGGGAGGGGGTCCTCGATCCCCATGGGCGATTCTTTTCACCTCCACTGACAGCATATGACTCGTTCCGCCACTGAAGGCAGCGGGCAGGAAGGATGGTTAGAAAAAAATGCTTGGGTAGGGAGGAAGAGTGACAGTGAGAAATGGATTGTGAGGATGTGTGTGGGTCGTGAGTAAGTGTGTGGGTTGTGAGAAAGTTCGTGGGTTGTAAGTGTGTGGGTTGTAAGGAAATGTGTAGGGTGTGAGGAAGTGTGTGGCTTGTAAGGAAGTGTGTGGCTTGTGACTGTATGAGTGATATTGATAAACAGATTTTTTTGAGTAAATATATTCATAAAATTACAAGAAAGTGTATAAGTAAATCTATCTGTGTGTTTATGTATAAATGTCTCGGTGTTTGAGTAGATATATGAATAAATGATTTATGAAAACTGTAAAAAGTATTCCGAATGTCAT
>NC_051400.1:31296166-31296438 GCF_015228065.2 Penaeus monodon
GTAACTATGTCGCTCGGCTACCTAAGAAAGACTCGTCCGCGATTTAGGGATAGACGATGCAGGTGGATGACAGGAGACGGGTGAGGGAGGCAAGTGACACAGGGAGTCATATCTCGCAGATGAGCAGGAAGGAAGGTCGCACAGGTGACGTCTAAGGTCGGCGGTCTAGGAGCTTGTTCGCACAGGTCGGCGGTGGGCTTCAGCACGGGCTTCTGGCTCTGAGGACAACAAACGGGAACAACAGTATCATGTCTTGGCGACAGAAGACATAA
>NC_051400.1:31296511-31297033 GCF_015228065.2 Penaeus monodon
TAGATTCGGAATAGAGAGTTAATTGCAACATTTACCTGAGAGATTGAAGGCAGTAATAAACAATCGAGATTGCAGGATAAAATCTCGAGGAAATTACGAGTTTACAGAGTCATGCCAAATTCAGGAATGGTTCTCCACGAAAGTAATATGTAGAATTCTTATGCAAGAGCACAGGACAACAGATGTTCCTATGAATGTGAGGGTAGAAAAATCATAGGGAAATGAAAGTAAAATGCAGGACTGATAGGAAATTGATTAAGAGTAGTTGCATGCTAGGATACAGGAATGATTTTTCCTATGGAAATAATTATTGAAAACATGCAAACAAACGCAGGAGAGATTACCCTATGAAATAATAGTTTCTAATGAATGAACTGGAATTCAGCATCGTGTGGATTCACAAATCATCAACTACCTAGATTAACAAGAAAACGAATCAAGGTAGACAGAACTACAGAGGAATGAGGGTACCTAGGAGGGTAAAGTCGGGCTAACCGCAGGGCTTGAGGCGCACGCAGAGTG
>NC_051400.1:31297320-31297600 GCF_015228065.2 Penaeus monodon
GAAGGACTGGTGTGGCATTAACTTTATAGTCATTTGCCTCAAGCTAAACTTAAAATAATTCAAATTTCTCATTACATATAGGGAAGTCTCTGTTAGCGCGGTCGCCTCTAAAGCGACAGACTCGGGCTCAATCCCCGACGGAGGCAAGGCTGTGACATCTCCATTTTTTGCTTGTTTTTGTCTCCATATTCATCTGTCTACCATCTACGTTTCTGTGTCTTCCATTTTACTTAGTAACTCATTCAACTTAGCTAACAGTGTCAAGGAATATCGAGAGGCT
>NC_051400.1:31299224-31299705 GCF_015228065.2 Penaeus monodon
TTTCTCACACGAAGTAATAAGTGGCCATCACGAGATAAATAGACAATTCGACCTGGTTACTCCAACAGTTCTCCATCCACAAGAAGCCGTCTTCTGCTTCCAAACTCACCAGAATCTCCCATTTGATATCCCTCGAGAAAAGAGATCTATTTGTTGTGCTGATTTAGTTCAAAAATGGCGCCTCTGCCTCGGGTATTTCGTCGACTTGATTCTCACAGACCGTCGACTTCGTAGATTTGTTCTAAAGAAATCACTGAAATGTATAGAAATGTAAAAAAATGATGCGCAGGCGAGCAAGCTGGTTTCTCGGCCACCGCGCCCTTTTTGTGGATAAATAGACAATAATGATTGATAAAATAATAATAGAGAGAAAAAAAATGGGTGTGATGTTTTTAAGTGACATTTAGAGGATGCTGGTAAGAGGGGATGAGAATATGATAAAAAGAACAGCAGCCATAATACAGATGGGAACGGATTGTTT
>NC_051400.1:31299912-31300251 GCF_015228065.2 Penaeus monodon
GGAAAAGCAAAAAGAAACAAAACGGTGTCTGAGATTTCTCTCTATTCTTCAAAAGTTGTGTCCATTCTGATAATTGATGAAAAGGTCATAGCAGTTTATAAACGAAGAATATATGATCCCCTGTGTCACCCTGATGATGGTCATAATTGAAAAAAAAAAACTTGATAGCAAGGATATTTCCATTCTTCATATCTTTGTCATTATCATCCATTGTTACAGATATGCGCATCGTTATTGTTATTAATAATACGGAATTATAATTTTCCTAATTTGGTTTTTCATTTGCTTTTTCAAATGTTGTATTTCATCTCGTAATATTTGTTATGGAAATGTGTGTTA
>NC_051400.1:31300897-31301047 GCF_015228065.2 Penaeus monodon
AGCAGGTTGGCAATTCCTTTTTACCAAAGAGTTTTATTTTCAGCCTCTCGTTTTGCCTCACGTCACAGTAATTAACATCAAGATCCCACTTCCTTCTGCGTCCTTTCCTGTTTCTCTCGCCATCTGCCATTCCCTCGTGGCTCCCGTGTT
>NC_051400.1:31301162-31301245 GCF_015228065.2 Penaeus monodon
GCTCTCTCTCTCTCTCCAATAGTTCAAATGAAAGTTCAGATGATATAAATAACTTTTATCTGTTTAATTGAAACTGAACTGAC
>NC_051400.1:31301618-31301728 GCF_015228065.2 Penaeus monodon
TATTATTTTTTCCTGTTTTATTTGTCTGAGATATTATTTCTCTCTCTCATTCTTGTTTTTCTTCTATATTCTTGGTCTTCCTTTTTCACTATTACTAATTTGCTCATTTT
>NC_051400.1:31302074-31302276 GCF_015228065.2 Penaeus monodon
GAGGAATCGGATGGGGATTTCAACGCATTTTAGGGAGAGGCTTAATGACCGATCTGTTGGTGAGCAGTTTTTTCACTCTATAAACTTTTTTTGATGTTTTGTTATACACCATAACAAATATAAACGAAAGCCGAAAAGGGATTAGAAATTGTGTGGCATGAAAATCGGCAGTTGACGTCTGGCGTCTAAGAAAATACAAGCA
>NC_051400.1:31303239-31303393 GCF_015228065.2 Penaeus monodon
TATTTTAATTTTGTATTTTATCTTCCGGAGAGCAAGGCGACTGGGAATAAAGGTATGTTATAAGATCAATATAAATAGAAAATAAAAACGGATTTGAACTCTTCCCTCCGTCACACCAGAGGTTTGAAACGATCGGGATAATTTCATTTCAGCA
>NC_051400.1:31303662-31303946 GCF_015228065.2 Penaeus monodon
AAAAAGATAAATCTGAAATCAGAAATCCTGCTCCGTCCGACCCAGTTGAAGTCTACGTTAACAGAAAAATACACAAAGGGGTAAATGTTCCCTTGTGTGCAAAATGAAGACGGAGAGCTATGACTGGTCGTGTGCTTCAGGAAGATGATAAAATCGATTGTCTAGCGACTGATGTATTGATATAACGCGGTAGTTTGAGGAATCGGGTGGGGACTTTAACGCGTTTTAGGGAGAGGCTTAATGACCGATCTGTTGGTGGGCAGTTCTTTCACTCGATAGACTTT
>NC_051400.1:31304247-31304990 GCF_015228065.2 Penaeus monodon
CTCAAATTGTTGACATTTTCAGTATATAATTTATAAGATGATTTATGTACCATAAACGCTAATTAGGATGTCATTCTGAGTGCCACTCCCCCTTGCTCTCCTCAAGGCCCTACAAAAGACTGCCTGGGCTAGTTACGAGGGGCCTGTGACGTCTGGACAACATGACTCCATACCCAGCTCTGATTAGTTAGCATGCTTTAGTCGAATATTGCAGCACACGATAACACTTTCAGTCCTTTTTCAGCCCTTCTAAGGAAGTGTGCTTGTATGCGCATTGAAAAAGGCTAATTCTGAAGGAATCACCAACGTAAAGAGCACAAATACAGCCATGATGTTTACAAATGGATGGTGAAAAATAAACAAAAAACAGTGATAATGATAATAGTGATCGGGATAATAAGGCGATGAAACAAGTGAGAAAGAAAGAGAAATAAAAATAGAAAATCTATAATCAAATAATGATAATGATAAATATTATAACCTCAATAACAACGATAAAGACGATGAGATATGTTAGACTGACAATAACAAATGAGAAAGAAAAAATATTAATGACAAAGGAAAATCTATAATCAAATAATGATAAGGAAATTATTAAAACATCATTGACATTGATGGAAACGATGGTGTCTGTAAGAACTGCAATAGCAAATGAGAAAAAGAAAACAGAAATACCAATGAAATATCTATAATCTGCTAGTGAAAGTGATAATTATGATCATATTAATGACAACGATAATGGC
>NC_051400.1:31306022-31306195 GCF_015228065.2 Penaeus monodon
CATCTTTTCCTTTTTTCTCTCTATATTTATTATCTATGTAAGTATTATCTCTCTTTTATCCTGGAGTTGTACTAATCGTCATAACCGCAATCATTTATTCATATAACATACTTCAAGATCCAAATAATCACAAATTTTATTCGCAATTCGCCTTGGTCTCTCGAAGATAAAAT
>NC_051400.1:31307688-31308053 GCF_015228065.2 Penaeus monodon
TTTTCGATGAAAATGATCCTTTTGTGTTAGAACATTAGGATGCTTCCCACGAGCGCCTTCCGCTTCATTATTTTCCTGTCAAAAACGTTTAAGTCTACGGATAAAAGTCAACTCTCAATTTTCATGCCTCATGTCTTGAAATCTGGTTTTGGCTTGTGCTTATATTTTTATGGTGTACAGTATAGTATAAAACAGTCAACGTATTTCCAGCGTAAGAACTGCGAACAAGCAGACCATTCTATAAGCCTTTGCCTAAAATGCGTTGAAATCGCCAGCCGACTCCTCTAACTACTGCTATAACAATGAAATTGGTCGTAAACTTATCGTTCTATCATCTCCCTAAGGGAAGACAAGATAATAGCGTT
>NC_051400.1:31308366-31308833 GCF_015228065.2 Penaeus monodon
TCATCACTATTGTCATTTATACCGATTAGACCATTATGATTTTTATCAGTAATTATCATAGTAATCAATTCCCACCTGCATTATGTCCGCTGCTTTTTTTATCATATTCTTACCATCGTTATCATCATCTTAATATCATTACCAAATTATCATCAACCATCTTTTCCTTTTTTCTCTCTTTCTCTCTGTATCTTTCTCTTTGTCTGTTTACCTGTACCTCTATCATTATCGGTGATTTATCAACAGCATTATATCATTATCAGTGTTATTATTATCTTTCTTATTCTTATAATAACACTTTACTATCATCGTCATTCCCGGTGGCAGAAGAAACATTAAACGTAATGTGTTTCTTATCGCTATCATTTTCTTGATTATCATCACTATTTCTCCTTCATCATTAGTCTTCTCTTGGATGTATCTGAGTTATTAGCAGTTATCGTTATCATTATATTTAATGCGTATGT
>NC_051400.1:31308984-31309099 GCF_015228065.2 Penaeus monodon
GTATGTTGTGTACGATATCATTATTATTTGATACTATTACTGCTCTTTGGTTTGCTGTTATTATCAAGAATATTTTATCAATCTCGTTATTTCTATCATGATCATCGCTTGCATC
>NC_051400.1:31309168-31309314 GCF_015228065.2 Penaeus monodon
CTTTTATCCTGGCGTTGGTCTCATCATCATAACCGCAATCATTTATTTACATAATTTCTCTCATAACATACTTTAAAATCGAAATTATCACAAATTTTATTCCCAATCGCCTTTGCTCAGACATTGTCATTGCCCACGGCTTTGGG
>NC_051400.1:31309709-31310144 GCF_015228065.2 Penaeus monodon
ACAACGATGCCGTTTTATTTTATTATTAATTGTAACATCTTCATTTCGTAAGTAGATACTTTCCGTATAATCTTACATAAAGGAGATTTTGTTTCTGCATAAAAGAATACAAGAGTAATACCATCATAATATCGAGTATTTACAGTAACTAACAAATTTCTTACAGTAACTAACAATTTTTCAAAAACAACAACGTTACCGCATAAACTGCGCACGAAACTTTTTGAAACTTTATTGTACACCACATGCGCGTGACAATTCTCACAAGAGCCAATAGTATTTCAGGAAATAGTATAAACCAGTCACATGCCACCATTTCTGACACGCATATGTATAGTGGGCAAGGAAAGCAAATGTACCAAATCTTTGCATAAAACGGATCTCAGGTGTTATATCTGATTAAAAAAAAAGGATAACGCTACAGAATTCCTGAGA
>NC_051400.1:31310217-31311948 GCF_015228065.2 Penaeus monodon
TATGTGGTATTGTGACAGATGGAGAAAAATCGCAAAGACGAAACGGCGAAGAAGTTGCGTTTTCTCGACCAGCGATTACACAGGCATGTTTCTGCAGGGGACACATTTGGAACCTTTTAAAACCATTTTGTTTGTGAATAATCGGCTGCAAAAATATTAGGATCATGCTCAAGTTATTGAATGTATTGGTATGCCTAAGCCAATTAGCGTAGATTGGAGGAGTTTTTGTTCTGAAGTAACCGAAAATTGGTTACAAAATCAAAATTCAGTAGGAGGTGCCTGTGTTATCATTGAGATCGACGAGACGCTGCTCGTGCGCTGAAAATACAATAGGGGCAGACAGTTGAGGGTATTGACGTTAGTAAAAAGGTATACGTTGTGCCATTGCTTGGCACTGACCACAGTGCCGACACGCCCATACCTCTAATTAAGAAATATATAAAACCAAACAGTGTAATATACAGTGATGGATGGGCTGCCTACCGTAACCTACATCATGGTTACAAACATCTAAGTATTAATCATTCTGAAAACTTTGTAGACCCACACGACCCACAAATATACACACAGAACAATGAAAGGTTGTGGAGAGACATGAAGGAGTGGGTCAAGCGGCCAGGTATTAAAAGTGAATACATCCCACAATACCTGGCGCGCTATTTATTCACGAAAAATCACGAAAACTCTCTCACGCATTCCTTTTTCAACAAGCGGCAGAATTACCCTGCCGCAAGGTGGGAGAGAAAGGACTCAGCCCTTACCAGCCCTAGTTCCTCTTCACGAGGATAGCTCTTCCGAGAGCGAATAAAATTCACAATTATCTGATTATTTATATGCAATTAAAACAATAAAAATGTACATCTTGCGTAAATTAACACAAATACCATTTCTTCGCGCACATAAAAACAAAATTCTTCTAAAATAATGATACTAAAGGATTAATGTCTGAAACACTAAGACAAGGACACCACGTATAACGACCAATTATTGACAACTTAGCGATTATACGGTGTTACAAACTGCGACAATTTTTTTCCTGCCCTCGCCCATGAAAAACGTCCAGTGCGTGTCTGTCCGCTGCCAAAATAAGTGTACATGTGTAGAAAAAAATATCATAAAGAAAGCCAGCTTGCGAAATACACCTATCGCTGGAAATATTACCATTTGAGGACGACGTATTATGGTGAAACGTAATAACGGAGACACGACGTTATAAGGCTAGTAAAATTTAAGTAACGTTTAACGAGGACCGCAAAATCTACATATTTATTGCACGAAATTCATTTCAAGTAATAAGCAAATTCATCCAATAAAAAAGTCATACTTCTGACAGGACAATAATACACGCAGTATTACAAAAAAAAATATTACCGATTTGGCTATTGCAATCGTTTGCAACAGCCAAATCGCATGACAAGGTGCGCCGTGACAGCGCGCGACGAAATCAGGCTAAAGCATTCGTAGTTACGTGGGACAAGCATCATTTTTTGCTTCACGGCATGAAGTGCGGCCACGGCCTCCGAAGTATTTTTGGCTCAGGCAGAGGTCAATAAATTTCATCTCACATCTTAAGGTAAGTATAAGTATTGAACTGTTACCATATTTGACGACAATCATTACTAAAGTTTGCAAGCTCTGTTACTAATATATTCAGAGTTTGTTGTTTGATACATTCGCGAAGACTGCGTGTGCCACAACGAGTGCGCGACACGTAACTTTCAATGGCGTATT
>NC_051400.1:31311982-31312490 GCF_015228065.2 Penaeus monodon
GCTAACGCAATCAATTAACAAAATACCGTTGCTATTTGTGGAACAATTAATAAAGCCTTATGTATAAATTTGATACGGTCATCAGGAAACTTTTAAAACGCATTTTTATATTAAAATTTTGCTTTTGTCCAATCATGAGTTAATGCATTTGCATTGTGCGTCAATCAGGCAAAACATAACCCCAGATTTAATTGTATTCCGCCGTATATGTGAAATATGACTCCCACTCCCGTAGAGTTTCGGCAAACCCGATTTAAATATATTTTCGTGCTTTGGTTCTGTTTTTACCGTTTATAAATCATGCAGATTCCTCCCCAAAATACAGTGCGAAGCCGACTCTTACGCATTTTATCAACTTTGCCGTCGGGGAATACAAGTTCCGCTACTCATCAACGAGTCAAATGCGACGGAAAAGAACAGCACATCAGCGTTAAACCACAAAGGAGGATTCCAGCCCAAAAATAATTGTTTCGGAAGTCGAAGGCTGATTGAAACTTGAAATTTACCC
>NC_051400.1:31313034-31313284 GCF_015228065.2 Penaeus monodon
ATAGCTCAACATCTTAGCTCAACATCTTGCTTGCATTTAGCCATCTGGTCATCGTGTTATCTATCAGCCTGTCAATGTCTCTGTTTCAATGTCAATTTACTTCCAATTTTACAGTAGACCATTCTGTAAGCCTCTCCCTAAAATGCGTTGAAATCTCCAGCCGACTCCTCGAACTACCGTGCCATAACGCTGGAATCAGTCGTAAGCTTATTAATTCTATCATTTCCCTAAGAGAGAGTGGGGGGAGAGA
>NC_051400.1:31313672-31313894 GCF_015228065.2 Penaeus monodon
TCTGACGACTGAAGATTTACGTCTTTTTAAGATATGGCAGAAGAAGCGTTAAACGCAATGTGTTTCTTATCGCTGTTATTTTTCTGATGATCATCATTATTTTTCTTTTATCATCAGTCTTCTCTTTGATGTGTCTGATTATCATGGTTATTAGTTGTTATTCTTATCACTACATTCAATGCGTATGTTGTGAACGATATCACTATTATTTAATACTATTAC
>NC_051400.1:31313911-31314025 GCF_015228065.2 Penaeus monodon
GTGTGTGTTATCATAACACGCTGTCTGGCGGCGCTCGCTGACCAGCATTTCAGGAGATTTGTTCTTATTTCAAAACTGTGTTCGAATATTATTTCACTTTTTCCAGCATTGTAA
>NC_051400.1:31314088-31314282 GCF_015228065.2 Penaeus monodon
GATATTATTATCATCTTTAATATCCTTATCATCATATCTTCACTACCGTTATCATTCCCAAAGACTGAAAAATTGCGTCTTTTTAAGGCTATGGCAGAGGAAGCACTAAACGCCATGTAGGTGTTTTCTTATCGCTGTTACGTTCTCTGTTATCATCATTATTTCTCTTTTATCATCTTCTCTTGGATGTGTCG
>NC_051400.1:31315121-31315235 GCF_015228065.2 Penaeus monodon
AGATTGTCTCTTTTCATCATGAGCGATCATGATAACCATAATCATTTATTTATATAATTTCTTTTATAACATACATTTATTCCCAATTACCTTGCTCTCCGGAAGATAAAATAT
>NC_051400.1:31315978-31316248 GCF_015228065.2 Penaeus monodon
TGCTTGTATTTTCTTCCTTTTCTGAAGTCTACGGAAAAGACGCCAGACGTCAACTGCCGATTTTCATGCCACACAATTTCTAATCCCTTTTTGGCTTTCGTTTATATTTGTTATGGTGTATGACAAAACATCAAAACAATCGAAGTTTATCGAGTGAAAAAAATGCTCACCAACAGATTGGTCATTAAGCCTCTCCCTAAAATGCGTTGAAATCCCCACTCGATTCCTCAGACAGACATAGACACATAAATAGCAATATGTGTATATGTA
>NC_051400.1:31316845-31316966 GCF_015228065.2 Penaeus monodon
AGACAGGAAAGTATAATAACGCTAGGAATGGTAATAATGACAAGAGTTGGAAATTAAGATAATGCCAGTGATAAAGGAGATAACAAGAGACTCGTGTTGGTATTTGGCTTTGAGTTCCATC
>NC_051400.1:31317223-31317364 GCF_015228065.2 Penaeus monodon
TCGCACTAGCAAAATTATAATTCTGTGATATTAATAACAATAAGGATGCGCATATCTGTAACAATGGATGATAATGACAAAGATATGAGTAATGGCAATATCCGAGATACCATTTATTCAAATTATGATAATTAGCAGAGT
>NC_051400.1:31317536-31317783 GCF_015228065.2 Penaeus monodon
CTTACTGAAGTAATCGCAGCCACGAATGCTGATAACAACAATGACGAAATTGCTGAAGGCGATAATAATTACCATAATGACTACTAATGACAAGGAGTCGGAGGGAGATTTCAACGCTATCCAAGGAATAATTACTTATGGAGCAGGATGTCCCTGATGCCATTGTGTCACATTGCACTTATGATCTTTTCACTATATTAAGATCTGCAATTGTTTTCTTATATTAAGGTTATTTATATGCTGTTAT
>NC_051400.1:31319060-31319404 GCF_015228065.2 Penaeus monodon
TGATTACGCTTAACCTTTTACATGGAATCCGATGATCGTTTTATTTGAAATCACGCGATTACACAGATAAAAAAATACCTTGAGATCAGCGGATACGTCATGCAACATTTCATCTGACTGCAAATGCATTTCATTGATCATCCTGCGGTGCTGAGGAATTCGACATTAGTTCCTTCTATCTTGAGGAAGATCGTTTATCAATAAAGGTGATGTGTTATGAGTTTTAAATGAATCTATTACCAAAAAAAAAACAATGAAGTCGACGATTTGTGAAAGCAAGTCGACTAAATATCCACGGGATGGATATCATCGTGTGCTATTTGGAAATTTTGCTTTAATAACGT
>NC_051400.1:31319749-31319832 GCF_015228065.2 Penaeus monodon
TTTCGCAAGATAAAGGGAACGGATGTTGAAATCCCCGCCACAAAAGGATGATAATGTCTGAAGTGTATTTGCAGTGAGGTAAG
>NC_051400.1:31320760-31320888 GCF_015228065.2 Penaeus monodon
TCTTGGCTGATCATAGATCATTCACGATTTTTGTCGCTGTTGCCTTTGCATTAATGTACGCGAGTCCAAGACTGAAAATTTTGCCTTCATTCAAACTACACTAAAATGCGTTATCTTTCCCTGATATT
>NC_051400.1:31320922-31321089 GCF_015228065.2 Penaeus monodon
CAAATTATTTAAATTTTGAGAAATGCATTCATTATATACACTGTGTATAGGCCTCCGCTGGAAGAGGCCAAGGAACTACGCCTCGCTGGTCCGCGGAACAGTTCACAGAATACTCAAGGGGGGCCGCCCACCCCTTCTTGGATCCGCCCTTGGGTGGGCTATGCAAA
>NC_051400.1:31321175-31321570 GCF_015228065.2 Penaeus monodon
AGGTACAGAAAATAAAACTAGGATAAGCAGACAGGAAGAAGGTCTTGGCAATTTTTACAGACGGAAACTTGTAGGCAAGAAATGGGCAGAGATGTTTTTTAAAAAGTTTTTTTTTTTATGTTTAGAGGATTGAAAGTTTAACGTATCCTCTGAGATGAGGTCGCTTTAAAGTTCAATGGGAATTGTGTTCACGAAAGAAAGAGGCAAATGGATTTCTTGTTTTGATAAAGAAAACGGCGTTTGTTAAACAGAAACCGGAATATGTTGGAAGTTTAGTTCTGCCGGATGCAATAATGGTATTGTTCTTGATTTTCTTGTATTTTTGCTCATCTCGTACGAAGGAGAATGAAAGAAAAATAAAGGGAGAGAGGAAAAGTACTAAATATACATCGGAC
>NC_051400.1:31322104-31322231 GCF_015228065.2 Penaeus monodon
ACCGAAACAACAATCATTTATCGCAACATTTAAGAAAAAAAAGTTATTGTTTTGACATCACAAATTGATGGTAAATCGTGCGAAAGAACCTTTGCCTTTCTCACTCATGAGTACACACATACTCTAC
>NC_051400.1:31322255-31322765 GCF_015228065.2 Penaeus monodon
TCAGAAATGGCTAAACGATCCAATGAAACAATTTACTACTGCCATACACACCATACTTTTGCAACGGTGCCACATTAGCCACAAAAACACAATAAGCAAAAACCTGCAAGATATTTTGCTGACTTTCGCGCCACTATCTGCTGCAACCACATTAAGATATTCGAAACCAGACGCCACTCGCTTCATCCTAAATTCCCTCCAGAAAAAAAAAAATAATAATGATGATAAACACGGCAACAGCGGCGGCGTCCATCTTGTTCGTTAAAAATTGCTTCAGATTCAAATCGCGTTTATTTTCGTCTGTGGTTTTCTCCACGCCGAAAATATAGAAATGAATATATGGAAATGATATTATATAGAAAAGAATTAATAAATGAGTTTAGATTCATTAAAGATGAATAAAATAGAGAATGAAATGAATATATGGAAATTAAGTTAGAGGCAGATGAATTAGACATGAATAGAGAATTTAAAGATTAAATAATGCTTGATGTTTCTATAACGACAAAA
>NC_051400.1:31322926-31323453 GCF_015228065.2 Penaeus monodon
AACAGTCTGCAACAGTGTGCAATGCTCCTAGACACAGAATGCAATAGCGGAAGCACCCACGCCTCTTCGTCACAGCCTCAGCCTCTTCGGACCCCGTTAACAGGAACAGCACAACCCCTCTGCTCAGAGACACGATACGAACATATATGTCTGTTATTATTTTCTGTCTGTCTATTTGTATATCAATTATTTCTTTGTCTATTTGATGTTGTTATTTTCCATTTTTCTATTCAGTATGTTCATTTTTTTCTGTCTATTTGTATGTTATTATTTCCTGTTTGTCTATTTGTATGTTATTATTTTCCGTTTGTCTATTCATATGTTCTTTTTTTTATATCTATGTCTGTTTTTTACTTGTGTCTATTTACATGTCTTCTGTCTATCTATTTACATACACACACACCATAGCGCTAAAAAGTAAGACAATTTGTAGAGCACTTAATGACTTTTTCACTTTGATTGAAGTAGCCGACAAATGAGAGTGATCAGAGTAGAGAAGGTAGGTTGTTTTGATTTGAGATCTCGTA
>NC_051400.1:31323579-31324601 GCF_015228065.2 Penaeus monodon
TGTGGTTTCACGCAGGTACTCTGTTGTCATTAAACTTTTCCCTCTTTTCTCTTGAATATTTTATCTGATGTACAGTTTTTTGCGAGAATGAACAAATAAAACGTTAGAATCAAATTTAAATCAGTATACACATTTAAGTGGAAATACCGTCTATAGACAATCTGCCTTGTAAGAAAACTTGTGAAGTTTCTTGTTAAAACTTAATCTCCTGCTGTGATTTCGGTCCATTCCTTATCTCTCTTGAATTGCTTAGTTGTCTCAAAATCACCGTCTTGTTATTAATCAGCCATTCAATATATATATTAGAGGCACTGCTATATAAGTCGCTAATATCAACACTATCATTCGCATTGAAGAGAAAACTGCTAGTTTATGATGAATATTTTTATAGTATTACAATGAAATTGATTAATACACGTAAAACATAATTTGAAGAAATCCAAATGGTTGTTTCATAATAACACGTATGCGCAGAGAAAAATTGTAACTGAACATGGAGATATCAGCTATGGAAGCCCACGGACAGCAAAAATATTTTTTTTTTTTGTAATTTCTCATCTGTCATTTTAAAACAAGAATTCACATATTTCTCCCTCGGCAGCCTGGCTTGATCAAGACGCTGGCACGAAGGTGCAGATCCGGGGAGAAAAGTCTGCGGGCCCTCCCGGGCAGAAACTCTGCGGGATTAGCACGCCCCGTTTTGATTAAGTAATGCCCAGTCAAATTATATTAACTTGACGATTAAAAGACGCTGCTGCCTCTATCACGGGGCGGTCGGAATGCAGGCGGGGTTGCCTCATCTCCTAAGGAACACCATAACTTGAAGAACTAAGTTCAGCGGTGTGGATATGATGATTTTATGTTTATTTTAATCTTATATATAAGTATTTAGTCGTCAAAGTTTATTTTATTATAATCTGCCACTCTTTCCACCACAGTAGGTGGCACCAGTGTCAAGTGAAGTTCTGAAACTAAAAAAAACTAAAATGTATGGTAGTTTTGACAGTCTTCTTTTAATTATG
>NC_051400.1:31324784-31325047 GCF_015228065.2 Penaeus monodon
GATCCCAATATACTCTTTGCACAGCTCACACTCTACAGTCAGGTTCAGTTCCTTATGCTCTGGTAGATTCCTCTTTATCTCCCCTTGTTCTTTAAATGTCCACTTCCTTATTTTCCTGAATATCGTATCCAAACAGAGGTGAAAAGAACAGGGAGGTGGGTGTGCTATTTCGCCTCTTTTTTTCTTCGCTGTTTTATCGCTATTATCAGTTTGTCTGATTCTTTGTTTACAGTTTTAACACTCGGGTAAAATGCACATTTGGT
>NC_051400.1:31325588-31326020 GCF_015228065.2 Penaeus monodon
AATGCCATGCCCTTAAGCTGTTCGTAATTTTTGACCGACGAAGACAGGATTTGCCTCATTTCCTTAATGGTCAGGACGTGCACATTTTTTTCTTCAAAAGTCACATGAATAGAAAAAAAGCGCCATTTTTATTTTTAACGTGTATGGACAGTATTCATTCTGAATGAAATATCTATAGGTAGAACAGTACATTTGACACTGACATTTTTTTCTCACTAGAACTCCAAAAGAGAATAAGGAAATAGAAATAAATAAAAAGATGAGCTCTGAGATCCACAAGAAATCTTAAATTAAAATCCTAAATTAAAGGAAAATGTGTGATTTCACTAATGGACGATGTGAATATATTAGTCTGGTATACCCGTTTCAGGCGCCCCTTCAGAGAATATCAGGAGATTGGTTATAGATAACGACTGAATATTTTAATTTGTC
>NC_051400.1:31326151-31326806 GCF_015228065.2 Penaeus monodon
GAAAAGGTATTAATAAATAAATAATAAACAACTCTCTTGCTCGACCCGAACTCATTTACTCGTCCCTCTTATCAATCGCGTCGAAGGGCGGCGTGTCCGCGAGCCGCAGGACATCCACCGTCTTGTAGATCGGGTACAAGCCGGCTTTTCTCGTTCTCTGGTTGACCCCGTGGAGAAAGCCGTCGTGGAAGTTGCGGTGGTTGCTGTAGTGCCTCAGGACCTCCTTCACGCGGTCTCCCTTCTGCAGCTCGATCTCGCCGTCTCTGGGGGGCGGGAGGAGAGGAAAAGGGGAATGGTCAGGCGGGGAGGTTCTTCTGGAGAGGGGGGAGACGGAGACGCCTTTTAAGGGGGGAAGGTAAGAGGAGGGGGTGTTTGAGGGGGAGGGGAAGAGGGAGATAAGAGGAGGTTTTTTTTTTGTCAGAGGGTTTTTCCAAGAGAGGTCAAGAGGGAAGGTGATTTTTTTTCTCTCTCTTCTATTTTAAAGACGGTTACCATTCCATTTCCATAGCCTATTCTAGGACTTTTTCAACAACAAATTAATCTAACGTGATAAGTATTCAAGATGAAAATCACCTGTGATGTTGGGGTCGGAAGCAAAATCTGAATTCCATAAAAATACAGGAAGCCTTCAGGACGCCACAAAAGGTGACTGGCC
>NC_051400.1:31326898-31327008 GCF_015228065.2 Penaeus monodon
GCAAACGGACAGGTGAACCAACCTGCGAGGCGTGTGGGGGTACCTCGCCTCCACCACATGGTGGCTCTGGAAGTGGAACCAATAAGGCGAATCGACGGAGAAGACTTTCC
>NC_051400.1:31327313-31327774 GCF_015228065.2 Penaeus monodon
TGTCGGAGCGAGATATCAGGGTCAGGAACCTCGATCCAATTAGGTACAAAAATAGTACATCATTGGCGGATCCAGACAAAAAAAAGGGGGGTTTGGAGTTCTTTTGCCCCAATTACACACAAAATTTTGATCTGATGAAACAATTCGTCCACAACAGCAGTAACTACCAACAAAAAGTAACGGCAAGGTTTTAAGGAGATCTTGAACACTCACATTGGATGACATGCCGCACACGAGGAAATCTGAGCGAGAGAGGAAGTAAACATCGGCCATGAAATTCTTGATGTTTGCCTCGCTCCTCCTCTGGCTCATACTGGCGGTGGCGACGCTCTCCTCGTTGTACACAAACGTGTGGTTGGGGAATCTGAAGCGAGGTTAGGGGTTTGTGCTTTAAACTTTGGTATGTGCGTGTGTGTGCAGGGGTGTTTATACGCACCCCCTCCTTTTCTCTGTCTCTGTTT
>NC_051400.1:31328304-31329563 GCF_015228065.2 Penaeus monodon
TAATGGGCAATTCCCGTAAAACTTTCTTTAATAACTGCATGACGCATGAATGGTGAGCAACTCTGTTTCTGATAAGATTGAGTGATTACCCTGCGCTCCATTATATTAACTGGTTTTAAATATTCTTTAGTCATACTGGGTCCCCAAAGTGTGTGAAATGGGTAGTAAACATTTCGGGGGAAAGGTGGTATGGGTCTGTGGGTCAGGCTGCCTGTCTTGGAGGGGGGGATGTAACACCACGCTATATGTAAGTATATGTAAGTATGTGTAAAATATTCATCTATATCAGTATGCCACCCAGGCCCAAGCTGACTCATCAGTGAGACCGTAGCCACTCTATCAGCTGTTCCATTATGCAGTGGCTTACTTTTTTCTCTATGCACAGCTTCCCATCAGAGCTATCTGTCAGTATAGTCGTTGGTTAACTGCTATCTTATCTTAACCTACCTCTATTGCCAAACCTCGCCTTAGCCACCTACTTGTATGTAGTGAAGGTATTTGATTTCAAATTCTGATTTTATTTTTTTTTCAATTAAATCGAGGGCTTCCTTTGCGGTATATACATGTTTAGGCGGATTTCAGCTGCGGCGGCCACGCGGACAGCATGCATGGTGACTATTGTTTGACGAATTCCCGCTTCGCCGCAATGACAACACTGGTACTACGATTCCCTGCTTGGAGTCGCAGCAATTTCCCCGCACCAATGATGTCATGATGACGTATATCGGTGCTAGAGACGCCTTTATCGGCTAATGCATAACTTAGTTCATACACCAATGGTGGGAGATAAAAACTCCACCTGCAGAGAAAGCAGAACCACCGCCAGCCCAGCGACCTTCTTCCACTTCCTTCTTCCACCTCCTTCTTCCACCTCATCCTTCCACCTCATTCTTCCACCTCCTCCCTCCATCTCATTCTTCCACCTCCTCCTTCCACCTCATTCTTCCACCTCATTCTTCCACCTCCTCCTTCCACCTCCTCCTTCCACCTCATTCTTCCACCTCATACACAGACATCCTCGAACTTCGATCGAGGCTCCTCCGCGCACTAACTTCTCCTTCGCTTCCTTGATGACTCGCGGGTCGTCTGTGGCCAGGTAAATCCTACGACTGGTCACGTTCGTTCCGCGAATCTCCAAGTCGTCGAAGAAGTCGTCCACGGCCTCCATGTATTCCCCCAGTCCTATGAGTCTGGAGTCGTGACGCAGCTTGTCTGTTCTTCTGACTTGCACTCTGAGGGAGGAATAGCAACGGCGAGGC
>NC_051400.1:31329990-31330425 GCF_015228065.2 Penaeus monodon
TTAGCGGATACAGTGACAAAAAACAAACAAAAAAAAACACTTCGAGCATGTTATAGGAAAGACAACACGCAACTCAACTCACCCAACAATAGGACCCTCGAAGCCTAGACGATCACTAAGCTTCTCAACATGCTCCTGGAATTCCTGGGTCATCCTCATGGCATACTTGAAGAACTGCCCCATCCACCAGGCGAAAGGGTCGCCGTGGGCTCTCGTGAGGCGCTCGCCAAAGTCCCGTGGCACTGACCTTGGCAAGTAGCTCGGCCGAGGGAAGGGTTTGTCCGAGTCTGGGAATTGCACTACTAGGGAGTCCTCTGTACCTGGAGAGGGGAGGTTTTCGTGTCCATTAATTCTCTATCTTTTCGTTTTTCTTTTTTTTCTGCTGTTCTTGTGATTCGGAGAGCGGAAGGAAGTAGAGATTATGAAGGGGTAATC
>NC_051400.1:31330517-31330676 GCF_015228065.2 Penaeus monodon
ATTTTCTAAGAGGCTAACGGAAGCTGTTATCTGTAAGTACAGTGACATGAATGTAGAGGAACACTCTCCCTTTTTAACCGGGGTTAGGGTTAAGGGAGACGTCAGTTTGAAATATTCGAAAAAAAGAAAGAAAAAAAATATATATATATACACACACAC
>NC_051400.1:31330737-31332131 GCF_015228065.2 Penaeus monodon
TACGAAAAAAAATCTAGAAAAAATAGTGTGAAGTTGAAGATTCATCGTATGAAGTATCTTTCCATAATCATGAATAATAACGGAGATATAACAGGCTTATTTACCCCCATGCCCGCTCCTCTCATCTTCACGCACCTAGCATTCGCACACAATAATCAATAACAGCGTTTTTTTTCAAGAAAGATAAACTAAATAAGTATTTCATATTATATTCTCATACGTCAGGCAAAGGAGGGCGACGAATATCTTTGACAACAGAGCAGCAGACTCAGACTCAGAATTAAAGAAATCTTGCCTTTTTATTATTATTCATACAAGGATTTTTACGCACGTGTTCAGCATGGGTAGACTGAAGAACTTAAGGTCTACCGCCACCAGGACTTCCCGGAGAAGTGAGGCAGGAGAGAGCGATCGCCCGCACCTCCGCGCTATGCCTCGCCACTCCTCTCCACATCTTACGAGGAATTTCGCTTTTATTTCTATACACAAAAGACCATCTTTGAACACACGGCTAATTTCAAAAAGAGTTGTTTACTCGTGATCCTATTTGGAAGACGTGAAAAGTCTCAGATACCCTCGCGAAAAAGTAAGCCTACCCCCTATAATGTGAGAACAAGTGCTTAATCAGATCTCAGAATGTAATAGAAAACGTGCTTACGTATTTGGCTTACATGATAACAATTTACACTTACACGTACAGTGACTTTTATGTTGAGGTAAAGGAAGAAAAAATCTTTGAGATTTCATTACCCAAAAAGTCGTTTTCACCACTATAAATATAAATTACTCTGTTAAACTACCGAATCCTCGAAAGGTCTATTTAAGAAAATGGAAATGCGAGTAATGATAAAGGAAACTGAGTTATATAAAACAAAATCAAATGTTGAAAATATAATGCGAAGGTCACTGTATAAACATTTTGAAAATTCGTTGCGAATGAAGTCGGACATTTTTTTCCAATCGAAAAAATAAGAAAAAAAATATCTTTTGTATAGCCCTTAAAAGTTTGAGAGAATTCACATTGCAAAGGGGTTAATACCATAAAAAAATATCTGCTCATAATTAATAAAGTTGAATATAAACCGGACACTCCCCTTAATGAAATCATTTTGTATATTAATATGAATAAAAAATATATATTTCTATTTTTAATGTGAAGGACTACTGCATGTTATATGAAGTTTACAATCGATCATTTTAGGATCCCACAGAAAAATAACAATACTGTTTACTCTCAATATAATTTCCACGCATTTACATAAATATTTGGCCTATGAATTCTGCACTTTCTCGCACAAAAGGGTGACTGTTATTAGTTCCTAGCATCCCTTGTAAATAGGCTATTTCCTCTAACCACCAATTACCAATTAGTTAATTCTGTGTGGCCGAATCCC
>NC_051400.1:31332853-31334097 GCF_015228065.2 Penaeus monodon
TCACTACCAAGATCATGCCACCTCTCCAAGGTATATCTCAAGTGCCTGATCATATTGAAAATTTATCACGAGCATAACAAAAGGTACACTTGTGATTACTTGTTTTCTCCATTGAAAAGTAGCCCAAACTTCTTACAAATACACAATCAAAGTAAAACAAGTGAAAACTCACACATAATGCACATCTCCCCAATAATTACCTGGCCACTTATCAATCTTTTGGTTCGTTTGGGTGCAGGTTTCACTGAGAGGGAGGAAATAGGGGTCCATATCTAAGACCATTACCATCGTCTTCCTCTTATTAATAATGAGAGTTCTTTGTGTACCGTATGCCGCCAAGAAGCAGTAGCTGATGTGATGAAGTTGGCTGCCTGTTCCGCGAGACTGGAATGAGAAATGCGTGGGTATCAACTTCTTTTAAGTACGACATAATTTGATTTGCCCTACTTCGTATGAGGAAAAAATTGCTATTTTATTTGTGCAAAAGTATGCCTTATATGGGAAGATGTATTATATAGGACGGGCAGTTAGGTTTGATGTTACATGCGAGTGAGAAATGTCAGCTGTTTTTTTTTTTTTCAAGTACAATATATGTGGAAAGATATACTGCCTTATGTTAAGAAGAGAGGGTGGTAGTTATAAAGGAATATTAACACCACTTTTAATGTTCATATGCTGCACTGGTAAGTCTTAATGGTTTCTGGAGAAGTATCATATCTTCATGTACTGAAGTATATAATGATTTATTAAGTGGGTAGGATTATATATAGAAAAGTGCAGTACCGTTTAAATGTCTTAAACGGTACGCAGACCTAAACACACAATAAAACAATGAAAGGAAGGGAATATGATAATGCATCTCACACAGATGACCGTATTCGGATACTTGAAAACCGTAGAAACCCAAACTTTCTTTGCCAATCCTCCCAGCTAATGTTAGTGCATTTAGTAATGCATTGATAGTCACTATCCTTGTTCACGTAAAATCAAGAATACATCCTAGTAACAGCAGTGTGTCCTTAGAGGGCATACTAACCTTAGCAGCGACTGGGATATTACATAGGATTTTCTTGGCAGATTTACAGTCAGCAGGATTCTGTAACGCGTGGATTCGGTGTTGTATCAGGTCGCCAAGTGCCTCTACCTCCTTCTTTTGCCAAGCATGCAGGCCAGACTCGTTGCCGAATCTCCAGAGGTCGTATTGGGTCACTCTGTGTTTGAGAATAAGTAGACCTATGGTTTTC
>NC_051400.1:31335120-31335773 GCF_015228065.2 Penaeus monodon
GCAAGCGTGTTGCAGAAATCCTCTCTTTCCAGGACCTAAGACTACTCACAACCAGTACCTGAAATAGTGTTTGATATCCTCTATCGCTCCTTTGAGGTTTTCCTCTTTAGTTTTCCCCGAGACCTGAGTGCTTAATTGCCGTAGGAGTCCCAGAGAATATTGCCTGTTGTTGTAGATGTTACTCTCCACTTGTCTGTAGATCTGTTCTGTTTCCTCGTACCATGTATGTCCTGCGTTAGACTCCCTCACTCTGCCTGCGTGCTCGACGGTGAAATCCGTATGTCTGAGGCTCGCCACGACTAAGGAGAAACGTAAAAGCCATTCCTTTCGATGTTTATTATTTTAGAGAATGGGACTGAGTATGATTTTTGAAGGTTCACTTCGTATGTATCACAGTAATAACATTTCATTATATCTTCGTGAAAAAAGAGTGAATGGGGAAGTACAAATTGAAGATAGAGAGATGTATAAGCATAAGTTTCAACAAAACTAACCTGAATAGTGGCCTGTTCCCCAAAACTTGTTTAGTTGTAGCCCAATATATGGCCTGCAATTTTTTTTTTGAAAATAAGGAATATTACTGTATGCATATTCAAATACTGGTATCTGGCTAGCTAGCTAGCAATCTGTTTATCTAAACATTCATCTATCAT
>NC_051400.1:31335844-31336201 GCF_015228065.2 Penaeus monodon
TGAAACGAAAGCATAACACCGGATTTCCCAACTTCGCTCCGCATTAGAGGGAGGTGGACGGAGGAGGAGCGAGCCTTAGGCACCTTCATTACAGGTCAAAGAGAAGGCCCTTTTTCGTGTGACAGAGGCTGGCTGAGAGTGTGTGAGCGCGCTGAATGGCGACCAGAGGAATGAGACGTTTTGCGCAGTGGAAAAAGATAACTGTCAGCACGGCGAAGACAGAGAACAGAAAAGAAGAAGCGGCTTCTTCTGTTAAGGTGGTTCGAAGTCGCTAGGAATATCTCGTTATGTTTTAAATCAAAAGGGAAAGATTGGGAAGACAAGTGAAATAATCACGGTGTGAAATAGGATGCGTCA
>NC_051400.1:31336830-31337104 GCF_015228065.2 Penaeus monodon
GGCCTATAGTGTAGCAAATTACTTGAAGTATTATTTTAACAATCAAGTTCTCAGAAGTTTTAAATAAACATTGAATGCTATTCCAGGACAGTGTTATCCCGATTTATAGTTTCTGTGATAATTAAGTTTGATCATCAGGAGTGATTTTCAAGCGCAAGTATTCTTTTGAGTGTTGTGTGTAACGTGTAGTGGACTTGCTGCTAGTCTCTGTGTCAGATGATTGCCCAGGAGAAAAGAAAGAAAAAGCGCCACAGGCAGAATCAAATATTGTAAT
>NC_051400.1:31340439-31340534 GCF_015228065.2 Penaeus monodon
GCTACGCATGATATAGAAAGATATGAAGCTTGATGAATGTTTCTTTTGATCAAACCTCATAACATATGTAAATTGAGACGGCTCCAAGCTAATGC
>NC_051400.1:31342617-31343325 GCF_015228065.2 Penaeus monodon
CATACATACACTGCTAAATTGGAGACCACGATACAAATCAGAAGAAAAAATCCCACGTAAAGGAGTCGATGCGAAGCTGCTTTCCACCTCAGCTTCATCATTCTAAGAATAAGAAAGAAAAAAAAAGGCGGAAGCAAAAGAAATATAACCAAGAAATAACTTCCTAAAACCCGGGTGACGTGGGCAAACCGTCACGGAAATTCTTGCCTAAGGGTTGGGGTGAAGGGAGCACGCCGCCAACAATGACTCGCCACGAGGACCATGGCTCAGGGAGGGTGAAGAGACTCGGCGAAGAGACTTGTATTATCACCATCGATATAGCTACGCTGTTTCCATACTCCGGGTCCTATTCCTGCGCCAGTCATAACGGAAAATTGAATATTCTGCTTTACTTATTGAATCCCGTTTTGTATCTAAAGAATAATAAGCTGCAAAGGTTCAGATATTTTATGACAGCATTCTGTCTATGATTGGCATACAATAAAGAAAGAGATAAAAGACACAAGAGCAACTAAAATCATTATTCAAACTAGTATACATAAAATAATTAACACACTTTACTTACGTGTTATTCTATTACAAGCACATATAATGTATATATCACTGAAGCTGAAACACTCTCTCCACCCGGCGAGACCTGTCGGCGGGAGGGACGCGAGTGAACCCAGAGGCAGATCTGATAAACGTTAATGGTTATCAGATGTGAGC
>NC_051400.1:31346327-31346625 GCF_015228065.2 Penaeus monodon
GCATGACACCCAATGGAAAGGTCTGATAAATGATAACAGGATTTATTAATAAATTTCCTTTTCGATGAGACAGGAATATTTGATGAAGAACGAATCAAAATGTCACTGAATACTTATTTCTCTCTTGCTGAATTATTAATTATCGTAATATACCTGCTAATAGTACGAGCACTGAATTAGATTAACATATCCACTTGTCCATTCTTAATACTGGTTTGAATAAATTATCGTGGCGAAAGTTAGAACAAGTAATCCTTAGTAGGAAATGAGTCTCGTGTTTTGACCCATCACTCACTTC
>NC_051400.1:31346815-31347367 GCF_015228065.2 Penaeus monodon
TCTTTCAAGAGTATTTTCGCAAGATTTTTCAGTTCTTGGCCACGACCTTCCACTCGCCCTCAACGCACGCAGGACGCCCAGGACTTCCCAAAGGCCATGGGACACCAAGATCCTCGTAGGCATGACATCCTCGAAAATTATGTCCGTGAGACGACTTCATTCTAGGGACTTCGCCACGCGACGGCGACCAGGACAACGGCGAAAAAAAAAAGTTATTATAACGCCGCCGTAAATAAGAGCGACACTGTGCATTAGAGAGACGCAGTTAATGATAACGACACAGTATATTGACCATGGAAGAGTGAAACGCAGCAGTGCCCACGTGACTGAGTGAGAAAGTTGAGGTTTGGAGCAAATATGACCGAAGAAGCTTAAGCTGCGGTGACCCGCCAGGCCACTATCCACCCCCTTCCACCCAGTACTTGTTCCCACCCCGTTCATGTTTGATACCATTCATTACCGATGGTGTATATATATTTTTTATATATTGCAAAGAATAGTTTAATTATAACTTGGTTATAAGAAAAGATTTTGAAAAACGCAACAAATATT
>NC_051400.1:31347971-31348091 GCF_015228065.2 Penaeus monodon
ACGTAAACAAACTTTTCTTAGAATCTTCCGTTTGGGATTTCTTTGTGTATTTTTTTACTGTTTACAAACACACGAAGAGTATGTATATTGCATGTTATTGTTTTGTTTGTTTTATTGTTG
>NC_051400.1:31348110-31348290 GCF_015228065.2 Penaeus monodon
TATTCACGACTTTTCGATGTTACAGGCTCAAAAATTGACACACTGATATGTGTTATATTTAGGCAGATGATTTTTATTAAACAATGAAATAGGCATTCATTACAGTTACTACAGCGTGCGTATAAATACACACATGTCTTCAACAAAAGCAAATGCAATAGCAATGATAATTATGGCACA
>NC_051400.1:31349247-31349378 GCF_015228065.2 Penaeus monodon
GAAGAGGGAGTGAGGAAGCAAAGAGAGAAAGGAGGGGGGGATTTTGAGGAGACAGAGGGGGGCAAAGGAGAGAAGAAAAAAAAGGTAAGAAAAAAGGGGGGGAAGGGGTAGAGGGGAAAGAGAGAATGAGA
>NC_051400.1:31349478-31349769 GCF_015228065.2 Penaeus monodon
TTTTATTTAATTGTTATTGTAATAATTGGACACCACATTATAAATATTATAAAAGAAGCAAGATAAAAATTTCATTACAACAGGGTACCTGCGTGAAACCACAGCGTCCACTCGGCATGACTGGGATCGAACGCGGGACTTTCAAGTAGAAGTCACGCGTCCTACCAGTGCGCCACTGTGTTATGATCATAAGGAGCATTGCCAATTAATTTAACACCAATACTTTGAGGTATATTGGATTCTTTAGTTAGCAGTCTTGATGACTGAGCGATATAGTTTGCCTTAGGATTT
>NC_051400.1:31350019-31350928 GCF_015228065.2 Penaeus monodon
TCGATGACTTGATGTTCAGCCTGATTTGCCTTTCTTCCTGTTGAGCGAAAGTCTGTACGCTATCATTTACCTCTATAAAATCAGACAGTAGAGATATTCTGTCAAAATCACAGATCCACCGTACGTGGAGAGAATTTCTCTTGTGTCTAAGTGTATAGATCTATGACAGAGCGAAAATAATGCCTCGGATGGACTGAAAGGCGTTGGCATTCCACTGGCGGGAGTCTCGTTTGCGATGAAGCTGTTGGTTTTCCATTGCCATTGTCCTTTCTGATTAATTGTTATTACCTAATTTTCTCTAGTGCATTTATATATTTTTTGTTTTAACTTTTCCGCCAAGGGCAATTTTGCCCTTTTCGAGAAACAGATGCTATTCAAAATGTTGAAGGTCGAACACATTTTACATAATTGACTTTAATGTCAAGTATGTATCTATGCAGTCAGAGATATCGTATTCACATATTCATGTGGACGGGCTTTGTAAGCTTTGCATGTGTCTGTGTTTTGTAGGTTATATGCGTCATCCGAAAACTTCAGTGACGATGCCATATTTTGACCATCCTCTTTCACTACTCTATCGCTGATCCTTTGCAAGTCGTTATGAAATTTCGCATCAGCTTGTTGCTCAGGGTTTCGAGTGTATCCTGTCATTTTCTGCATATTAAAATAGACCTTTTTTATTCACAAAACCAGTCACAGGAACTATCTCCTGATCCGCCATGCAAGAATCGCCTTTGTCTCGCTCACAAAATTCTCAATTCTGATGATGCTATAATATCGCGAGTGATGCTGATAAGATACATATTACTTCATCTTGAAAAGCAAGCGGTAAGGGTCCTATCAGTGACGTCGAAAGATTTTCTCTGATAAATAAATGATTATGATGCGCATAATAATCATTACTAATCA
>NC_051400.1:31351115-31352294 GCF_015228065.2 Penaeus monodon
ATCAGTCCAATATTCCAACTCCTTATCACTGCCAACCCCTAAAAAAAGAGAAAATGTGATACACATTAGTTATGAAATCATGAAAACTTTGCTTTATAAAAATAATACAGTGACAAGCCTTTGGGAAGGAATATTTTTACAATTAAAATTGTCATATACATTTCACTTAGTTCTTATCCATCTGTATATCCCGATGTAAAAAATATAAATAAATGAAAAATATACAAATGTATAAATCGTTCATTCTTTCTTTGCTTCCAGTTTCATGTTACTTTTCTATTTTCGCTCTTTTTCCTCTTTTCCGTACCGCATTCGTCGTTCCACAACCTTTTAGCAAAAGCAAAGGTGCTGATTTTTAGGCTTGAAAACGCCGTGGCTTCTGTCGTTTCAGAAATGGCAGTGTTAGGCTTGAGAATGCTGTGGCTTCTGCCGTTTAAGAAATGGCAATAGATAATGTAAATATTTTTCTATATAAGCGATGTTAACGTTATATATATTTTTTTCTTTCATTACAATTATTGACATCAAACGATAAAACATATAAAAGAAAACACACAAAAGGTATGACAACAATGTACCTACGTGAAACCACACCGTCCACTTGGCATGACTGGGATCGAACGCGGGAACTTCGACTCAAAGTCACGCGTCTTACCAATGCACCACTGCGTCTCCTTAAGTAAAGGCGTTGATGAATAATTTAACATCAGTGTTGTAAGAAATACCCAAATATTATTTGTACAAATCCCTAACATTTTGTTTTTCTTTTTTTGTGGGTATGTGTGTGTTTTCTCAATATATATTTTAGATTTTGGGTTTCATTCTGTAACTTTTGAATATCACTGAAATTATCAATTAGATCAGTACTGAAATATTTGTTCTTTTAGTGTATGTTCTCATTTTATACAAGGCACCAGTTTTACCCCTTTTTATCAAATATGTGATAATAAACCCTTTTAGGTGAATTTCAAGCTTGAATTGATTCCCGTTGGTGAGTCGATATAAAGAGTACTTTGGTTTTCTTCAAGTTGAGCGACATTGCAAAGTTTCATAACACATGAAAGATGGAATAAATTGAAAGGCATTATTAAATATCATCATTAAATAAATGTTATTAGCAATATAATTTGCCTTTCGTTCCATAACACAAGAAAGATTTGATTAACTGACTCATCGATA
>NC_051400.1:31352320-31352626 GCF_015228065.2 Penaeus monodon
ATTCTTTAATGTACTCAAAGACTTAAGTCTTACAAAGACTTAATGCTCATTATACATCACTCTTTCTGCCATTGGTCCTGTGTAAAACGCAAGGAAATTTCGCAGCTAAAAAAAATAATCACAGCACTTCACGTCCTGTAACTTATGCAAGGCCATGGAAATTCTCCCTACCGGACTTCAGAAGAAATGCTCATGTTTTCTACTTGCCAAAAGAAAGAAAAAAAAAGTCTTGGATTCTCTAGACCAGTCAAGAGACTCCTTATCGCCCATGCACTGAATGTTTTTACAGTAAGCGTATTCAAAGTA
>NC_051400.1:31354212-31354746 GCF_015228065.2 Penaeus monodon
CATTTAGAAAGTGAAGAGCGAAGAACCAACTCCGTAGATTTTTATTTTTTTTCGGTCTAGCTGATAATCCTAATTCCTTTGGTGATATTGATAAGGATTTTAAATGATACCGATAATTTTAATACTTCCCCTTTGATATATCGGTTATTCTGCCGTAATTAATGTTTTTGAGTAATGTTTGAGTATTTTTGACAAAACTCCTAATTCTGTTGACTGTATTAGTCACTACCGCAAATTATATTCATAAAAGACGAATTACCTATGTTTTTTTCTTCATTTCGACCAGCCAATCAATATCCGTTATTTTTTTCTCAGTCTGGACCTTGGAGAGGAACAATACAATTAAAACTTAACGATTTCAAAAAAGGCATTTTTATAATACCTTCGGCTTTTCAGAAAATAAAAAAAGCTGAATTCCATTTCCTATGTCTGTGTTTTATGTGTGTGTTTTTAATAAGGACAAGATAATCGACAAATCAAGCAATAATTACAAGAGTAACAACATTTCATCATATCAAAGTAATTACATGATAC
>NC_051400.1:31355166-31355349 GCF_015228065.2 Penaeus monodon
CATTGTTGACAATACATATTCTGCCGAAGATAAAACCGATAAAGATTTGTTTGTTTCCCATCCCTCAAGCTTTAAACAGTGTCGGAGTCAGCTTGATATTGGGATCATATTTATTTTCGTCCTCTTATATTGACTTAAATTCTTTTTCTTTTGTGTATACTGCACATTCATTGCGATAAAAAA
>NC_051400.1:31357137-31357243 GCF_015228065.2 Penaeus monodon
TTGTAGGACCAAGATGACCGTCACCGTCGTTACAATAAAATCGACCAAAGGATAACTGCTGCCAAACTAAGAATAAACTCTGCGGTCTCTTTGATTAAGGATTCAC
>NC_051400.1:31358043-31358274 GCF_015228065.2 Penaeus monodon
CAAAGATTAGTGTCTAAAACGTCTGCGGAAAAGGCGTGTTCGCTTTCCTCTTTCTGTTTTCTCATATTCGATATTTACATTTTATGTCTCCTTTTCTTTCATTTTTGAGAATATCGGGTAAACAGCGAAAAACACCCAGCCACAGGGGGAGAAGGGAATGATTGATAATCGAAATTAGAATGAGAATAATATAAACATTGCGTTCATCATCAACGGTTCTCAGAACATCGT
>NC_051400.1:31359033-31359541 GCF_015228065.2 Penaeus monodon
TTTTTTCTTTTCGTATTACCCTGAATGCATTTAAAGTGACGTGACCTAGCATATTTCCTTCACCAATAGAATTTCCTTGAAGCTAGTCATGTGAAAAACCAACTACCTAAAATATTAATGCATAGAATCCGTCATTTCAGACATATACTGTGCAGATGAGGGGAGAGGCTTATATAACTAACCAACCAATGTTAAGGGTCGGTATTTCACGCGCAGCTCTTGTGGATTATCTGTACAGAATATCTATCTTTCCTTGTCTCCTGTTGGTAAATTCAAGACGCATTTTGAACCGGGTTTTGAATGGGACGAGCCTTTTGTTCGCCAGAGGAAGAGCAGAGAGATCCTACTGTGCCTGGGCCCTTTTGCATACCCTTTCTGGGATTCGGTCAAGGCATTTAATCAGTATATTTCCTGTTGCAGAGCTATGTGCAATATTTCCTTTCTTCATCATCCCATGCACCATTGTCATTCTCTCTCCATCCCTCGTTCCTGGTATACAGAATAGGCG
>NC_051400.1:31363789-31364540 GCF_015228065.2 Penaeus monodon
TATCCAAGGGAAATAATTTTTCCAAAAGGAGTTGTTTCAAGGATATTCAAGTTTTGTGATAAATTTTTTCAAGGTCACCACCGTTTTCATTTTTTTTTTAGGACTAATGTTACAAAAATAAAACTCCACAGAATGCAATTTACCTTTATTGTAAGTAGAGGCATATTGTGGCCTACAAGAACGCAAGACAACGGTATCTGGCAACTCAGCACCAAAAAAATAAATGATGAAAACCTTGTACTTGTGAGAGGTGTGTGTTGTGTACTTAAACCTCAACCTTGCTGTCTAACAAGGTTGAGGTCATCTGTCACAACACTTACCAGCGTATTTGAGAGGGATTCAGGGAATGCATCATTCACAGACTTCTTTGGAAAAAAAAGTAGAACAGCAATAAGTCTCGTTCTATGAGCAGCAAGAGAGACAAAAAGTGGGGTTAACGTCTAAATTAAACTGCGCCCAAAACCAAACGTGGCTTTCATAATGAAAATAGACGTGTTGGTTTTCCCTTTTTGATAAACAATATTGCCATGTGCGTCTTTTCTGTGACTGAGGCACACCCTGTTATAAATTGAGGGGAACATCAACCATGTAATATCTACCTCCGTTTTATAACAACTCATAAAAATATGCACTTGAAGATAAAAACTTGGGGACCCCTAAGGTGCTACCAAAAATTTTCAAGTGACTTCAACTGAGAACTAAACACGCCCATGGTTTCATTTCACCCCTGTTTCTATTTTTAGAATCAGTT
>NC_051400.1:31365245-31365943 GCF_015228065.2 Penaeus monodon
GGCCCACAATCCGATGTATGAATGGCAGTCACACAAATTCATGAGAGCACAAAAGTTCAACCAATTATGGTGATAAACGTGCAAAAAACACCTTTATGGTTAACCTGTCATTCATCCCATGTACTGTAAGTTGTTAATATAAAGTCTACATGGACCATATTAGGTTATCATTGGTGAGTACACACATTTTCATGATTTCAAATTGGACCTTTAATGTCTGGGTCCATTTCTAAGTTATCAACATCAATACAAACATCAAACAGAATCCAAACCTAAACCTGAAGCCATTTTACATATGCAAATCCTGGCCTAGGTAAAAGTGAGCTCAAAGCAGCTTCCACTTTTCTGCCATTATCTATATATAATGGACATCTACATTATTCACCATAACTATTGGCAACAGCTTAATGCAATCTTACAGGAATGTCTTGAACGTCTCTTCCTGGGAGAACACACTCCCGAGCTATCTCCCAATCTTTCTACGAGTAAATGCCTTCTGCAAGATGGACCTCGTGTGAATCCAAGTGGCTCACACCAAAAGCTTAGGAGAAAAAAGTGGGTGAGGAATCATCATACAGTGCAAATGACACCCTTCCGACGCGGACATTTCCGAACGAGCAAGCCCTCAAAAATTCCTGCTGTCGGAAGCCTAGAGGAAATATTTTTAGTTGTTCATGACAACATTTCAAATTTCAATT
>NC_051400.1:31366094-31366217 GCF_015228065.2 Penaeus monodon
TTCAAAATAGTAAAGGGAGCTGTGAACTTTTGCAATAGTAATATCAAGAAACCAGCAAGAGATGTTTCATATATCAGTAAAAGTAATTAGGAGTATGGGTAAGGCATAAGTGGTTGGAGTATG
>NC_051400.1:31366567-31366763 GCF_015228065.2 Penaeus monodon
ATCCCTCTGCTGCAAGTGACAATAATATGTATAAAGGGACCACATTGGGTGAAGTCTGTTGCAAGGAAATTACAAACCAAAGTATCTTAAATAATAACAATAACAGTATAACATCTATAATCAACATAATAATAGTAATAGTTCATACGAAAACCACGAAAAAACGAAAATGGTAATTATCGTAACATTTGAATTT
>NC_051400.1:31366814-31367465 GCF_015228065.2 Penaeus monodon
AACTATTTTTGAAGAGAGGCAATGAAATACAAAAATTGAAATAATACACTTTGTAAGTATTTATGGAAATAACTGGACCTTGCAATTTCATTAGCACTTTTCAGGAAAAAAGAGCGAGAAAAAACAAAAAAACAAAAAACTAAAGGAAAACAAATATTCCAGCAACCAAATGCAGTGGCTGCAAAAGCTCAAACGTTAACCCTGAAGAGGTTTTCTTGATCAGTAATACTAATTATAGTAACTTTCTTTTCTTTAACTACACATCTCTAAATGTTAAATCTTAGGCACTTGAAGTAACTGTAAAGTATTCATATAAAAAATACATCCCAAAGACATATGTTAAACTGAAAGACATCCTGATCAAGGACTATGGCTAAAAGATGCTGTTGATACGCATGTCACTGAAAATCGATTCCCAAGACTTGTGCATCAATCAAAGCCTGGACATTCAATCACTTGCATCCACGAGTCAATAGATTTTGGATTGTGTTATCAATCATCATAAAAAGGTTTATATGCTGAGCAATGCATCATTTCCTTTATTTAAAGTTTACTTAAAAATAATATCAGTCAGACTACACAACCAAGATGACTATTGACAACTAAATCAAGTCAAATACTGGGCACAGAAGCAACTCTGAATATTTCCCT
>NC_051400.1:31367540-31368246 GCF_015228065.2 Penaeus monodon
TGATTAAACTTTATTGGTAGTCACTTTTTTTTTGCCTAAAATACTAGCAATACTTTCAAAACATCTTTATATCAATTTCACTCAGGCTTAATCTTTTGTCAAAATGAATCCTTTATCTGTATCCTTCTCTTTTCTCCTTACCAAATACCTTCAATTCCCCAAGCCAGCCTTGGCTGTAATGATAAATTACACTTTAGTAAGGACAAATTTTTCAGTGTCATACTGTCGAGCACTTCACACAACTCTTTTACCTTATAATTCTCAAGTATTTCATGTTACATGTGACACAATTTCCCTCTGATAAATTTAATATCCCATTATAAATTGATCTTTTTCATCTCCCCCGACAATGATAACACAACTAAAACATCACCATCATCATTTCAGAACAAACTGAAGAGCCCACAATATAGGTATCGTGTCCATACTTCTATCCAAAACTCTGAGGACCTCCCGTTATGATCCATTTCTGGCCACTTATCCTGAGGTATATATGTGAGGCATGACAGTGTTTACACCTGAAGTAGCAACAATGGAATGCAAACATGGTGCACACCTACTCCTTACTGTCTTTAACCTGATACAAAAAGAAAAAAGCGAAAGAAGAAAAAAAGGACAAGCGGAGCATATAATTTGCTAAGTCAAAAGACAAATAATGCCACCTTACTTGCCAAGACACATTGTCATAAACAAATATTCTCAATGG
>NC_051400.1:31368293-31371151 GCF_015228065.2 Penaeus monodon
TTGTCAATAACAGCCTGAAGTGACCGCCCAACCTCATCCAAACTATACTATTTTCAGAGGCATTATCAAGTAAACACAATCCTCATATAAACACTAAGAATCCATCTCATACATTATGAACAATAAAAAATAATGAAAAGTAACGACACATCAGGCTGCCATTAAATGCCATTAAAAGGAACAGGCACATCACATATCAGGATTGTCAACAACACAGAGCAGCATATCACACAAATATTGCCTATAATATGAAATAAATAAGTACAGTCCAGTACCACAGCCATGTTAGTTATACTACTGGATTAATATCTTTTTTTTTTTTAATACCCGCAAAGGAATTTTGCACTTTATCTCATTTTTTTCTTTTAAATACAGCATCAAAAGCAGTATTTTGTTTTAAGATTATGACTAATATAATAAACCTCATATTTACCTTCAGTAATCCCTTCTGCAATTATCAATGCAATTCATATGACAATCACACAGGCAAGATAACTGAAAATAGTATATTTTAAAGTTATATATATATATTCATTTATTTCCATATGCTCTAATATTATCTAAATATGTGTATTCACTTACTCTAATATTCTTTATCCCTTATTAACAAAGATGTTAAATATATGCACATCATAAAAAGAAAAGACATAAATCTTCCCCTTCCACCAGTGATTTTTGAAATGCAACTAGATATGATCCCACTCCAAGCAGGGGTCCCTATGTCAGACGGAAGAACAACAGCGCAGAGGCTATGAAGGCAGGTGAACGGGAGCCCATTTCGACTAATCCTTGTCTTCCTTTTTGTTGCTCCCAGACAGATACATCTAAATCAGATGCTTTTAATTTTAGAAATAAAAAAGAGAAGAGTAGACCCCAAAACAAAAAGGGGGTGAGGGGGGGAAAAAGAGGGGAGGGGGGTTAAGGAATCTACAAATTATATGTACTTTTCTATGAAAAAAAAAAAAAGTGTAAAAGTACACACATGAATATTTGCAACATAATCTTTCAGTAATAATTTTAGGATCAAAATTTCAGTCAAACATCTAAAAAATTAAATACCGAAAAAGAATGAAAAAGACAGCTTTTGTCAGTGTGTCTGTTTATAATACCTCAAAGCACAAACTTCTTTTGCCTACATTTTTGTGCTTGTATTTACGGATCATTCCCAACTCACTAGGTCTAATGGCTGAATCTGCAGTCAATATATTTGTCTAGTTTGTGACGATGTCACTTTTCATTTTGAAAAATAAGTGATTTGGGTTCATGGATTATAAAACAAGAAATTCTTACTTTATATAAAACTATGAAGCAGTGCTGTCAAAACCAACATCTAGTAACCCAAAAGAAGAAGCACACAAAGGTCATGACATTTACGAATATCAAATAGTCCAACAAAGTGGAGGCATATATCATAAGCTTAAATAAATGTTAATGCTGCCAGTTTCTAGTGACAAACACTGACTCATTATATATAAAAAAAAAAAGTTAAATATTAATAAACATCTAAAAATAATTGATTAATACTGTGGAAATAACCAAACTTTTCCCTTAAATTTCAAATGCTAATATATGTTTTTTTTTTCCTTTTTTTAATGTAACCTACCACAATTTACCTACACCCTTAAACATCTGCAATTGGGCACTTCAGAGAAATGTTATGGTACTCAAAAATAAATGGTAATAACAAAATAATAATGAATAGGCAAACATCAGTGATCTGTAATAAGATAATCAACCGAGGTTGATTAAAATATGTCACAGTTAGTGTGACATATGATCATAATTCCATTATAAAAAAAATCCAAATCTTGAAACAAGAAACTAATAAAATACTTGTCAGGGGGGAGGGGGATTCACTATTCCACTTACAAGTAATTGAGCCTCATCTGTAACACATGCATCTCTCCTGTTTTACTGGCATTATAAGTGCAGCAGAAATACAGAGTAATATATGTATATACTTTTCTACTCATCATAATATTTTTCTATTCTTTCTTGTTTGGTAATAACTGAGTTGCTCTTGTATTATTAAATTAGGTTACACATTGGACAGCTCTGTTTTTTGCCATTTCTTGTAGAGAATACTATCAGACAGGGTTATTAATTATATCACTGCATCAAAATCACAACTCAAAATATTCATATGTACAACTCATCCCTTTATTAAACTTAGTTTATATTACTTAATAACCTTTACTTAGATGGTGGATTATGCTCCAATAAATTTGATATTTCTATAATACACGGGATAAGCAGAATATATCTAATAATACTATTACATAATTTTCACAAAAAAGTATTCTTATTATTCCTTTACAACCTCTTAGCAGCATCTTGGAAGTATGTATATATATATAAAAAAAAAATCCTTTGTTACTATAGATGATGCTTGCATTACCCACAACTAATATCACTTGAAGAACCTCTCATGAAAGCCATGACATGTAAAGTTTTACAGCCTTCTCTCTCAACTTGGGGTGACTGGCTTCACAAACGGTCTGTGAATGGAAAAGACAGTCATTTATGTATATAGTAAGTAAAATAATATTTCATTCCCCACACTTTTATAAAATTTTCTGAACTTGGAAGTCCCAAAGATTATGGTTAATGAATATATGAATACACAAATGAGACTAAGTATGCTTATTACTCTGGACCCATCTACAGAAAAAATTAAGCATTCAAAGCTCATAGCTTACATGATGGTTGACAGATCCTTTGATTCGGCCAAGAGTTTGAAAGAATCACCAAACACCTTTTTCACTCTTTCAAATACTTCCTCATCATAAACAGATCTTGCTGTGTTGGTCAGATCAAAAGGTTCTGTTGGATATGAAGGGAAATTAGTAAAAAAAAAA
>NC_051400.1:31371302-31371602 GCF_015228065.2 Penaeus monodon
CAACCAACCTTCAATGCACAGATATTTCCACATGCGGGAATCGTTCTTGCGAGACCTGACAGAACGGCACTGACTCGTTGGCATGGTTCCTCCAGTCCTTACTGAGATTGTGTCCTCTATAAATCTGTAATCATAAAGCCAAACAAAATTATGAATTCAATTAAACACTTGCAAATGTGTATCAAAAATAAGAAAGATCTTAAAAAATTGTATGCATAATGTATGTGGAGGCAATTAGATGGGAAGATAAATATCTAAATTTATAATGAAGAATATTTGTAACCACGTCCCTTATCACAA
>NC_051400.1:31371640-31372937 GCF_015228065.2 Penaeus monodon
TACCAAAAGGGGCTAAACGTGAGCAAACTTACGTGAAAGTATTCGCAAAATAATCCAGGAACCCATGGAAAAGTTTTCCTAAGCTGTCATGGTTGTTAGATGTGAAAGTGGGCATCTTTTCCGTGACTGGGAAGCTGAGGATATGAGCATTAGGCCGGAATTTTTCACCAAATGCCTTTTGAAGGCATGGCAATAAAGGTGGCTCTGTTCCATCTGTCAGGGAAGATATATATTTTCAAATAATTAGTATTAAGTCTACATGCAAGAGAATGTCATCACAAAATATTGCTATGAACTACTTACATAAATAATTTTATAAATGAACCTTGTATATCTATAAAATTCAGTAAGTAAAAGGGTTTATGTAACACAGAGATAATGATTTTTTTTTTTTTAAGTAAAAGTCATCATAGATTGACCTCCCTCCCTCTCTTTTTTCATTCAAGATATGGAAGTCAAATAACACTCACTCACTCTCCAAGATTTGTCACTATAATTAATTATGACTTCACCAATTCACTCCTCTGATAACAACTACCTGGTTACGCAGGCAACAATACTTACGCTGCAGGTAATGTATGACCATGAGGACTAAAGAATATGAGGAAATGGTCATATCCTTGGCATTGTTTATATCATGGTAGTGTGCCCAGAGCTTCACTACCAGCACCAGGGGACGAACTCGCCAATCCACTGTAAAATTATACATTTGAGTTTTGAAGGCATTGACAATAGAAAAAGGAATATCTAGAGTTTATCTGTAAATGAACATTATATAAAAATAAAATATTTCATCACTTACAGGAACCCATGAAGAAATACTATTTATAAAACCCAAGTTATGCAACGATCACTTACACTGAGAATAGGAGTTCAGAAGGTGAGTGTTGCGGATCCCTACAGCATTGTTGCAGTTGAGATCGACATCAATTTCTGAGTCAGAGTCTCTGAACTTGAGGATGGGAACTTTAGCACGGATCAGTTCCATCTTCTGAATGAAACCTAAGAAAGAATGTGTGGATGAAAATTTACTGTCTGAATAATGTAGGGAAATGAACTGTATTTTGAAAGAATGAAAGAAAAAATGGTGGAAAGTTTACTTCCATGCCAACAGACAAAAAAATAAAATGCTTATTTAAGTGCAAAAAACGGCTTTTTCCCCCCGGGAAAAAAATTTTGGATTCCCCAAAAGATTGGGGGCATAAATCCCCTTTTTTTATTATACTAAAAAATTTTTTTTGGTTACAACATCAAAAAAAAAATTTTAATCTGGAAAAAGAATTTTTATTTTTTTTTT
>NC_051400.1:31373067-31373450 GCF_015228065.2 Penaeus monodon
GTTAAAACTTTTGGGAATTTTTTTCCTAAATCTCCTTTTTCAAAAATTTTTTAAAAATTTTCCCGGGCAACTTTTGTAAAAATCCTTTTTTGCCCCTTTTTCCCCTTTCCAAATTAAAATTCCCCCAAACCCCCTTTCTTAATTAATTAATTTAGTAAGGACAAATTTCCCCGGTTCTATTACCTTAAAATCTTTTCCATTTCCCCAATTTTTCAACATTAACTTTTCCCTCAAAAATTTAAACCCAAAAAATTGTTCTTTCATCTCCCCAAATTTGAAACCCCCTAAAAATCCCTTCCATTTCGAAAAATGGCCCCCAAAATTATAGTGCCAATTTTTATCCAAAATTGGGGGAAACCTCCCTTATGCCCTTTCCCTTACCC
>NC_051400.1:31373648-31373745 GCF_015228065.2 Penaeus monodon
TTTTCAAAAACATAATCCCCCCAAAAATAAATTTTAACAAAACAACAAAAAACCCAAACCCCAAAAACAAAGGGAACCCTCCATTAGAAAAATTTAA
>NC_051400.1:31373811-31374481 GCF_015228065.2 Penaeus monodon
GGGGCCATTAAAAAATATTGATAATATTTTTAACCCCCCAAGAAATTTGTTTTTAAAAAAATTTTTAATATTTTTTTTTTAAAAAAAAAAATTTCATTTTTTCTTTTTTTCTTTTAAAACAGAAAAAATTTTTTTTTAAAAGTTTATGACTAATATAATAAACCTTTTTTTACCTTAGTAATCCCTTCTCTTTATCAATGCAATTCATAGAAAATCACAAGGCAAGATAACTGAAAAATATTTTTTTAAATTTATTATAATATCATTATTTCCATATGCTTAAATATTACTAAAATGTGTTTTCATTACTCTAATTTTTTTATCCCTTATTAAAAAGATGTTAAATATACACATCATAAAAAAAAAAGACAAAAATCTTCCCCTTCCCCCAGGTTTTTTGAAATGAAACTAGATATGATCCCACTCCAAGGGGGGGTCCCTAGTCAGAGGGAAGAACACAGCGCAGGGGCTTTGAAGGCGGGTGAAGGGGAGCCCATTCGACTAACCCTTGCCCTTTTTTTTTGTTGTCCCAGACAGATACATCAAAAATGCTTTAATTTTTGAAATAAAAAAGAGAAGAGTAGACCCCAAAACAAAAAAAGGGGTGAGGGGGGGGGGAAAAAGAGGGGGGGGGGTTTAAAGGGAAATTTCAAAAATGTACTTTTTTATG
>NC_051400.1:31374503-31375176 GCF_015228065.2 Penaeus monodon
TACACCAATTAAAATTTTCAACATAAATTTTAATAAAAATTTTTTGGATCAAAATTTCGTCAAAATCTAAAAAATTTTAAAACCCAAAAAAAATGAAAAAAAAGCTTTTTTTCAGTGTGTCTGTTTATAAAACCCAAAGCACAAATTCTTTTTGCCTACATTTTTGGGCTTGTATTTTCGGATCTTCCCCAAATCACTAGGTCTAATGGCTGAATCTGCAGTAATATATTTGTCTAGTTTGTGACATGTCACTTTTCATTTTGAAAAATAAGTGATTTGGGTTCAGGATTATAAAAAAGAAATTTTACTTTAAAAAAGAAGCGGCTGTCAAAACCAACACTAGTAACCCCAAAAAAAGAAGCAACAAAGGTCATGACATTTTCGAATATCAAAAAGTCCCAAAAAAGTGGAGGCCTATTCATAAACTTTAAAAAAATGTTAATGCTGCCCGTTTTAGTGACAAACACTGACTCATTTTTAATAAAAAAAAAAAGTTAAATATTAATAAACATCTAAAAAAAATTGTTAATACTGTGGGAAAAAACCAAAATTTTCCTTAAAAAAATTTAAATGCTAATAAAGTTTTTTTTTTTCCTTTTTTTTAAGTACCTACCCCAATTACCTCACCCTTAAACATCTGCAATTGGGCACTTTAGAGAAAGTTATGGTACTC
>NC_051400.1:31375212-31376310 GCF_015228065.2 Penaeus monodon
GGCAAACATCAGTGACTTAATAAGAAATCAACCGAGGTTGATTAAAATTGTCAAGTTAGGTGACTATGATCATAATTCCATTATAAAAAAAATCCAAATCTTGAAACAAGAAACTAATAAAATATTTTTCAGGGGGAGGGGATTCACTATTCCACTTACAAGTAATTTACCCCATCTGTAACCAAAGCATCTCTCTGTTTTTTGGCTTATAAATGCAGCAAAAAAATACAGATAATATATGTAATTTCTTTCTATATCATAATATTTTTTATTCTTTCTTGTTTGGTAATAATGAGTTTTTTGTATTATTAAATTAGGTTACCATTTGGGCAGCTCTGTTTTTTGCCATTTTTTGTAGAGAATACTATCAGACGGGTTATTTTAATTTTACACTGCATCAAAATCACAAATCAAAAAAATTTATAGTACAAAAATATTTTCCCCTTTTTTTAAATAGTTTAAATTACTAATAACCTTTTCTTAGTGGGGATTATTTCCCAAAAAATTTGATATTTCTATAACACGGGGTAAAAGAAATACTAATAAAATATTACATAATTTTCACAAAAAGTATTCTTATTTCCTTTAAAACCCCTTTTGCAGATCTTGGGAAAATTATATATATTAAAAAAAAAATCCTTTGTTACTATGATGATGCTTGCATTACCCACAAAATAATATCACTTGAAAACCCCTCATGAAACCAGACATGTAAGTTTTACAGCCTTCTCTCTCAACTTGGGGTGACTGGCTTTACAAACGGGTTTTTGGAAAAGACAGTCATTTTTGTATTAGAAGAAAAAAATATTTCATTCCCCACACTTTTTTAAAATTTCTGAATTGGAAGTCCCAAAAATTAGGTTAATGAATATATGAAAAACAAATGAGACTAAGTAGCTTATTTACTCGGACCCTTTACAGAAAAAATTTAAACATTCAAAATCATAGCTTACATGAGGTTGACAGACCTTTGTTCGGCCCAAGATTTTTAAAGAACACCAAAACCTTTTTCACTCTTTCAAAATTCCCCTTTATAAACGATCTTTTCTGTGTTGGTCAAAAATCAAAAAGGGTTTGTTGGTAGAAGGGAAAATTTGT
>NC_051400.1:31376444-31376544 GCF_015228065.2 Penaeus monodon
TTTTTTTCCTCTCTTCTTCTCCTCTTTTTCTTCCCCTCATTTTTCTCCCATTCATTTCCTTTGTCCATTACTCTTCAACATATTTTTCCTTCTCAACAAT
>NC_051400.1:31376659-31376733 GCF_015228065.2 Penaeus monodon
TGTAACGGGACATTTTTTGTATTCAGAAACCACACAAACACATGCTGGAAATCCCCCCCTCGTAGAGCATTTGT
>NC_051400.1:31376999-31377681 GCF_015228065.2 Penaeus monodon
CGTCTTTGTATTTCAAATAAATATACTATTTTTACTTTGAATTCTTTCCTTATTCTTCGTAGACATTTTTTCCAGCTTTGTTATTTTTACTTTTCTCTTTTGACATTACTATCGATATATATGTGTTTTTGATTATCTCTTTTCCTATCACGAGCCATGCAATTTTTCTTATTCCCTTTCTTTTCACCTTTACTATCACAATACGGGTAATTATGATGTTTGTCGATGTTCATTTCATGATTTTTTCGTTTTTTTGTAGTTTTGTAAGTTGCTTTTCTGTTTTTTTGTTCCCCTTTCTTGTGTTTTTTTATTTTTATTATTTCATTTTTAAATTATTATATCATTATATTTTTAGTTCATTTATTATTTATTATTATTTTATTATTTTATTATTATTATTTTTTTATTATAATGCTTTTTTTTTCTTTTTGGGGGTTTGTTTTTATAATTTTTTTTTTTTTCCCCCTCTTGTTACAAAAATATGTTGTTTTTTGTTCTATCTTTTCTCTTTTTCTCTTTTGTTTGTTGTTGTTTGGTTTATTTTAGTTTGTTATTCATTGTTCTGTTTCTTCTCTTCCTTGCTTATCGTTTGTTTATTTTGCTTATGATTTAGTTTTCACTTTTCCTTGTTATTGTTCCATTTCTTTCCTTTAAATTTTTATTTTCTTTTTTGTTTTATGAT
>NC_051400.1:31378966-31379067 GCF_015228065.2 Penaeus monodon
CTTGTGTTTCATAATTCAGTATAAGGAAATAAATAAGTTTAACAAACCCCCCCCCCCCGCTCCGTAGAACTGCCATAGTATACTGTAAACTGTATAGTACA
>NC_051400.1:31379322-31379427 GCF_015228065.2 Penaeus monodon
ATTAATGCTTTAATCACCCTCATTTGAAGGGAGTAAACCCATTCTTTACGTAAAGAAAAAATATTAGTTGCCGCTCATAAAATTATTTTCTTTATTGATATTTGT
>NC_051400.1:31379444-31379624 GCF_015228065.2 Penaeus monodon
GTACCGTTGGGCATGGAAAACTATTACAATGTTGGCGTTCAGTCATTTGAACACATTAGCTTTGAAACAAGTGAACAAAATTATTAGACGCCTGGCTGGGATCGGTATTTTCAGTATTTATGGTACCTACACCAAGTAGCGTCCTCAGGTTACATTTTCTTACGATGCGAATAGATAAGA
>NC_051400.1:31379684-31379976 GCF_015228065.2 Penaeus monodon
TTCAACAGAAAATAATCAATATTTCACTTTTAACGAAGTTCAGATTTCCAACCATGGGGTGGCCTTCGTAATGAGGTGCTCGTTACAACAGAAACGGCAAATTTCAAATCAAAACATGCCGCTAGAGCTATTCCAAACTGAAACATTATTATCATTAGTTATACTTTTATTTTTTTAACATTAGTGCTTCATACTCGGTACACATGAACTACATATAAACTACAGCATATTACTAGGGAGCCTCGATGGAAAGCATAGTCCATGTATAGATGTACACAAAACACAATTTTGA
>NC_051400.1:31380057-31380138 GCF_015228065.2 Penaeus monodon
ATTCACGAACTCATATCTATACGCAATGTCATTATCATATGCCACATACAAGATTGCAACAAGCAAAAGTTCATACAGGTG
>NC_051400.1:31380225-31380469 GCF_015228065.2 Penaeus monodon
AGTTTCTTCATTTTAGTACATATAACATAGGCTAGCCAACTCTCAATTAGACCTTTTAACCCCCCCCCCCCCCGCCTCATTTGGGACGGTCCCCTTATTTAAAGTACACATCTATTCAAATTAAAACAGATTGATATTCAAAAGTGCACTTCCGTACATTTCATAGGATTCATGTACACGTATTAAAGGCACACCCACCCATTGGTGTTAGCCTCCACTGAACGATGTAATTTAATAGGAGGCC
>NC_051400.1:31380877-31381447 GCF_015228065.2 Penaeus monodon
TGCGAACTAGGATTGCGTGTAATTTTGATGAAAATGAAATTGCGATAATTACACCTTTTGCTTATTCATATCTCTTCTAACTTTGTCACAGTCTTCATGCACCTGAAATTTGTTTCTGTTGTTGTTGGTGTTTCTGCGTGTATGTGTGTGTATGCTTCTGTGAGCTTTTGAAGTGTCAAGTCATTTTTATTTGGTGTTTTTTTTTTTCTTTACTCAGAAATGGAAATAAAAAAGAACGTTATGTATAAACAAAATGACACCGGTACGAATGACGTGGATAACAGGTGCCACGTTCAGATAATTTATTCTTCTATCGAGAAAGGTATGCTGAAATATCACCAAATCTTAGCTAATAAATTCTAGCCTAGTTTCTCTTCAGATCAAGTTGGTTGCAGTCCTTTAGTTCATTTCTAAAATGAAAGCAGTGCCAGGAAAATTAATATAAATATATCTCCATATCAAGCTATAAAGCTCAACTCAACAATGAATCTTGACAAAACTCACTCGCAAAAATCGCCTTCAGCAAGCTAGCGTGCACACGCAACCGGGCCCTATAACCGCTCACACAAT
>NC_051400.1:31381734-31382068 GCF_015228065.2 Penaeus monodon
GTTCTAAAGTTCCAAATTCAAATCATTATCTTGGCAGAGCGTGGGATGAGTATCCGTAGCATCGGTGCCAATGAATTTGTACTCCAAACCAATCTTGTCCATATGGTAGGCGGCGAAACTCCCCGGGTTAGGATTTACCACAAGCGACATGTCGAGTTCCGTGTCAGAGTAAGATACCCTGTTGACGTAACCCCAGGTAATGGGTCGCTGGTCTCCCTTTAAGCAGTACTGGCACAGCTCCACTATCATTCCCGTTCCGGCTGCAGAAGAAGGAGGTTGAGTCTGATGGGTAGGCCGACGCATGTTTAAGTAGACAGACAGGTGAATGTCTCCA
>NC_051400.1:31382469-31382749 GCF_015228065.2 Penaeus monodon
ATACATTGTATAGACACCAAGGCGATTATAAACTCATGTTTATCAGTTCGGAAGTCCTCACTAATGGTGTTTTTCCTTTAATAAATAAGGCAATGATAAGTTAGATAATATAAATAATAATTGAAATAATAAGTTAGATAATATAAAGAATAATTGAAATAATAAGTTAGATAATAAGTTAATAAAGTGGTTTTAAACTGGCACCACCAAGATGTGTGATGCGTTGATCTCACTTTCGAATGACCTTTTCTTGCCACTGATGTCCAAAAGCTCGCAAGCT
>NC_051400.1:31383256-31383473 GCF_015228065.2 Penaeus monodon
CATACAAAGGGGAGGCTTATACTTTGGCAGTGGGCGGGAGAAAGGAGCGACCTGCTGGTCCCCGAGCTTGAGTTAAAATGAATATTCTGCTATTTATTTTTGGTTCATCGTTGCAACAATGAATTTTCTGGCGTGAAATTTTATTGCGAGTACTGACAAGGTTGATATTTGTTTGAGTGAGTGCTAAATATCCCTAAAATCTCATTAACCTGCTATG
>NC_051400.1:31384621-31384827 GCF_015228065.2 Penaeus monodon
AGGGCCCAACCATCCCATCAAGAACCAGCCACACCTTCCAGGCTATCGAGGTACTTCCTGAGGATGTTGAACTGCAGCCACGTCGTCGCCACGGCAGCCTCTCCGGCCTTGCAGATGTTGCCTGTCTCGATCCAAGTGCTCAGCCGGGGGTCCAGGGTGTAGATCAGTCCGTCGGCTTCCGGCTCTTTCCATTCCTGTTCCACTTT
>NC_051400.1:31385177-31385385 GCF_015228065.2 Penaeus monodon
CGCATAACTGTACTGCAGAAAGACAAATTACCTGTAGCCAGAACATGCAGAGCTCCCTTGTACTTCGAAAGCCTGGGCCTGGCGCTGACTTCCGAGAGGTCTTTTGGCTTCGACGAGATGCGACACTCCACTCCCGCCGCCCCCCCCGCAGCCGGCGGCAGGATCGAGACTGAGCTGCAGTTGGGCAGCAGCTCGCACCGACGGCGGC
>NC_051400.1:31388797-31389705 GCF_015228065.2 Penaeus monodon
TGCAAATGCTTTTCGTAATTTGCCGTCCAGTAGATATAAAGTATCAGGTAAACAGTACGTTTCCACTTAATAGAACAGGTTCAGTTTCTCTAAAAAAAAAATGATCTGCAAATGTCTACATCATTTTGTCACGGTTTTTATCCATGTCCCCAATGCTTATATCTATATGAAACTTTTTATCTTCCTCCAAATATTTTATTTGACAGGTTTATAATACAAATTAATGTTAGATTTGCAACTAGCAAAATTATGTTAATTCACTGAAAAAAAAATTATCTTGAATATGTGAAAAGTGACATAATCTATAAATTTATCATTATCGTTCATAAGATAATGACAGAAAATGTCTGCATGTACACTATTTGTAAATATAAACACCCATTTCTGTATCTAATTCTTCCAGAAATTTCCCCTGGATTGTCCTTTGCATACTGAAACGCGAGGACTGCCCTGGATCCCGAGAAACAAATTTCGTTCCGCAGCGCCCCAGTCCGACACTGCGCACGCGAGGGGAGTGAGCGCTGAGTCAAGGGCAAGTACATCCTGGCGCAGTTAGTGGGCCATCCATTCCCCATTCCGGCACAACCTCTCCTGGCGTCAAGACCTCTCGAGACTTCGCTTTTTATCCCTCTCTTTTATTTGTTTGAATTTCCTTTAAAACTTTGTTTTTTTTTATTTATATATTTGTCCTACACAGATGGCTTTTTCCGCGAGACGAATACTGATTGTCGCCGCCCTGTTCGTCGTGTCGTGTGGACAAATCGCCAGGAGATTCCGAGAAGGAGATCGCTTCTTTTACATGATTTCCGACTTCGCCCTCATGAATCCCGCCGATTACACAACCTCGACGACACAGTCCCCCTGTGAGTATGGTCGTGGGACAGGTCTAGGGTGTGCTGTCTGATTTT
>NC_051400.1:31389752-31390291 GCF_015228065.2 Penaeus monodon
GTCTGATTTTTTTTTAGGGAAAACTGGAATGTTTTTGGGAATGTTTTGCAGGAGGAATCTTGGGTGACACTTACAAATTTTCGAGAGAGGTGTCTTAAAGGCTTTTATAGAAAATTGCTAGAAAATCGTGTAGGCAAACTCTTCAAAGGTCTTGCGGAAGAACACTTGCGAGAAGACACTTGGAAGGTCTTACATGAAACCTCTTGAAAGATCTTGACTATTGAATGCAGGAAGACTTTTGGAAAATGTAAAAGATCTCATGGAATGTCATGACGGAGGACTCCTGCCGACATATGCGTGTGTATTGTTATTCTACAATGTCGTTACTCCACAGCTTACCTGAGACTTTTACTATAACGCTGACAATTATTTGACATAATTACCGTGAATATTTTTCATCTTAGTCCGACTGCACATATAGAGGCGGTATGCTAGGAAATTGGTAAGTTCATACAGAGGATACTTGCCTATTCTGTGCTTATAAAAGTATAATATACATCGATAGGAAAAATACAACACTATGATCCAGTAGAAATACA
>NC_051400.1:31390383-31390521 GCF_015228065.2 Penaeus monodon
CATATGTTTTGTATATGCGTTTGTGTGCCCTGCGTGTTTGAGTGCGTATATGCAGTTTCCCCCAACAAAATGCTACGAAATGAGAAAGTGGAAAAAAAAATTTCCCGAGATGCTATCAACAGTCACCTATTTTATAGC
>NC_051400.1:31392115-31392260 GCF_015228065.2 Penaeus monodon
ATACAATCGTTAAGAAAAAACATCACGGACAGGAAGGCACTATGGTAAGATTCCTCTGTGCTAAAGAACGCAGCGGCCCGAGCCAGTACCCGCGCTGCCTTGGTTGCTGCCGGCGTCGCCACCGAGGCTGGAGAGTTGGGCCATC
>NC_051400.1:31392938-31393082 GCF_015228065.2 Penaeus monodon
GATGGCCCAACTCTCCAGCCTCGGTGGCGACGCCGGCAGCAACCAAGGCAGCGCGGGTACTGGCTCGGGCCGCTGCGTTCTTTAGCACAGAGGAATCTTACCATAGTGCCTTCCTGTCCGTGATGTTTTTTCTTAACGATTGTA
>NC_051400.1:31394564-31394651 GCF_015228065.2 Penaeus monodon
GCTATAAAATAGGTGACTGTTGATAGCAGTCTCTGGAATGTTTTTTTTTCCACTTTCTCATTTCGTAGCATGTTGTTGAGGGACTGG
>NC_051400.1:31394798-31395336 GCF_015228065.2 Penaeus monodon
CTACTGGATCATAGTGTTGTATTGTTCCTATCGATGTATATTATACTTTTATAAGCACAGAATAGGCAAGTATCCCTCTGTATGAACTTACCAATTTCCTAATGCATACCGCCTCTATATGTGCAGTCGGACTAAGATGAAAAATTATTCACGGTAATTATGTCAAATAATTGTCAGCGTTATAGTAAAAGTCTCAGGTAAGCTGCTGGAGTAACGACATATGTAGAATAACAATACACACGCATATGTCGGCAGGAGTCCTCCGTCATGACATTCCATGAGATCTTTTACATTTTCCAAAAGTCTTCCTGCATTCAATAGTCAAGATCTTTCAAGAGGTTTCATGTAAGACCTTCCAAGTGTCTTCTCGCAAGTGTTCTTCCGCAAGACCTTTGAAGAGTTTGCCTACACGATTTTCTAGCAATTTTCTATAAAAGCCTTTAAGACACCTCTCTCGAAAATTTGTAAGTGTCACCCAAGATTCCTCCTGCAAAACATTCCCAAAAACATTCCAGTTTTCCCTAAAAAAAAATCAGAC
>NC_051400.1:31395383-31395604 GCF_015228065.2 Penaeus monodon
AAAATCAGACAGCACACCCTAGACCTGTCCCACGACCATACTCACAGGGGGACTGTGTCGTCGAGGTTGTGTACTCGGCGGGATTCATGAGGGCGAAGTCGGAAATCCTGTAAAAGAAGCGATCTCCTTCTCGGAATCTCCTGGCGATTTGTCCACACGACACGACGACAGGGCGGCGACAATCAGTATTTGTCTCGCGGAAAAAGCCATCTGTGTAGGAC
>NC_051400.1:31395656-31396290 GCF_015228065.2 Penaeus monodon
AGAGAGGGATAAAAAGCGAAGTCTCGAGAGGTCTTGACGCCAGGAGAGGTTGTGCCGGAATGGGGAATGGATGGCCCACTAACTGCGCCAGGATGTACTGCCCTTTACTCCAGCGCTCACTCCCCTCGCGTGCGCAGTGTCGGACTGGGGCGCTGCGGAACGAAATTTGTTTCTCGGGATCCAGGGCAGTCCTCGCGTTTCAGTATGCAAAGGACAATCCAGGGGAAATTTCTGGAAGAATTAGATACAGAAATGGGTGTTTATATTTACAAATAGTGTACATGCAGACATTTTCTGTCATTATCTTATGAACGATAATGATAAATTTATAGATTATGTCACTTTTCACATATTCAAGATAATTTTTTTTTCAGTGAATTAACATAATTTTGCTAGTTGCAAATCTAACATTAATTTGTATTATAAACCTGTCAAATAAAATATTTGGAGGAAGATAAAAAGTTTCATATAGATATAAGCATTGGGGACATGGATAAAAACCGTGACAAAATGATGTAGACATTTGCAGATCATTTTTTTTTTAGAGAAACTGAACCTGTTCTATTAAGTGGAAACGTACTGTTTACCTGATACTTTATATCTACTGGACGGCAAATTACGAAAAGCATTTGCA
>NC_051400.1:31399419-31400557 GCF_015228065.2 Penaeus monodon
TTCTAAGGTTAAGGTGAGTGCTTTCATAACTTCATATTAAGTTACTCTTGCTTTTCTTGAACATTTATTTATGCATATGCCATATCTCCAAATGTCTGTTCGTTCATGTATTTTCTATTTTCATAAACCCATATATAACAAGGCAAACATTCCGAACACAATGAAAATACCAAATCATGTAGTGTCACTTCTGAACCCGCATTTTCTGTTTACATATTCTGATCTCCCGGATGAAACTGATATAGAAAGAAACTTAGACATCATCATAGGTGAGGCTGCACGGTGGTTCTGAACCCTTTTGAGGCATTTAAATGACACACAGAAATTCTTAAATTGGGTAGTTTCGCTCTCTCTTACTCGTGACGTGAGATGTTAGGGTATACCAGACTAGTTTATGATATTGTATTTATAGCACTTAAAAGAGTAGGTCCTGATTACTTACGATTACTGTAGTAAGGTGTCTTTGTTACTTATACTGTCCATGGGATCTCGGTAAGTTTGGGCATTTGTTTACAAGTTATTTAATTTGGTTATTGGCTGTACATAGTAACAGCAATTACTTCCGTAGATCCGTTCCTTTTTTGTATCAGATTATGAAATCGTGCTTAATCGTTCCTTAAGTCTACACGATACAGGGATAGAGGATACCATTAACAAATTATATTTACTTGTCACACTGATAAGCGATTTAATGTCGGAGAAAACTATTGCTATGGTCGGATTCGATCATCCGTGCAGACGTCTTGGCATCTCGCCTGATGGGTGTACAAGACAGGTGAACTGGTGTCGGTAGTCACGGTGCTCATCTGTTATGTTCATCTCTGTTTATTTGTGGGTGAAGTGCACGGACAGTTGCATGAACGGTCGAATAAGTCCGTGGTTTGTAAGAACATCTAGTCTTATGACCTGAAATAAAATTATACAAAAGGTATTATTAATCTTTTGTATATGTAATTAAAAAGTTTTAACATATAGTCAAGAATATATAATTCCTTAAAATATGAAAACTTCTGAATAATAAGTATCTTATATTACATCTAAAAAAAAATAACAATTCCATAATAATTATATGCCCTTGTTGAATTCCGTTCTTTTCTCCTCCACTCTTTTCTTTTTAAAATTTGCTTGAGTTGTACAT
>NC_051400.1:31400597-31400813 GCF_015228065.2 Penaeus monodon
ACGCTTTCATCGGAATAATTTTCACCTCCTCTTCACGCCGCATATACAAGATTAGGTGATTTTTTTCCATCTTTCATAAATAAGTACACTACTCGAATATAAAGCAACGAGTTCAGTGGGGATCCTTGGGTTTTCTTTTTAATGTTCATCCTCTTAGAGTAATGCCATACATACAACACATGCATAAAGTACACGTCTGTGCCGACAACGAAACAA
>NC_051400.1:31401014-31401387 GCF_015228065.2 Penaeus monodon
GGCGCGTGTGCGCGTGTTTGTGTTTCTGTTCTTGTGTTTATGTCCTAATCTGTGCACGTACGTGTACGTATATATGTAGACATAAAAACACTACAACACGAAGCAGTCTCCCTCTCCACACTGGGCTGAAGAGTGAGCACTTGCGGGAGAGAGCTAAGAGCCGTCTCCAACACCACACGACCCATTAAACCGATTGTCAAACCAGAAACTGCCTGTTCCATAGACTTTATCTCTCCACAAACTACGCAGCTCGTATTTCGGAGATTCTTTTCGTGGGCCGTATGGTCGAGGTAAAGAAGTTTGACAGACACTATACAATTTTAGGAGTACTCGTGGTGTGAACCCGAAGTGGAGTATGTATAACTCGGTTAGG
>NC_051400.1:31403915-31405101 GCF_015228065.2 Penaeus monodon
CGGTCAGCAAGTACAAAAGCATAGCCTCTCAACTCAGAGCAATTGAATTCATAGTGAAATCGCGCCAGATTTGAATCACCTCGGTCTTCCCAGTCATTGATCCGATTCAGCTCAGCGGTAGCGTAATGAGTCCCAATCCATACCGTGACCCCACTGCCTACCCTCCGCGCGTGTATTTACGGTGCGTTGCGTCAAGTAGGTTCCCCATTATATTCTACGTATCTGGAGGCAGGTCATCAAATCCGGTGTCGAGGGCACGCACGAATCCACTTACTAAAATCATGGATTTTTTTTTCTTTGTAGAAAGGCCGATTTTCTAACGAGTCGCAGACAAGAGCTTGCCTTGCTAGTACTCCCCCCTTCCCCTCCCTTCTCCTTCTCAACATGGTTTCGTCATACGCGATAACAGCCTGGTTTTTGCCCATTATGTGGTAAAAACCCTTTGTGTGCACATTGTTTTGTCAATAGTGATTGATGACCCTCTATTTTAAGTGCAAAGGTCAGTTCCGTTCAGTTAGTAAATCTTAACAAAAGTGTAGTGTATCTGTCATTAACAGTATGCAGTATCTTGAAGCCATATTTGCTTTACTGAACTTGTGGGATGTACGGTGTATAGGTTGGATTTGTTGTTCGTGCGACTTTACAGTGTGGATAAAAATGACCTATATGGATGATAATAAATGAGAAAAATTGAACAATGCTAATTTAAATAATAAATGTCAAATCCATAATGGTTTGGTAAAACCGTACGTTATAATTTATTGATGGTGATTGTGGATCTGGATGTTCGTTGGTAGAAATACTTAACAGTTGTTTATGATATACGGAACTGTAAGATTTTGGTTGCATGTTTTTATATTTAGTTTTCCAAACATTCCGATTTATAATGTAAAGTCTGCACTCTACTGGAATATACCCCAAAAATTGTCCCAGTATCTGAACGAAGTTTAACAGTCCCTCTGAACAAAAAAAAAAGTTACTGAGAAAGCCAATTTTGACTATTGCACTCATTCATCCACATAGAAGACTTGGAGCCCAGTGGATGCCAACTCATCGAGAGAGGAGAGAGGTCCGCAGGATATTATCTACTGTTATTTAAACCCGAGATAGTGTCATATGTCAAAAATGCTCACTTGTGAGGTGAGTTTGCTGTCCTTGCAAGATTTCCATAATGCATTGTATGACC
>NC_051400.1:31405218-31405621 GCF_015228065.2 Penaeus monodon
TTTATGGAATACAATATATCTATCTTAAACAATATCTATTCGAGCTTCCCCAGAAATGAATCTAGCCTACTATAATACCCTACTTTCCTACGCCAGTTTTAACAAACAAATGTGGGTGCACACACATAACCTGAACATTTTGGAAATCACTCATATGCACTTGTAGTTACGCATTTCATCTAATAACTGCAAATACCGCCCTTGATCTTCTACCTCTATTTTGGCGATATATCATTGGCAAATATGCTGATAAAACACCTTTTTTTCAAATGTGGAGTGCATATTTATGTATGATATATATTTTAGATTTTTCCTAAGAGCGAACACATTTTTTGTTAGTCGGTAAAACAAAAAAAATAGAAAATTTATTAATCTAATGAGCAATAGTTTTCAAAGTTTTTCA
>NC_051400.1:31406008-31406530 GCF_015228065.2 Penaeus monodon
GATTCAGTTATTAGTTTTTTTAAAGTTCTGGAACACAAAGTATACATATTTTTTTCCGATCACTGCCGGTTGCAGCGCTAAACCCTGTCTGAGAAATAGATCACCTGACGCAATGCACACTCGAAGAAAAAGTGTTTTTTGCAATGAAATAGACAGTTGCAACTACAGCGACTATTGTTACCGTGGACACGTTAGCGCTTTAGCTTAGAATTAACTGATCTGTCCGTAAATTATCAGGGCTCGCGGGAAAACTGCAGGACAAGATGTTAATCTTGTGTTTACGTGGTACACGATCATCCAGGGATACGAACAGCGCCAGGCTCTGTAAATAGTTCAGGGAGAACACAATGGGGTTTGGAAGACTTCGTGCTGTGGTCGCGAGTGATATTGCATCATAGAGTGAGTTTATTTAAGTTTATAATGGACGATGTGAAAACTTACACTGGAGTGAAGCGTCTAAAACGTTTTTGGACGTTTGTTTGGTTACCTGGTGAAGTTATCGTTTATAAGAAGCAGCCACGT
>NC_051400.1:31406613-31407734 GCF_015228065.2 Penaeus monodon
TGCATTAGAATAATGAGAAGAGAAGCAGTGAGAATGACTCAGTGAGACGTGACAGCAAAAGAAGGAAAAAGAGCGTGCAAGAATGCTGCCGACGGGGTACTTGGAATAGATCCGGTTTAGGGCACATAAATATCTCACTGTCTTCTTTTACGTCACACAGAATTTTGATGGTTTTCTAGCGCCTTGGTCACGACGATAAGGTAAGTAGTAAATAGCTTACAAGAGCGCGAAATTTTAACATTTCTATAACGGATTTTTTCCCTTAGAACGGCTCAAAAACGTTAAGAACTTTCAAGGTATTCTTTCAATACTCAGTAAAATTGTTTTTTACTTTTCAAACACCTTTAAGACTGTTTAAGGAATTTCAAGAAGTATTCGCTGAAAAGATTAGCATTCACTAAAGATACTTAGGTTACTCTAAAACAAGTGTCAAACACGTTGGTCCGCATGCCGCATACTGTCCACGGCACATTTGCTATTTCATTTCTTGCGTCTGGTGGCGTTATTACATTATTAATTAAGCAGTCTTTTCGTCTTTTAAGTATCACTTACACTCCTACACTTTTTTCATATGTATCATGTTTTTGTAATGAATGAAATAGCCTACTTTTTACGTTAACCAATGGCCGTTTCGGTCCGCGTGACTCACGATTATCTCTGGCCCGCAATACTTACACTAAGGTGAAAAAGTGGCCCCTTGAAAGTAAAATGAATGGACAACCCTGACCTAAACTCTGAAGTGCATTCCAAATATATCCTGTCATTTTCCCTCCCTACTTTATGAATTTCATAGGCGATGAATAAAAAAAAAAACGCGTGGTATTCATCCGTTTTTCCTTACGCACTAAAAAATAATATAGCTCATTCTACACAAGCAGAATAAATACTAACTATAATGGTATGGCGTTGGAAAGCGGTTTCAGCCTCTTTAATGTTACCTATAGGTTTTGACTGACGAAGCATCGAGTCAACGTTTGCTCTGACGTCATGGAGTTAATGGAAATAGGATTTTAATGCTTCCTAGATGTAAACGATCAGACTTTGGATCTCATAACTGATGTGGAGAACATAATAATCTATATACAAATCGACGCACGTATATAGGTAGTTTGTCAACCGGG
>NC_051400.1:31408177-31408335 GCF_015228065.2 Penaeus monodon
ACACGTTTGCATCTATGAAGCTTAAACATCCTATTCACATTCACTCCATTGACGTCACTCAACGTTGACTCGAGGCTTCGTTATTCAGTACCCTAGTTTAACCGCTAATGAGCGAAACCGCTTATTAGCGCGCCCGCGCGGAGCAGGGGGGAGGTGGG
>NC_051400.1:31408848-31410303 GCF_015228065.2 Penaeus monodon
ACAAAAAACGTGATAAAACGGCAAAATCCAATATCGTTTAAACTATAGAGGTTGACAATATCTGCTTGCGACAGACATTATTATGGCGAGTTTTTCCATTATATTAGATTCACTTCATTTGTGAATTGTATGTACCCTTAACCTTTTATTCATAATGAGATTAGTTCTTCCCATTAACTCCCTCACTCCTTTCAGTGGACTCCGTATATCAGAAACTATCGCGAGCCTCATTCAGTCCTACGCACGTAACTGTTCATACTGTACAAAAGTGACATTTCCAGCTCTAATGTTCTACTAAGCTGAAGACCTTCTCCAAGGAATATGAAAGTGTGCAGTCAGTCGCTGCGTTTTTTCACGATCTTTATTGGACTATATCGCCTTGTACGCCCATTCACATGCCGGTCTGAGATGGTGTTGGCGTGCTCCTCCCGCAGGCGGTCGGAGGACCGTAGCAACACGCCAGGATGATGGACCCCGTTGCAGAGTTTCAGAGAGCAGTGTCAGGTGTGCCGCCGCTGGAGGAGGCCAGCACATCCGCCGCCGTCAACTTGGGCCAAGTACCGATAGGTGGAGCTGCAGAAGGTCGAAATTGCTGCCAGGGAGCGCGAAGAAGGAGAACCTACTATTGGCGCCCCTGGCATCGGCGCTAGAACTCAGCTGCTGGCGGAAAGGTCGCGTTCGATTGAGGGAAAACGTATTTTGGATTTAGTTTGGCAGATTTGGATGATTTAACCCTGGGCAGAGATAACCATAACAACCGTAGATTTGTTTGCTCTGTGGCTTAGATCCGACTCAAAATTATGGACAGTTTGTGTTGAGTGTTTGTGTGCCCTTTTAAAGCTTTCGTCAGTCCCTGAGCTAAAATAATGTCACAGAACGCATGTTTTCTGATAAGGCCATGGTGTACGACTGGTGGACACAGTCAAAAGACAGTCTTAATTCCATAACCATTAATTGCACTGAACCAGTATAGTATCTCATCGCGAAACCAAACTGTCGCTAAAGACCACGCTTATATATACTGGTCCTTTTGATTACATATAAATCTCAGGTGGCAAACTGTTCGAACGAAAAATGCGAAACAGAAGACGATAACCGAAGCCTCTTTCCCATGCTAAATAACCGAAGCAAACTACTTCGTAGTAGACATACAAATACATCTATTGGGGAGCTTTAACCACTACTGGCAGTGTTATTGACATGAAGGTAATGTGATTTAGTTCGATTGTTTCGTTGGCAGGGAAAAAATATATTGATTTAGATTTTTAGAAGTTCATCCTTTTTTCCCTTTTCTCTCTAATTATTTTTTTTCCTTAAATTCAGTTTTGTGCTATGTTCCCATTTCCCTCAATGTTTTTGTTGAATTGATGCAGTACTTTGGAAAAATGATCGATACTTTATTTTCAAAATATTTATTTTCTCCCAATATCCCTCGGATTTGTTTTACCACTCGGG
>NC_051400.1:31410353-31411100 GCF_015228065.2 Penaeus monodon
AAAATCAAGATTGATAATAAAAAAAAATGTGCTATTCCTCATTTCCTCTATGTAATGCTAAAATAACAATCTTCATTTTATATGTAGGCCTACCCTAGAAACCAACAAAAAAAATATTTTCATAAACCCTCCAAACCGTGTGGAGATAATACATATTCAACTATATAAAGAGTTTATATGTTAGTAGTTGAAGGGAAATGATGGGCTAACGGAGACGGACACAAACTTGGTGACCTTGGTTCCCGAGCCTAAATTACCTCTGACTCATCTCTCACGTTTAGGTTCTGCTGTCACCCTCCACATCTCTAAAGTTAACACACGTAAACAAACCTTATAAACTGTTTCAGCCGTTTGTTTGATGATGAGAGCATGCGTTGAGTTTGTAGACAATTTTGTACATTTTTCCCCAGTCCTCCTCATATGTCATAATGGATGCTATGATGCTATTACGACACTAACCTTGACTAATATTCGTATCTACTGACACTTCATATATTCAAAATATCACTGCCTTGCATATTGCGACAAAACGTGTCCATGCTTAATTTGAGGCCAAGGTTATAAATGGTTGCCAAAGTTATTCTCACGGGATACTCACACTTGGCAATTAGTACTTTACGCTTTACGTGTGTTGGTGCTATCCGGGGTCCGGGGGAGAACTTTGTTTGTGTGGGACTGCGGGGCAACCAGGCAAATCCCAATCCTCTATATAAGCTCATAGGTTAAACGCTTCTCTCTATCAGTAAG
>NC_051400.1:31412096-31412317 GCF_015228065.2 Penaeus monodon
GTGCGTGGTATTTTGTTCACTGATCCGTCCTACATTATTTCATTATATTACCTGCTTCCTCTTCCTTTTCCCCGCACCCTCACTGTACTCATCCCACCGCAGTACGCAGATGTTCTATGGTTTCGAGTTTTACGCAACAACCGCATCACAGCAAATACCCTCCCGACAGTTGAAGAGCATGTCAGTGGTTTAACCACCGATCCCTCCGCTCGCTTAGTGCC
>NC_051400.1:31412558-31413013 GCF_015228065.2 Penaeus monodon
TGATAGTTTTTGAGAAACTAAAGCAGTTGAAGGAAACTCCCGACACAACGCCCATATTAAAAGTAACTGACTTTATTGGAAGTATATAAATAGCGAGTAATAAAGGTATTCTGAATAGTAAATACACAATCGACCTTTTTTGGAAACGTGATGATGAAAGTACATGTGATGTACGTGGTACTCCTAAATACCTCGGATATGGTACAACGCAAAACGTACTTTAGCTTGTCCAAAGTTCCTTATGAGTAGGGTCCGTTAAATATAGTAAACAAAATTAATATTAAAAAATTACACTTATTGGTCCATTTTCTAAACCGATAACTGATCAGCGAACTGTACTGTGTACGAGTTTTGAGGATCTTTTTTACAGTTATGTATTTATACTGTTGTGAATTCACTGCAAAATAAACTGTATTAGTATAGATTCTATGACATGTTAATTAAATCAACGTATG
>NC_051400.1:31413053-31413213 GCF_015228065.2 Penaeus monodon
TACTTTTCAGCGTAATCGAGTTTAAAATCACATGTCAAATTTTCCTAAATTATATTTTCTACGTTAATAAAAATAATTAAACATGACGTCTGCAATCAGCTTCAGGCCGGAATAAACGGTCAAAATAGTGGAAAGTATTACACGTCACTCGACTGATGTA
>NC_051400.1:31413299-31414867 GCF_015228065.2 Penaeus monodon
TCTGTAAATTACAATCCTTACAATGAACGATTTCGTGCGACATCTGCCCTTTGCGTCCCCTGTGGAAGCTTACACACCTTCGTCAAATTCAAACCGTTCATTTTGTATAAGTTTAAAGGCGGTTATATACGCATAGGGGAGAACTTTTTGATTAGTTATTTATTTTCTTTATTTAGGGGAGGTGCAGCAGAATCTAAAGGCTTTTATCTTACAGCATCAAATACTTACAATTGAATCGTTGAGTCAAAGGGGCCCGCCAGTCCGCAGAATGTGTTTTTTGCAGGAAATCAACTTTATTGCATCCCTAAGAGGAAGGCCATGTCAATGATTCAATACGTTACCAGATATAGCACCAATTCCATAAGCTTTGCAAATACCTATACTGATATTCTCAGGGAGTCTCATAACTTCAGAGAATGGAAAACAAGTCTCGGGGAATAGGGAACCTTCTGATGAAACAAAGTAACATCCGGAGGAATGGACATACCACAGTTTTCCCTCATGCTGAGGGTATTTTTATTTCTTATTGTCATATTTTAATACTTTTTTAGAGCAGTTTATATCAAAATATTGTTCTGATACTTGATAACTGCCACGAAATTAGTTTTTCATTCTGAAAGGAGATTGGTTTATCAGTGAGTACAACAACATGGTATCAAATTTTTCAGACTCATCTTCACACCTAACATCGTAAACTGTTAATTTACTGGGGAACTGCTGAGTCCTCTGTAAAGATATTTGCAATGTTTAAAGAACTCCTTTACTTTTGCTACTTCACACCCGAAGTTGCCCCTCTGTGTTTGTAAACAAACTGACGGAGGTGCTGTGGAAGACGGAATCTGTTGTGAACTGAACAGACATTTTTGGAACCTCTGTATCCATTTATGAATCTGATGAATCTCTGAACACCCTAGTATTTGCTTGATTGTGTACTTTCTCTCCAGCTCTCCGACTGTACTTTTTATAAATTGACCAGTGGGATTTCGAAATCAAGCTATCCGTACTTTCATCGGGACAACCATCAACTTTTCACAGTGTGATTTCATCCCATTTTTTAAACTCCTCGTCATTTCCTTCGCTGTACGTTTTCTGTGATCCCCAAAACTGCTTCACAGCGGGCAAGTAGGTATGACCCTGATTGGTAAGGTGATGGTGGACGTCAACAAGTTTGCGGGTTATGACAGGGCTGCTAAATACTGCACCCACTACTTGTCACTGCTCTTTTGTTTGAAGTACTTTGCCCTCGGCACGCAATCCTTTTTGCTTGTTTTCTTTCTGGCCCATTCTTTTTAGTACGCTTTCTTTCGGCTTAATTTCATCACATAAATCAAATGCTTGGGCGCTAACCATTTTGGATGACTAGGCTGCCATCTACGGCTTGGAATAAATCCATGCAAGAGAGGCCCAAGTCCTTGAGTTAAGCCCCTCTTGCACACATTTTAAATGCGTGAATAGCCAATGCATTATAGGAACGCCGGACTTTTGCACATAATCAGATAGAATTTAAAGATTTTTAAACTATATTTTTATTTTGAAAATTGTGGACTGGGAACCGATTCAGCGATTCC
>NC_051400.1:31414922-31415218 GCF_015228065.2 Penaeus monodon
TATGATTGTTGTGCGCTTGAACAAAAAATCAGCTGTCTCGGAGGCGTCTAGTGGCACGACGGGTTCTTTACATGTACTGAAGTATATGATTATATAACAGTAATTGATTATGACTGTTTTTTAACAACCTGATGCAGTTACCATGCTAAAACATGATTATAACAACTGCATTTTGTATAACTTGCCTTTACATTTCCATTTCACCCTCGCTCTATCATCTAGTTTTTGTGTGTTGTGTTTTGTTTGTTTGCGTGTGATTGTGATTGTTGTATGATTTGTGATTGTGTGTTTTGATG
>NC_051400.1:31415479-31416235 GCF_015228065.2 Penaeus monodon
AGCACCCACATCCAGGTCCTCCTCATGAAAATTGCCTTCGGACCCTCAAACATTAGATCCGACAAAAATCTTTCAATTTGTCATGCTCACTATGACAACTGTTGACTGTTTGTACTTAATAAACATCACCAGGCAATCAAAAAATATTACAGCTTCCTCTCTGTCAACTGACAGATTGGCATGAACAAAAAACTTTGTCAGGCATGAGGGGTTTCTCATAAATGTTCTTAGTAATGCCCTCCCTTTTGCCCATACTCTTCTGTTGGTGGAATTTTTGGAAATCACACATTGATATCGCTTCCATAGTATAATGTAACTGCTATTAAATTAAACTTACAGAAACATACAAAGCCTGAAAATTGTATTTATCAGCTTACTGCTTAATTGTTAGCATCCTAGGTATAATTTCACATTTATGTCTCTTATTGTAATTCTCTTTAATTAAAAAAACTTATAATGCTTCAAAAGTATTTTTGAAAGATTCTTTTGTTCATATAATGACTGTTTTAGTAGTTCTACATTAATCACTGATAATCCGTTATTTTAACTCATTTCATTCTTCACCATATCCACATAATTTATAAACTGATGAAGGAAGTGCAATGTGACCTCTATTAATGAGTTTAACATAAAGAGAAATATAAAATGGCATTTAAATGCCTGTATTATCATATAAAAAACACGGCAAACATTCTCTAATATACAGCAATTATATGAAAGTTAATAATTGTCTTACGTTATACTCTTATATGTAGC
>NC_051400.1:31416264-31416907 GCF_015228065.2 Penaeus monodon
TTAATCTTCGTATTCAGCACTATTAAAACTATTTTCTTCTCTGTTAATGTTACTGATATGGTTAATATACACTCGTGTCTTAACCATGTTTATTTCTATTTCAATAGAATTAATCTCTCATATTCTCTAACATATAATAATGCATAACTTTTTTGGAAAAAGAATCAGATGTATACTAGAATAGTGAAGTTATATTACTGAATGATTATTTTCATAAATATTTACCTAAAATGTTTTAAAAAATAAACAATTAACAAATGTACTATTCCTATCATATACAAACCTTCTAAAGCAAAGGATGCAACAAAGATATATTCTGTAAGTCTATATAACTATAAAGAAGTATTTGTGATCTAAAATATATCATACAATGTTTAATATTTTTTCACAATAACTAAACAATTGTATGCTAAAATTTATAGCAACAAACTTTTAACTGGAGTTTGTTGTTCCTTGGATACAAGGTCGCTGGCAGCAAGCACACCTTGTCTTCTTCCCTGCTTATCAACAGAGACTCCAAATCATGACAGCAGATAACTTCTCAAATTCTGTAGATACAAAAGTCCTTAATTATGATAAGTATGACAGAGCATTAAACTGGGCTTCCACTAAAAAATCATATCATACATTTTACATACATTAC
>NC_051400.1:31417026-31417503 GCF_015228065.2 Penaeus monodon
TTATTATTATTACGCTCTAAGCTTTTTTATTAACAGCATAATAACCTAAGATAAATAATTCCATCTAGTGTAATTACAGGCAAGCAATATTCCGTGCAATTCAGGAAGTTAATTAGGTATTTTCATGTATTTTTTCTTTTGAGATAGATTTTAAACTTTAACGTGCAATAGCAATCACAGGTACATCTATAAATACAACTCGCTGACTGTATAATCAATTATCTTTATGTTTGCTAAATGAGCATTTTCTTTCCAATACAATATAACAGTAACAGGAAATGCGATATTCCAGTTCAGCTCTTACTATACATTTAAATGACAATGATTATTCATCTTAAACATTACTCCACTCAATATTTACGAGAACAAAGCAGACAGTTGTAATAATCACAAACATGGAATAATTTATAGGAAACACCTTAAGTTCATCATAGACATTTGTTATTATTACTTTATTACTGTTGTACAAATTAATAG
>NC_051400.1:31417592-31419895 GCF_015228065.2 Penaeus monodon
AATTTTCTAGAACCCAACATAAAATAATTATTCATTTCTGAATTTAAGTGTATTTTCTTCATGCATCAAATTGTGCAATAGAAATCTGAATACTAACCATCTAGCTAACCATCACTTATGTGGTATGTGAGACTTGGCCCTAGACATTTTTCAGTCCCTATCTCATTCTGTGAACTATCTTGAGGTTTTGTCCAATCGCTTCACTCTTGTACCTGTTCTGTCTCTACTTCTGCTTATGAAATTAAGAAGGATACGAAAACATAAGAAAGAAAAACAATAAATAAATGAATGATGATGAGACATAAACTACTTCCGTAAGGAAGATTATAGGGAATCCTTCAAGAAATCATTTCAGAAAGAGAAACTGCAAAGCCAAATGAAAGATCATAATTTTACCAGCCATGAACTAGGTAATTAGAAACGGATTTGGACAAACGACAACTTCAGAACATTCCAGTTAAAATAATTGCACGATTGTTATACATAGTGTGACGATTTTTTTTTTTTTTTTGACAAGATAAACATTCAGGGATTTTGATTATTACTGAAACCCCAACAGTAAATGTTACTTGTTGAAGTCCGAGAACAGCAATGCTGATAGAAGAAAAACTTAAAAGGGGTGAAACTTTAGGAACTTTTAAAATTAACAAGGAAACACGAACAGCATATACTAGGCCAGACAAATAGAGGGAAAATTATGATGACCCATAGGAAATCTCTAAGTGGAAAAAGAAACTGAAAAGACATATGCACTTTGAGAGATCAAGTAGATTACTAAAAATGATATGACTGAAGTAAGAAAAAATAATAAATGGTAAATCCTAAAGAAATAGGAAAAAAAGAGATAATGTAATTTCTGTTATGAGCTGGGATTAATCTCTCAGTTATGCTATACTGATCAAAAAATATTGGGGATATAATAATTCAACGTGGTTAATACTGAAACTACAGTATGAATGTTTGGGGATCATGTAATCTCGGAAAATGGAAGTCTGTTTTTAAACTTGGAGCTTCGTGGAGGGATAGTTTACAAGGCATTATTCACAGACAATTTTTGTCTGGGAGGGAGGGGGGAGAACAAATCAATTTCTTTAAGAAAAATGTAAAAATAATAAGAATAGTGCATCAATGAACAAATATGTGGCCTGGGTTGACATTACAGGGAGACTGAGATTGACCATCGATAGTCATCACAGAACGGTTTGAAATTCCTCTACTCTTTTGGTCAATATAACAAACAAAATTCAGTTTCTAAATCACTGTACACTTGTGGTGTGAGTAGCTGGTTTAGGATTAATGATGCAACAGTGCTTAGGTACCCCGATACTTTCTGATAAACTATTTCCTGCCAAGACAATTTACCACTCGCAGTGGAACATAACATATTATATTACATGAACCTGCCTTCCCCTATACTTTCAATAAATATCAAGTGGGCCCCAAGATGGGTTATGAAAAAAAAAAAAACTGGAAAACTCTCTTACAGCTGTGCGGCAGGGACTGGTTTGGATATATATTTTTTCAACTTCAAAATATCCAGAAATCTATTAGAAACTCACAAACTTATCAATACATAAGTAGTTATAATATTTGCCTAATTGTGAAAGTATTTTCTGTAAAAAATCAACTTGCTGTAGTTACACCATGCATGATAATTTTTTTTAATACCTTTCTAGGTGATGCTGTAAGCTTTAGAAAGTTCTCCTACCAATGCCTTTGGTTATGCTAAATTTTGAAGATGATTTGTACCTTTTTGTCATTTTTTTTGTCATGATTAAAAAAAAATCCTGTGCACATACTCATTCATTATATCCCATGTTTAACTCCTGGCAGTACATAAAGTCTGTCCAATTATAGCAAAGCTTACGTAAACTCCATATTTGTTGTCTAGTGTATCCATATTCTTAACTCAGCTAAACATGGAACCAAATATGGCAACTACAATTACAAGCCTCAGTTCTTCATACGTTGGGAAAAGTAATGAGAGCGGAGTACATGGGTGTTGGATGACGATTAGATACTGGTAATATAAACTGAAGATCTGATGCAAAGTTACTGATTGTGAAGAAAAAACTATTTCTTAGATTCCTGAATGCCTGTGCAAGACAATATTTTGCTACGACTAATTATTTCAGATAATTACTTCGTTTTTCTTTTTTTTTATCTAAATAATTCTTTAACAAAATTTCACAAAGTTGTAGAAATGCCCTGTTTTCATATTATTACAATATTGAATAAAGTTTATTTATTAGTATAGGTAGGCCGAAGTTCTTTATATCTTCAAATCAAATTAGCTACAAGAA
>NC_051400.1:31420309-31421751 GCF_015228065.2 Penaeus monodon
TATGACTACCACATTTTTTTGTTTTTTTGTAACTTGAGATGTGGTTACGAACCTATGTATCTACCCTCAATTACTAAATGTATTTAATTTTGGGATTAGAAGTTGTGATGTCATCTATAAACTTTATATATTACAAATTATCTTAAGTAGTTTAAGATAATAAAACAAATAGTGCAAGTATGGTTATTCAGCACTTAAGGTTTGCTTTACTGAACACACTTTTCTGTAAACATCTTTTAGTTTTCATGCATTAACAGGTACTGCACTGTCCACTTTATTTCTGTTTTGGTCACCTGGTTCACACTAGATGGTTTTACAAATACCTAAGTCACCAGGAGTCACTTATTAGGCCTCTCTGACTTCAACTTAAGTTCATTCCTTGAACTTATGGAAGTTTGTATTTCTAATCACTATTATCATAATTATAATGTTAATGGCGACTACTAATGTATAAGAATAAAACTTCGTTTGGAAACTCAAGAATGCTGAATGCATGAGATCAGCTGGTCTGTTACCAATTCCTGGTGACTAGGAACGAGCACTACAACTACAATGACTGGCATGTATACCATTCACATTCACAGGATACGTATCAGGAGACTGGATGAAATCCAACAAAGCTGGCTTATAAACATTATATTTCTGAATTTCAACTTTCACCACTCTCTTGTGTGCATTAGCTTCATTATTAGCTTTTTTCATTAAATGCTGATAATTCCTTCACTTGACGAGTAACTGATTATAAACTTAAAAAACTCAAATGAGTTCCATTCCTTCATGTTTTTTAGTAAAAATAAAGAAAGGTAATAAAAAGATTAAATGACATAACACACTATTATTTTCACGTTTAAACAGAGTGATATTCTGTAGATACATTTCCTACAGAGCAGTAGATATTGTTGGACTCTAAAGAATTTATAATAGTGTTTATAATCATTAGGCTCTGGATTCAAACATGTGGTTATATATGGCTATTATTCACACATCTCTAACAAGTCTTAACTCTTTAGGTTATTTTATAATACCATTCCACATTCACTTTTTATCCAGTCTGAATCCCTAAGCATAAGTAAAGATAACATTTGGTCTATGCACTACAATAAAATTAACACAGAGAGGAAGGACCGTGCCTTGTAACAATTTACAAGCAACTGCGGACGGCACATATTCCAACCATCGCAAAGGAACGCGTCAGTAAGATTGGGCCAATCATGCGCCGTGGGGACCGCCACTGTCCTCCTCTCTTTGGTTATGGTGACTGAAGAGCTTGAAGTCTTCCCTTTGCCAAATGAGTGGAAAAACATTAAAATGTACCCAAACTTGAGGAATGATGCACCAGGGCTGTTCCAGTAGGTGCCAAGCTGTATAACGATGATAACCACTGCACAATCTGAATGCCTTTACATAATATTACAGAAGGCATCAGGATAATTATCAATTAG
>NC_051400.1:31421787-31423273 GCF_015228065.2 Penaeus monodon
CAGTTCCAATGACTAGGGAGATATTCATAATGAGAAATGAAATACAATAGGTACGTCTGCTTTTTATGAGACCAAACTGTCACTAATATTCCTACCTCGCATGAGCGAGAAAGATTAAAGAGATTAACTGCTTGATCTAAGTTTGAAATATTTAATCTGCTGATACCATACTCGCCATTTAGTGAACATCCATATCTGATCTTCCACCACTACACTGATACAAGGTTGACATAGAGGCTCCCTATATTTACATAGCGGCAATCAACCAAACCTAATATGGTCATTCATTCCATGGTTTCAGCATTAAGTTCTCCTTGGCTTGGTACGGTGGCTGGTTGATCTTCACGGTCGGAGCTTGCTCGTGGCCCAAACTAGGAATGAAATAAAAAGAAACAACATAAAAATAACTGAGATTTAACAGAAAGATCCATAGACACAAGAGATTAGACGAAGATAAGTTACAACACAAGCTGTCTGTCTTAAGGGTCCTATGCATTCTGAGATTCATGGTTGAAAGCTGACTATGAGAGTACTGAAAGTTTCACTTCCTACCATCTACATCCTAAGTACTAAAGCAAGTCTTACGTGATCTTACTTGATATATCTTGATGCTAGTGACTGTAGACTGTTGTCGAACATTTGTAAGTATTATTAACTCCTGACACATTAAGGACTCTGGTAATTAACATGAACAAGGAAGCTACACTATACAAGGGGATGAAATATCTAGTCATAGTTACTTGTTTACACACCTTGCCTAGAATCAAGAATTTAAAACGGTAAGGTTAAGCCAGAGTGAGGAGAAGCTGACATAACTGTTCTAGCCTTAACTATATATTCTGACAGCTTGTATTGACATAATTGAAAACTAAGGCACATGCAATCATAAATCTGGAACGCCCCTCATTCGGCAAAAAGAAAATCATAATAACTGAAAAAAAAATCATACTTACACTAACAAGACTTAGAAACCATGGTAATACAAATTAAATACATTACTACCAAATAAATAATACGGATACAGACAGAGGGCAACTTTCATATGGAAACACAGAACCCAAGGTATGTTTTTGGGCACTGTACACACCCTACACAAGAACTAACGAGGGCTGCCACACCACACACTCACCCTAGCCAACAAGACACAGCATTGTTTCAGCCCCGGCTCACCACGGAGGGTCTGGACCGTACCCACCCCTGGTTTCTCCGGCTTGGGGACGCTAAACTTTCAGGACTCATTAGGGTTTCTACAGACAGTCACTACTAAAGACAACACTGTACGAAGGATTTTCTTATGGCCAATTATTCTTACTCCGTAAAAACCACCATTATGCGAGTGCCCTCAGTCTGTGCTCATAGGACCAGGATGAAGAATACCGAAATCTGAATAACCTTAGTACATAAGTAAGAACATTTTTGACTTTACTGCTCACCCTCTATGATCCTAACTAGTGGTCTCTTGCAGTACGTTTCTATGTTCAAAAAG
>NC_051400.1:31423298-31424506 GCF_015228065.2 Penaeus monodon
GTAATATAGAGCTCTCACCCCACATTCCCGACACCTGTCCTCAAAGCAAATTAGCTTGCTGCCCAGGCTGATTAAGAGAGAGGCGTCGCATTCAGTCATTGCAGGTTAGAAGCTTGTGTGAGGAACCATTTTGGTGGGTAACAACCAATAATCCTTTCCTTCTTACTGTTTACATAATCAGACTAGCTTAACTTCAACAGGCCTTCCAAATGTCTCTGATTTTGGGTTTACTTCAAGCAGATCCTCAAAACTTTAAAGTTTATTTATCATATACTGGGATGAAAGAATATATTTTCAAATATTCCAGAAGATGACAGAAAAAAATATACAAATTACTAAATGCAATGACAAAGTCTATGACAGAAATTTAATCACTTCAGTCTCGGCTATCACTTCTTACCTGAGCAGATAAGTCCTAATCCTTAATATATTTTCTTTCCATAAAGTGCAAAGATTTTCCTTATCTTCTTATCTACATGGATTCACTCTTACAAAGATCATATGCCCACACCATATTCAATTGCAAAAGTTAGAGCAAGTTTTCCTCAAAATAATAAGAACGCCCTCATCATTTTCTGTACAACTATGAGAGACATGAAATGACTGTGCACGAAGGGCAACATTCCATTATTTGAGCATTATGTACGTCATAAGGGATTCATGAAAGGAATTTTAAAATTCTTCTTGTGTTCATCTGACAGTGCAGCAGGATTCTCCCTCTACTCCATCCCTGAATATTCTTTGAAATTCATTAACTTTGTAACTAATTTCTCTTGTTATGGTTTTTGTTTTTAAAATTTTAATCTCTATCTATTGTGTCTTTATGCAAGACCAGCACATGAATGCTAAATTTCCATTACCATCACATTACTGTAATGCATTTATTACATCCTTTAATACAAACAGCATTTGAAAGTACACAGCAATCATCCTTTGGTAATTTAGGCCTATGCTGCCACAGGATTGAATACAGATCTATAAAATTCATAATATTCACATTGCACATTCAAACTACAAAGTCAAGTACGTATGCTGGTACTTTTTTACATCTTTTCATCATTAAAAACATTTGAACAGATCTTTTTCATTATGTTCTTATTTTGGCCACTACTTATTACAGGTAAATCTACCAGAATAATTCACAAACTCACAGGAACATACACTACATGTATCTGGAATGTCAACATATCTTCATATTACAAGCACAT
>NC_051400.1:31424545-31424650 GCF_015228065.2 Penaeus monodon
GCAAGACGACAATACGCACCCCACAACACGCACTATATATATATAGCCCCCACACATACATATACCACCCCACACACATATATATGTTTATATAAACATATGATT
>NC_051400.1:31424901-31425072 GCF_015228065.2 Penaeus monodon
CTATTTTGCTAGGAAAGAAAAAGGGGTCAGTTCTGTACCTGCTGCACAAGGTGTGTTTAAGAGAAATCATATGATATAAAAGAGCTAGTCCTCTTTAGTAACGCACCCAATCATGTATTAAAACAAGGGTAAAAGATTTTGCTCAGATCATAAGATTAGGTTTCAGAAAGA
>NC_051400.1:31425335-31426060 GCF_015228065.2 Penaeus monodon
TTGTAAAGAAATGATGATATGAAAAGATCACTCAAAATACACAAACTGAAACGCATAAGATATAATAAAAATAATGTAGTATTGCATACTACATATTGTATTACAACACAATGCAGCAGAATTCAAAATACTTTGCATATACTGCTAACATTATAGTATTATCTTGTATTACAATAGTGTTACAATTCTGAGTACTGCAACTAAGTACTAATAAAAAAATGCAGTCTTATGATATCATAACACTGTATACAATACCACATTAATATACTATTCAGACTGTATAATTACAATGCAATGTATTACTAATCAATATGTCTAGATAACTTGAGGACTGACTTACACAGAGTATGTTTGTAAGTAACATTCAATAAAAATCCTGAAGTATATTCACTTCCAACATTCCTTTTCACTAAAACAAAGAGACAAGTTCCTTATAAATACTAACCTAACAGAGGGGCTCCATGCTACAGTGGCCACACGTTCAGTTTGTGGGCAAAATTAGCAAGTGAGGAGGCAAGATTCCCTTACATACATAGACAAAGCATGTCCTTTATGCAAACATATGTCAATGTGCATGTTTGGAGATCTCCTGCGAGCCAAGCGTTTTGTATCTGCGTCCAGGTACAGGTATAGAAGTACCTCCTCACGCAAACATTTGATAATGAAAATGCACTCAAGCCAGATTTTGAAATCCAATTTGACTGTCCCACCAAGATGACCCCCCA
>NC_051400.1:31426095-31426310 GCF_015228065.2 Penaeus monodon
GAAATAAATATTGTTTATAAATGCAAAATAAGAAAATATATACAAAGCAAATATAATGATTCTTTTAACTGCAATAAAAAAGTGAAACAAGTTAAACGAGTTAAACAATTCAAATATGCAAAATATAAAAAAAATCCAAAATATTTGTATCTAACTGCATAATGTTTACAAAACATAAACTCTATTCTACAATATAAGTGTCCTTTTTGTTCTGG
>NC_051400.1:31426337-31426705 GCF_015228065.2 Penaeus monodon
GATAGCTCTACTACTAGAAAAAATAAATAAACTGAATCCTGATTTAAAAATTAGTTAATAATTTACAGTACTTGGGTAAATAAAGGAATACAAGAAATATGAGGCTTCCATGACTGTGATTGAAATAACAAATGCAATATACATGAAAATTTTAATAAAAATACATAACATACCAGTTGATATGCTCATGCAAGTTTGGTCAAATAATTTAATAAACATGCTAAACTTTGAGAAACAACAAAAATAATGTGTAAAATAATATCAAATGTGTAATAGAATCTGAGGCAGATCAACATCTAGAGGATAGTGTCCAGCCAAGCGGCCAGTGTTGGGCCAACATGGGGCTTCCATGCCGGCCCGCTATGCCA
>NC_051400.1:31426748-31426923 GCF_015228065.2 Penaeus monodon
AACATTGGGTGTATTAGTATATGTAGATGAGAAAATGTATAGTTATCCTGCTCCATGTATCTGTGGGGATCAAAATCCATGATGTCTTCTGTATAGAAGTGACAATTCTTTTATTTTAATGATTTTCAGATCTTATTACCAATTTATAAATGCACCTTTACAAACATTAAGTCTC
>NC_051400.1:31426973-31427418 GCF_015228065.2 Penaeus monodon
ACCTAGCTAGCATAGGAGAGAAAAGCCTCTTCAATTGATACTTGATTACTAATCTGTTCACTTCCCATGACAACAGAAGATAACTGCTGGTGATGTAAAGTAGCTGTAAAGTAGCTCTTTTACATCCACTTTACTCTTTTTCACTGTGATATCTTAATCTGAACATTATCGTTTTGATGAAAGTAAATATTTAGATGTGTGTTTTCCCTCTTCAGCAATCAATTTAGATAAAAATGACACCTCAGGGTGGCTAAGTGCCAACAAGGTAAATGCTGGAAGCAATAAACTTAATTTTCTTGATTACAAGTTTCCATAAATTTACACTCCCTCACAGATACTCATATTTAAAAAAATTGGGGTTTTTTATACAATGGAAAAAAACCAATGTTACCGTGACTTACATAATGTATGAATAAAGCCAGGTTTTTCTGTGTTTGTATAACTC